>NW_004524586.1:19791400-19799090 GCF_000260255.1 Octodon degus | reverse complement strand
AGAGAGAGAGAGAGAGAGAGAGAGAGAGAGAGAGAGAGAGAGAGAGAGACAGAGAGAGAGAGAGAGAGGCATGCACACACATCACTCTAACACACAAGCTCAAACTTGAGGACTGCTAATCTCTTTCCCCACTGCACTCCCATACATACACACACCTGTGCAGAAAACATAACAGTCTTTGCTGGGGGACTCCGCTGGTTCCCCCACCAGCACATGCTTTCGCTTTCTAAGACACACTGCTGAGCACCACCTGATCTTCCAGAGGCCAACTGGGTCTTCAGCCTCCACCACAGTAAAGCTAAGAACTCTACACCTTTTATCTTGTCAAGTTGTTATCAAGTCATTTTTGCTAAGAAAGTGTTGCTTTTGAAGCCCTGGCAGCTTTCTTTTTCTCTCTCTCTCTTTCTATCCCAGTTGTTGAACACCTGTCAGACCTGTGACATCTCATTCTCCCGAGGAGAATAATTATGGCTAGGATGTATGCAAAAGAATTCACAGAACACATAACTTTCATGTCCTTGCTGTCGGCGGCCCCTCTGATGGCCCTGCTTCTCCGACTGTCAGTACAGCTGCTCCAGCAATGAGCAGGGAACTGATCTGACCTTTTATCTGAGGGTAACCAGGTGCCCCCCCCCCTGGTCACAGCCAGTGAAGGAACAAAGCCAGGCTAGGAAACACCCTTCTCCAAACCCAGAGCCTGGAGCAAGGGAGCCAGGTGTCTCCGACAGCCTCCTGGGGAAGCAGGTCATGTAGCTGTAGACTACAGCAGCAGGAGCCCACTGGGCTTACCGAGGCTCTGTCTCAGGTCTCAGCCTGTTAGGAAGGTTTCGATGCTTCTGCACAGTGGGTGGAATCCTGGTTCTCCCTGGAAGGAAGGGGCCACACTAGAGGAAGCAGCCCATGATGGTAATGGTGAGGGTGGCCACAGAGCCCTATCTATGCAGTATTTCAAAGAGCAGACGGACACCATTCTTCACCCCAGGATGTCTAGGGTAGGTCTCCCTGGCAGTTAATCTTATCTTGAGTCTTAAGGGAGAGCAAATATTCCAGGTGAATCCGTAGGAAGGGCATGCGGGGAGCAGTACCAGCAGCATTGAAGATGCTGGAGACTGGTGTGCTTAGAGACCTCGGAGGAATTCAGAGGTTCTAGCAAGTGGCTAGGGAAGGGCAGAGGGAGCTGGCCCTTGGGAACCACTCGAACTGAATCCCTGAGGCACCTCTGCAGCCAGACTAATGGTGTAGATATTCACAGTCAACAGTCAGGAGATGCAGCAGGACAACAGTAGGAAAAGAGAGGGGAAAACAGGCTCGTTTCATTCTTGGACTCCTCTAGTGGCAGCAGCACAGCTGATGACCAGAGCTGTGCCTGCAGAAGCTTTGGTGGCAGAAGGAGCGGCAGAGTCAATGTCTGCCTCAGCCTCGGCCTGCCTTGGTTTGTTCCTTCCTGCTCAGGGCGTTCATCAGTTGTGAAGATGACCAGGTGTCTGTTGCTTGCTGAATCATTACATCAACTCAGCCTCTCCCTGTCTCTCCCTCCTCTGCATCATGAATATCATACCCTGAGAACCATGACTTCACCTTCTCTGGGATTTGTCCCTGCCCCTCCCCTGGCCAACCCCTTCATCCAGACCCTTGTCAGCTCAAGCGGCTCCTGTGTGAGGTGACTGGGCCAAAGCCCTGGCACCTGAGTGCCCCCTTTGCTCTTGCTGCCCACTGCTTCCTTCATTCAGCAAATGCTTTATGAGGTGCTGCCGCAGCCAGGTACTTGAGGCTGCCAGGTATGAGTAGTGGTCAATATGGAAGACATCGCTGGCTTCTCAGAGCTTCTCTCCAACAGACTGGTTGAACATTAGCAGCACGCTCACCTCTGGGTGAGACTTGCTGGAAACCCACGTGGCCTGACAGGTCCCGGAGGGCTGCCCTGACCACAGAAGTTCCATCTCAAGCCAGGGAATATGGCAGCCAGGCGGGGCCAGAGACAGCACACAGAGAGCTCTGGATGGGAAAGAGCTTAGAGAAGAAGCTACGAGTTGTAGACAATGACACTGTTAAAGGGCCATGGTGGGATTCAGACATGGAGCGTATCAGGCCCCTGGGGAATGGAAATCTCGAGCAAGGATACGTCACCAAAATGTTTGAACCTCAAGCTGTATGCGAGCCACACACAGAACACTCAGGGGATCCCCCTCCACCAGGTGTTCACTCCCTGACCTGCCCCCTGAGGACTGGGAGAAAGACCTGGCAGCTCTGCCCAGGTGCTTGAGTAGAGGGCCTGTCTCAGGGTCGGGCAGCTCTGAACCGCCATATGCGAATGCCACCGGCTAGGACAGCCCTGTACGTGCCAGTCCTCATGACTGCCAGAGAAGGACAGTGATCGCAGTAGAAGGGGCAGTGAACCCTGAGTCTCTTTGGGGTTAAGAAGGCACAGGAAGAGAGTGGGCTTCCTACAGACCCCAGAGAGAGAGGACACAAGCAGCACTCGTGGGGTCTGGGAACCGGCAGCACCAGAGCACACCACGACTGTAGGCCCCAAGCACTCAGGCAACCACGGTCTTCCAGGCGTCGGGATGCAGGGCCTCCATGCAGGCCTCACAGCCACCTGCCTGATAATCAGAGCCTGCTAGGACAGAGTTAGGGGAACTGGGGGACCCAGAGCCTCAGCCAAGAACCTGTAAAGGCTTTCAGCCTCATTGTCACCATCTGTGAAATGGGCACTGGGAATATGTGGAGTCCCTAAAGAGGCACAGTTGGTCCTGCCCCACCTGCTTCTTTGTCTTCACTTTCTCCTCCTTTCCGCCAGGGTCCAGACCTCTCATTCCCCAGAATCGCTTTAAAAATGCCTCCTCCTGGCTTTCCCACCACACACTCAAGACCCATTAGAGTCTAACCCTTTTAGAAAATATTGAATTCAACAGCACAATTATTTTTAAAATAAAAAAAACAACCACAAACATGTGGCAGCAGCCATATATTTCGCCCTGCCCCTCACTTCCTGAAAAGCCTTCATTACTGTTGTTAAAAATAGATGCCCACGCTTGTTAAAGTCCAAGGGAAAATGGGGCCTCTCAGTCCTCGTCCCCCCTCTGCCACCCTATCCCA
Organism: Octodon degus; assembly: GCF_000260255.1. Classification (NCBI taxonomy): domain Eukaryota; kingdom Metazoa; phylum Chordata; class Mammalia; order Rodentia; family Octodontidae; genus Octodon; species Octodon degus. Next base: position 19,795,991 of record NW_004524586.1, on the reverse strand, counting down.
GCATTGCAGGAACACGGTGCACTCCAATGACCTGTCTGTGGGCCTGCTGAGCCACATTGGTCAGGGTCATCTCGCAGCCCTGCCCGCAGCCACCCTGCACCAGCTGAGGTGCTACCCTGGATGGGGCCAGCCAGACACGCGTGGACAGCCATCACTCTGGGGTTCATCCTGGTTTTGCCTGGGCTCCCTTCTCTTCAAAAGCCCATCTGAGCCCCCAGAAACAGAGGCGCTGTCCTTCCACAGCTGCCCCCAGGCCGACACTGGGCTAGGGTACCCACCAGGGAGCCCTTGCTTCGGCTGGCAAAGCTCACATCTCCCCTTAACACCCAGGGATGCCCTTGCTCTGCACACTCACTGTCCCAACAGGGCAGCCCCGTATCCATTAGCTTAGGTAATTCCCTTCTTTAGGAGCTATCTAAGAGTGTCCCCGAGCCCATCTGTGACTCTTGGGTGACTCGTTCCCACAGGAGGTGTCCCAGGATCAGGTGGTCGGCCAGGACATCCTCCAGGGTGACCTAAGGAGGTGTGGCCTAAGTCCCCAAGTCTCCCTCAGCAGCAGGCTGAAGCCTTCAGTGATGCACAGTGCCCCTACCCAGGCTGCTGCCTCTGGATGTCCTGCCCTAAGCTGTCCTCTGCCCTTGCCTCAGTGCCAGCCCACAGGAGCTGCTCAGCTTGCCCTGCCCCCAGGGACAATTGTGATGCATCTCCACACCCATTTCCTGGGTACACAGGCATAGCTGGCCCCACTGTGCCCGTGGCCTCCCCTGTCACACTCACCATCATCCAATTAGAGCACTCATAGCTCACCTCTTGTGGGCACCTACCATGTACCACACTCTGCCTAGAGCACGTTACGTGCAGTGTTTCCAACTCTCCAAACAACCTCTGAGGGTGTTTGTTTATGATCCCCATTCTACAGGTGAGGAAACTGAGGCCCAGAAAGGCAGAGTCACTTGCCAAACTGCCAGTTTGAGATGGGGTTGGGATGCCAACTGCAGAGTGTCCAGCTCCATGGCTACCTCCACTTTGCCACCTCTGGGGGTCCCACCTGGAGTACATCCATACATGTCCTCTGAGGATGGGCTCTTGGGGATGGTGCCAGGAATTGCTTATGTCTGAGGCCTCCACAGCGCAGGATGCAAACAGCTCCGTCTGCAGATGGGCTGGCAAGGCACAGCCAGGTTGCTCTCTCTGAAGCAGAGGCTGAGGGTAAGTGGCAACTGCTCTGCCCAGAACAGAGCCATACGGCAGGCAGGCCCTGCCTCCCTGAGGTTTCTTCCTGCCAGTCTTGAAGCCAGAGTTTGCTCAGTGCTATCTGCAGTCCAAACACTCAGCCCAGAAAAGAAAAGCAATGAGCCTTTCGCTCCACCAGCCCCACCGACGCCTCGCGCCCAGCTTCCAGGCTTCTGCTCCTGGTGAGAGGGGCAGGCAAGGCTTCCTGTCAGTCACTCAGTCCGCAGCAGCTGACAGAAGAAGCAGAACACACGTGTCCTCCCCGACAGCATGCCTTTCAGATAGCTTGTGGTTAGGATGTTGTTTTAGGCTCAGGAAGTGTAAATTTTAGGTACTGCTTCTTTTTTTTTCTCAGTACTAGGGATTGAAAGCAGGGTATTTGCATGAGCTATATCCTTAGTCCTTTATGATATTTTATTTTGAGACAAGGTCTCACTAAGTCACTAAGTTATTCAGGGTGGGCTGGAACAGGCTGGGCTCAGCCTTCCAGAGGATTATAAGCGTGTGCCAAGGTACTCAGCTGGGCGTTATACTTATGCGTGTCATGAGATGCAATTCTGACTAGAGATACAACAGAGATGAAACCACTGGTATCTGTGACTCTAAATCTCCCCAGAGGACAAGGGAACTGGCAGCACAGGAAAAGCCCTCTCTGTGCAGGGCTGCATGGCTGCAGGGCATGGCCAGAGGCTGAGAGGTGCAGGCTGATATCTGAGGGTGGAGCTCAGACACATGGGCCAGCAACAGAGCAGACGCGGGGCCTGCCGGTGAACACCTCCGTAACTACACGCAGGTGAGAGCGCTGACTCAGCACCTACTGCGCATGCAGCATTTTGTGTGCACATGTTGCATGTTCCTCAATAACCTGGGAACCTCTGAAGGTTATTGTTTCTGTTTTCCAGAGAAGAAAGCTGAAGTTTAACATGGTGCAGTCACGGGCCTTCAGCACACAGGCAAAGAGCGATGCTGTCACTAGGAGTGAACTCAGCCACAAGTCAAATATCTAGTCAATGGCAGTTGAGAAAAATGAACAGAGTATTCTCCAGCAGGTCTGGAAGTAGGGCGTGGTCTGTGGGAGGAAGGTTCCAGAATATCAGAGCCCAAAGCAGGAGGCGGTTTCTGTGACTAGTCCAACACTGTAGCTGCTGTCCTAGGAGGAAAAGATTCCTGCCCAAGACCTCCAGCATGTCAGAGAGCTCCCTGAGACGCTGGTCCTCAGAAAGAGCTCCTTGGTCACAAAAGGAGGCAGAACCCAGGAGGAGCAACTGGCGCCCACCCGAGGGAGCCCTGGGGTCCTCGGGGGCATGTTTTTCATTCCCAAAAAGAATGAAAACGGGTGCCAATTGCTGAACTATTACAATACAAGAAACATAATCCTACTGTTTATGTTTCGATACCTAACGTTCTGGTCTTTTTGTTCACACATAGAGAATTTTTAGACTAAAACTGAGATCTGATGGCCTGTTCTGTTGCTTTACAGAAACATGAAAGGCATCACAAACAGTCTTCCATGTTGTAATTGTTCCCCGGTGACAGTACCTCTTGTGCCTGCATGAGTCTGTGCCACACTCTGTAACTCACATAACCCATGCCCAGCTGCCGGCTTCCAGGGCGTGCTTTTAGACGTCTATTATAAGTGGCCTCATAGAAACATCTCTGGACATGTTTTGAATTCTTTCCTTTTGAGTAATGTGGTGAATTGACAACTGGTGGTCAATTTGTAACACTCAGCTAAACTGAATGAGCCTAGTGCTGGGCTTGGAAGGCCCACCTGAGGATTATTGTCAGCAGCATAAAAGGAAGAACTGGAGAAGAAGAGGAGAGGCTGCTTGAAGCTGTTGAGAAGCTGTTAGCGAAGTGTTTGGGAGCTATTGGAGCTGTTGGTTGGCCTGGGGCTGCTGTTGGTTCTCTTAGAGGACTGTGTTGTGCTGGCTTTCCTGATGAACTTGGCTGTTTCTCATCACGGAAGGAACTAGGACCTTGGTTTTACCCAGAATGGCTACAGTTCATTTTGGGGGAGCTCTGGTCCTTGCTTTGAGTATTACTTCCTGACTCCGAAAGGTAAGATCACCGGTGTGTTGCTCAGGCTCTTGAAGAAGCTAATTGCATTGGTTTTCCTAATGGGAACTCGGCTGTTATCATCAGAGGCACTTGCGACCTCACTGCCATGGAGGATGGCTGTGGTACCTTTCAGGGAAACTCTGGTTCTTATTTTAAGCAGTGTTTCCTGGCTCCAGTGCAAATCTCTCAAACTGCTGGTGCAGAGCCTTCGTTCACCCTCTGGCACAGACTTTCTAGCTTTCCATCCCTGACCTCTGGGCCTTCTCAGGACAGATCTGTGAAACAGGCCTGTGTGAGGCATTGCCGCGGGCTCTAGGCCTCCAGTTGGACTCAGAGGGTACTACCACGGGCTCTAGGTCCTCAGCTGGACTCATGCAGGATGGTACTGTGGTATCCAGGCCCTCAGCTGGATTCTTTGGATCTTTAGTGTGTGGACATATTTCCTGCACTCTCTCTGTATGTGATTCTTTGGGTGACTATTATAATCTTATAAAATATGCACCCTACACTGTACTGTTTCCCTTGCAAAGCCCAAAACTACAACAAGTAAATTTCTAGATGTAGCATTGCCAGGGCAGAGGGGAAAGGCACTTGAAGGCCCTTGGTACATGAAGCCAAACTGCCCACCAGAAGCTTTAGAATGGTCTGTCCTCCCACCATGAGTGGCTGGGAGTGGGAAAGATATCTATTTAAATAATGACTGTGTTCTTAGGTATTTTTCATGGAAAGTTGACAAATGCACTCATTTCTTCTCTAAATCATTTATGAAATCCAAACATGATGTAGAATATGTGACGAGCTCAGAACTTTGACAGTGCCTAGGAGCCAGGAGATGTTAGGCATAAGTGGCGCATGAAGCCTTTCCCACAAACCCAGATACAATGAGCGGAGAATGCAGTTGTGATGAGGGGACTGTACCACTTAGCAACCTCCACAGGGGATCTCTCAGGTTTAGGCAATGTAGGTAACATTTGTGGATCCAACTACCAGAGGCTGCTCCAGCCAGGCAGATAGATGTACCACCAGGAATAGGACCCATCGATTGGGTGAACCTCTCAGGGATGATGGAGTCCAACTTCAGACTGAGAAAGTGGGCACATAGAGATGACAGACAAAGCTTCCCTCAGCATGTGGGATGCAGGACAAATATTATTTGGGCACATCTAGAAATTATTTGAGACATCTAAAATCAGTGATTCATTCTCATAGAATTCTGCAAGGAAAAGGAGGAGAGGGAGAGATGAAAGAAAGAAAGAAGGAAGGAAGGAGGGAGGGATGGAGGGATAGAGGGAGGGAG
>NW_004524586.1:19750362-19791300 GCF_000260255.1 Octodon degus | reverse complement strand
GAGAGGAGAGGAGAGGAGAGGAGAGGAGAGGAGAGGAGAGGAGAGGAGCCACAAAAATAATCTTTTTACCAGACCTGGATCACCCCATATTGGGGAGTCACAGAGCTCCTGGGACATCAAAGGATAAAGGATTGATCAGAGGATAAAGGGTTAGAGATCTTTTTAAAGGGAAAACTGAGGTCCCAAGTCCATACTGACAAAGTCTCCAGGCTTTAGCCTCCCTGTCCAGATAGCACAGCCTGCTCCAGCTGTTTCCAAGGCATGGAAGACAGTTTAGAAAGTGTCAAAAAAAAAAGGCTTTGAGAAGCTCTGGGCCTGGACAGGGTCCTTGCTTGTGGCAGACTGCCCTAGGTGACCCCAGAAGGTCAACCAGCTGTCCCTTATATAGTGGGGAAGCCCAGAATAAGGACAACCAATTGATTACTATGTGGGTGGGTGTTTCCTGTGTATCCCTCCCATTCCATATCTCACTCTATACCCAGGAGGTGACCTCTGTGACATGCATTAGCCAAGCTCCCCTATTCCCAGAAGTCCCCTTCCAACAGAGACTGTAGATACTGGCTATGTCCAAACAAGGACTGGTTCTAAAGCTATAAATTCCCAGGCCCCTAGGGCTAGAGAAAGCAATTAGGAGGCTTGCAGAGTGGGAGGGAGTTGTTGGCAGCTGAGGCCAAGAAGAAAGCAGACCCTTTTCCATCAGACTCACCCTATTTTGCCATTTTTTGCCTTGCCTGTTGTTGCAGACAGCCTGAGAGATTTCTGAAGGGGGCGGTGTGTGGAGCAACTGTGCCCATCAGAAGACCCCTCTATCACCAGAGGCTGGGAACAGGACACTGCCATCAACACTGCCTTGGCAGACAGACACATCTAGCCAAAGACTGCAGTTTTGGGGTCACTCTGAGCAAGCAGCAATGTACCCCAAGGACCCTGTCACATGGAATGGCCATCTCTCCATGAGCTACTGGCTCGAATCAAGTAAATTCCAAGAATCTGAGGCTAGAAGAGCTGGAAGGGGTGTGGAATATCCACACACTAACTTCTAGTGCACCCTCGCACCCTGGTTTACAGATAGGTAGGACCCTCTCCCCTCACCTAGGCTTCTTGCCTGGGTCTTCACTCTCTGCCTTGGCCCCAGTGCCAACAGCCACCACACCCCACATGTGCCATGCTACGAAGGGCACAACAGGGAGACTCAGAAAGATACATCATCTTGACACACTCAGGAGACTGAAGGATAAGGACTGAAGCTCTGAGCTACTCGACCTACCCAAGATCATTTGCAACAGGTCCTCACTGTTGCAACTGGGAGCAGAAATTCCTTCCATGCCCACACTGTTTCCAGCGCATGATACAGGTATGCAGGCTGTACTGACAGTACAGTGCGTTTCTCTTGGCCTCCAAACTGTTGCTCTTCTATGTATCTCTGATGCCCCGTCCTCCAACCTGGCTCAGAACCTGCTAGCAATCAATCCTGACTGTGCTCTGCCAATGGGCTCCATTCCAAGTGTCCTGCAGCTCAGAGAATAAGGGCCATCAGCACACCTGCTTCCACCTTCCTTTCCTGGAATCTGGGGACCTCTTCTCCCACCCTAGAAGCCAGCTGTCCTCTCATCCCCTTTCTTCCCCAAGGCAGTGACTTGGCCACTTCTTCTGCCAGCCTCCAACCTCAGGGTCTCACACTCCTAACTTTGGTTCCCTGTCCCCAGAGCCTCTGGGAACCAAGGTAGGCCAGAGCTTGACAGCGAAGGCTTAGGAACGAGAGGCATGTGAACTGCTGCTCTGCCAGGTATTGGCTTTGGAAACTCGAGTAAGCAACTTGGCCTCGCTGCACTGAGTGTGTTTTCCTGACCACAGGAGGATGTTGTGATGGATAAATGAAATAACATGTGTGACAGGGCTTTGGCCCAGAGCAGGAATTCAATACATAAAATTCCTGTTTCCTTTAGTATGTGTCTCAAAGGCATGCAAAAAGGATTAAAGGCAGTTATGAAGTGCCCATACAGTTCCTGGCTCCCTCAGACACTATCAGCATAGCTACCTTCTTCATCCCCACTCTCTCGGCTTACACTTGGAGTTTTAAGCAATATGGTAGAATGATTTGCCAAGGAATGCCAGCTGGTCCTGCTAGCAAGGGTGGGGGTAGGGGTGCGGGTGTGAGCAGGGCAGATCAAGGCCAAGCTCCTGGGCTCTGCCCTCTGGGATTCTGTGCTTCTGGCTCAGTGTGGCTGTGAAGCATCCAGGCCCAAGTCATTGGAGCAGATGGCTGCCGGCCCACTTTCCATCTCGGACTTTCCTTTGAGAAGCCTCCCAAGTCTACCTCCACCCTCACACTACTCTTTAACTCGGGCTCATTTTTGTCATGTCAATAATCTTTTATTTTTAATAAAATAAAACTCAGGCAACACAACCCCTGAGAAAGAGGATCCCTGGATTAGAGGTCAAATTCCTCCTTCCTGGCATAGGCACAGACTCCCAGGGGAAAGCGGCAGGGTTGGGAGCTCCAAGCAAAGTTCTCTCATCAGGAAGTCCCTGAGAGAGATGCTGGGAAGGCTATGCCGTGAGGTGGCTTCTCATGCAGGCAAACCGTAGCCTCTTTCCCGGCGCAGGCTCTTCAAGTTTGTTTTCACTCTCTCCACACAGCTTTGACAAAAGACCTTTTCCCCTTCGCCCTGTCTCCTCCACAATATCAAACCACTGACTGATATCAAAACAGTCACCTCATTGGGGCCGTCATCATTTTTCAATTTTCCAAGCGGCTGCCTCCAGAACAGTGTAGTGCAGAGGACAGCGGCTGTGTTGACATCCCAGCAGGCCTGCTCAGCCACCAAGTTGTCACCATCGATTCCAAGTGCTCACAGTGCAGGTCCGCCATAGAGGCTAACAGCCCTGCCCCGGAAAGCACAGTTGATGAGGCTGAGGCCCACATGAGACCTGGTCTGAGTCTTGACTCTGACACGTAGATGTGGTACCATGGGCACCTGAGCTCTCAGGCTCCTTTTCATTCCCTGTAAATTGAGGCTTGCAAAGCACAATGACCGGAGGCTGGCACCAAGCAAGCTCATCTTCATAAGTACACTAATTGTCAACACTCTTCCTATGACGTGGCTGCTGAGCAGGTTTGGGCCAGAGCAGTCTTCTCCTTCTTGGTTCCTGTGAGACTTTACTCTCGGCACAAAGGATGCCGAGCCTCCAAACTCATTTCCTATCCTCCTATTCTCATACTTTCCAGGGCACTGTATGGCATTTCTAAAAAGTTCTAGAAATTCCCTTCCCCATAGCTTTGCCCATCAGTTAAAGTCAGTCTAACCAAGTAGCCACTCAGTGCCCAGCCAGCCCTGCACAAGACATTCACAGCAGCAGCCATGACAGACATGGTCCTACCCTCACAGAGCTCACCAGCCAAGGGGAGGCTGACAAAAGCAAATCTCAGACCCCCAGAGTGCAATGGGCCACTGTGCGTGATGGGCAGAGGCTATGGAGAACACACAGTCAGTCTTGGTGGATTAGAAATTTATTCACCAAAGAGATCAAGGAAAAATAAAGTTTATGCAGAGGGAACAGAACAGAAAAAGACTGAGGAATGAGGTAGCTTGGTTTATCGTAGAATGCAGAAATTTCCATCGGAGCAGACCCAGCTGATTCAGGAGATGGGGATAGGACCATTTCATAGCAGGCCAAGTGAACCTGGAGAGTTGGAGATCTGCTGTGAGCTGAACAGCAGCCTGCAAAGCCTGCTAGTGAAGGGCAGCCAGGCAAGACAGTGTTCACAGAAAATGGGATGTGGGTGTGCTGGGGAGCCACAGTGGCTGGGGGTAGGAAGCAGTGTGCCAGGGCCACAAGCCAGTACACACAGGGGGACACTGCCCTAAGAGAGGGGAGCAGGTGGGAGTCAAGAGTGACACCAACAAGGAAGAAATGAAGGTGGCTAAGCCCCAGTGTCCACTGCCACATTGTGGTGAGTCACCATCCCATGCTGTGCCTTAGCTTGCTTCCTTAGGATCCCAGTTTAGAGTGGGTGCCCTTAACTGAAGGGCTTAGAGATTGTACCTAGGAGCTACAAAGCACATATAGAGCTGCAAGCCTCTGGCTTGGCATTCTGGGATGCCTTGGAAAGAGCAGAGGGAAAAACCCAGCAAGTTGTCTCCATGGTTTGCAGGACTCCATACCAGCATCTGTTCTTCCAGCCCTGGAGACCAAAACAACTGATCCTTGGCTTCACGGAAGGTTCTGCTGTGAGTCTACCTCCTTCTCAGATTCTCTTTACTTACCTGTGAAATGGATCTCCACGGTCCCCTCTGGTGCACATGTGTAGAGGCCCTCGCCTATGAGAAAACACAAGATTCCTGGATTCCACATCCCTGTTCCCTGCTGGGGCCCCCAGCAGGTTTTCAAGGACAAACAGGGATCCAAGGGGAAAGGAAATTGCTCCAACTCCAGCCAGCTGGTCTGACCCTGGTGCCCAGGCTCCTTCCCTCCCCAGCCCAACTTAATCTATGGCTCTGGGGAATCAGAGCACAGCTCACAAAATGCTGCAGTCCCAGCCTCGCTGCCACACTCTGCACAGCCAGGAAATGGACCGTGATGCACGTAATATTACATGTTAATGGTCTGCCGCACCAAAGGCAGAGTGAAGAATCATTCTTGTGGCAGCAATGGATTAACTCTTTCTTTTCTGGTCTCTTCCAGAGCCTTCTCCTTAAATAAATTGGAGAGCGAAGGTGCCAGACGTGTGTGGAGATGAATAGGTTGTATGCAGGAATGACTTAGCCTTTGGTCAGATCCAACTCATTTTCTTCCCTGAACTCCCCCAAGTCTGCCAGAAAATTAGCTTTGTATTCTCAGCTCCACCACGGCCCAGGATTGATCTACCCAATCAGAAGGGATATCTCTGATGATTGACATTTGAGGAATGATAAGGGGCTTCCATAATTCTTTGAAAATTAATAGCTCTGCAGTATTCTCCAGGACAAAGAAAAAAATCCTAATGCCACCTGTTTCTTCTGAGATACAAACAGGAGAGGGCACACAATCACTGACAAGTCAACGTGACCAGGGAACAAGGTCCAAGATGTGTTACTGCCACCTGAATGTCCTCTTCCCTGGACAATGATACCTATTAGGGCCAGGTGACTCATCCATGACCTTCACAATGATGCACTGGTAAATACTCAGTCATTAATTTGCAGCATTTTCCAACTGCCATACTGTGAATACTCCCTCCATTGCCGATATCAGAATAACAACACAAAGTAATTGGAGCAGAACTGGGAGGTGACATTCAGGAGCCACCGTAACATTGCACTTGTGCCTCCCTCACAGGGGCAACAGACACAAGGAAGCTCAACAGCACAGATCATCATGGTGTAGGTCACTGTAAAGTAATTAAGAAGTGATGATAATTTTTGAACATTACTTCCTTTGTTCTCAACATAATCTCTCTAATTATGGGTATATAGTTTAATTTCTAATAATTGCTTCAATTAAAATACTGGGGAGAATATGGAGAAAAAGAAATGTTATATATTGTGGGTAGGAATACAAAATGGGTGCTACTAACAGTAGGAGTTCCTCAAAAAACTGCAAATAGAACTACCACAGGATCCAGCAATCCTTCCACTGATGCCCAAGAAAAATGAAATCTAGCATACCAAAGAGCTACCTGTAGCCAGTTTATTGTAGAACTGTACAGTGTGTGGAATCAACCTAGGTACCAACTTCCAGATGAATGGACAAGGAAAATGTAGTTTATAAACAGGTTACAGTATTATTCAGCCATCAAAAAATAATGAAATCTTCTGTCATCTGCAGTGAAATGGATAGACTGGTGGTCACTGTGTTAAGAAAAATAAGCCAGACAGAAAGACAAGTGTTATGTGTTCTCTCTCAGACATGAAAGCTTGGCCAGCGATGTAGCTCAGCAGCTTAAGCACCTGCCTGGCAAGCACAAGATCCTGAGTTCAATCCATGCAACTGCAAAAACAAACAAATAAATAAATAAATAAATAAGCTATAAAAAAAAAAAAAGGTGACCTGCAAGTAGAATAGTGACTACAAAAGATTAGGATGGGTGGAGGAGAAAAATGTGATTTAATTTGATCTGTACATGCTGCGTGCAAGCAAGTATGAGATTAGTGCACTGCATTCCTTTAATGTTTAATATCTGAAATTTAATTTAAAAGGCTTCGTTTAGCAGCCAATTGTCAAAATTCCCGAGAATTTACCAGTCAGTTCTCTAGCTAGTGGCTCTAGCACATCACTGCTACTATGGCAGTGAGTCAATGGCCACAAGCCACTTGTGTAAGTCTGGACACATGTATGAAATGGTCATTGTCCTGGCTCCCTGGTCCCTGATAGCTCAGTTGCAGATGGACATTCATTGCCTGGCCTAGAGGCAGAGCCCTTTACCCAACCTAATTGGTGGGCAGGCAGTTTCCTCTCTCACTAATCAGCCTAAGTAACTGCTCAGCTCCAGTGCTGTAACATTTTTTCACTACATCTGCAGGTGATACTGGGTTCTTGAACTTGATGCCTGACTCCCTACATCAGTAATCTCCAAGGCAGTCCTTTGTCTGGTAATGGCTTCATCCTACTCCTCCAGGGCATATGAAGCCCTCACCTTGTGGCACCTCCAGTTTATACTCTCCGGGAAGATGAGTACTAGGAGGTCCTCTCTTTTAGGATGGAGAAGGGTCTCCAGGATAGATGAAGCAGAATCTAAGATGGCCCCATGATGGTAGCTTTGCTGTAGTGACTCTACACATTGTTCCCTTCCACAATTAATTTGGTGGAATGAAAGGGACAGAGGTAGGCTTTTGAGAGTAGGTCATAAAAGACATAAAGAGCATCTGTGTTTTCTTGAATCACTGTCTATGGGAGAAGCCAACCATCCCATCACAAGGACACTCAATCATGGCCACAGATGCATCCAGGTAGTGAGGAACTGTCCTGTCACCAGCTGGCAGGGATTTGCAGGGAAGTCCCTTGGAAGGGGCATTTCACACAGCATCCATTCAGTGCCCAACTCTGTGTCAGCTCAGTCCTTGTCCTCCAAGGACAAGACAGTATCTCCACAGGTCTTAGGCAGCTGGGAGTCACTAGGCCATACAAGAAACTCTGATTGATAACACAGTAACAACAGCCTAAACAACAGAGATGCTTTTTTTCTCTTAATAATAAGCTCAGAAGTGGACAATAGAGATCTCTAGTGGCACCGCACTAGATCAGTGACCGATACTCCTCTGACCTTGGTACTCTGCCATCATTAGAATGAGATTTCTGTCTCCCAGTCCATGAGTGGCTGCTTGCACTTGGCTATTATAGCTACTTTTAGTCAGAAGAAAAGAGAAAGGGATAACAGCCCACTCTTCCATTAAAGACAGCAATGTTGCATAGTCCTTTTCTTTATATCCCACTGAACAAAACCTGGTCATTGGGCCAGATTTTATTCCTGGAAGCCTCATGCCCAGTTGAACAGAGGCTCTGATATTAAGAAAGAAGAGACTAGCTACTGGTGAGCAGTAGAAATTTCACCCCCAGCTGGAGCATTCATGATTTCTCAGCCAACAGATATGGTCAGTATGTCTCTCCTACTCTTCGTGGTTGGCTAAGAAAGCCAGTGCATCAACTCCATTCATGTCATCCAAAACACCTCCACTGTTTTTCTATAACACAATAATCTTATAGACAGGCTTAGTTGTCTGTCTCTCCTGTTGAAAGGTAGGGAGTATGAGAGCAGGCGCTCTTTCTGGTTCTGAATTCATGGCTTCCAAACATTTGCTAACTAAGTGCATGAAACAGACTAATGCAGGCCCTTTGACCTTCACCATGGTACCAGTTCATACATGTGTTCCTGATTAGGAAATTAAATGATTAAAATGAGCACATGCCTATGACCTTCCTCAGAACATCTTGGAGGCGTCTGTAAACCCTTTTCTCAAAACCATGTGTAAACACATAGCTCCCAGTATACCTGCTTGAAACAAACACCACCTGACTCATAAGGAGCTGTGCCATCTTGCCAGGCACACGATGACAACAATAACAAGGCAGAGATGGTAAAAAAGAAAATGAAACAAATGCAGGAGAGGCAACTGTTTTTAGAGCTCTTTGGCTTTCCCTAGGGAGCCAGAGGCTATGTCTACACACACCCACAGCCCCAGATGAGACGTGAAAAACACCATCAGTCATGTCAAACAACTGATCTAAGAGGTTGTGTTTTGCCAAACTGATTTAGGGAAGGTGAAGGGAAATACAGACGATAAATGACGTCCAAATGCAAACCACATTTCAAAACAAAGGAAAGGAATTGTGGAAATATCAGTGCTCTGCAGGGACAATCAAAAGCTGTGGTTGGTCCTCGGCAACATCAATAGACGAGTGAATCTTGTGCAAGCATAAGCCTTCATAAATATGAAGGTGAAAAAAGCTACAACTCTTGTTGCATAGTTCCAGCTTTATCTTGGTCTTAACCATCCAGTAGAAAAGTATGAAGACGAAATATAGGAAATAAAGCCATGCTGTTATGTTGAGCTGTGGGGGACTCAGGTCAATAATTTCTGACATTGCCAGTTAAACAGAAGACCCAATGCCATTATGGGCTACTGGAGTCTTTTAGAATATTTTGCTGAGTTTACACACCTATAATATTCAATAACGGAACTTAGAAAAAATGGGGTATACCGATGAATGTCCATTTTGTATCTGTGTATTCAAAGTGGTTGGGATAGATATATAGTTGCATTCTCTTAATGAATAGAATGATTTGTTCTAATGGTGTTTGTAAATAGGATCTCAAGTTCGCGTCTTGTACAGCAATTAACCACTAAGAAGAATATATGCAGTGTATTATTTGTTGAAACTGTACTTCCGATTTGATTTGAAACTGTCTCATTGCTATCTGTTTATCAATAAAACTTTGAAAAAAATAAAGTAAATGTAATATATCTGTAAAAAATAAATAAATAAATAAATAAATAAATATGAAGGTGAACAAAGAAGTTAATAAAACTCTTGGAAAGGAGAAATACAAAAAAAAAAAAAAAACAGGGAAAAAGGCATTTGACTCCCACTGATAATCAAATTAATTGTTTTTACCTTCAGACTGACAAGTACTTTAAAAAATAATAATAGTCAGTGCTGCCAAAGATGTGGTGAGATGGTCAACTGCACCCACTGTTAGTAGGATGCAAATTGTGTGATTTTCTGGGAAGCAGCTTGTAAATGTGCATCCACAAATGTCTAAACTGTGCACAATACTTCTAACACACTGCTTTTACTACTAATTTATCCTAATATATTCATTTCTTCAACAAATAATTTTTGATTGACTATGAGGTGCAATTTTCTATGCAACTACTAAACATTCCCCAGATGAATAAAAGGACCTATTTCAAAAACTGGTTTGGTGGCGCACAGCTATAATCCCAGCACTTGGGAGGCTGAGGCAGGAGGATCATTGTGAGTTCAAAACCAGCCTAGGCTACAAAGTGAGCTCAAGGCCAGCCTGGCCTACAGTGGGAGACCCTGTCTCAAAAAGAAAGAAAGAAAAAAGACCTATTTCCTATTGCTGTGGACTTTACTATTTTTTTTTTAATGTATTTAGTACAAGGTCTACAGGGCCTCACTACACAGATTGGACTCATAGTGATTCTGCTGTTTTCAGCCTCCGAAGCACTGGGATTATAGGTGTGCACCACCATGCCCAGTCTCAGTTGCCTTCTCAGTACATCCCAGGGGTGGGGCCAGCACTGCACACTGGGGATCGAACCCTGGTCCCTGCATCTGCCTAAGCAGGTGTTTTAATCAGCTGAGCTATCTGGCCAGCCCTGGACTTCACTATTTGATAGGAAAAGACAATGAACAAATTAAAAAGCTAATAAATAGATAAATATAAAGTATAATCAGCTAAGAAAGATTCTGTATTAATACAGTACGATAACAGCATTACTAAGTAAATGATAATGAATATTTTTTTACCAGAGGGCGACACTAAACCAAGATCTGACATGAAATCAGAGCAAAACAGCTGTGAAAAAAGAATTCTCAGGTTCCAGGTAAAGCAAACAGCTGGTGCAAGAGTGCTCAGTTTGGGAAAGTGTCGTAGGACACTTCAAGACCTCAAAGAACCAAAGGTGGGTTGGGATACCTGCATACAGCAATGGAGGGGACATAAGATGGAGCTGGAGTTGGTGAGGAGGCCAAAACAGGGAAGAACAACATCAGCGAGACCCATCCTAGAGACAATGAGGCCGCTGAAGGCTCTTAGCAGGAGAGTGGCAGAATCATAGTTTTACTTTGGGAAGCTTGATGTAAGCATTTTAGAAAATCAAAGAGGCAGAGAAGGCCAGACTGGAAGGCAGGGAACCTCACCAAAGGTCACTGTCATTCATGGCAAGGGCTCTGCAAGAGGCAAACAGAAGGGACATTTTGAGGTAGAAGGCCATGATTTGGCCACTGTTGTCGCTAGGTGCCAAACATGAAGAACTGGAGTCACAACCAACACAGTCTAGCCTGAGTGCTTAGGAGTATGGTGGGCCAAGGGACACCACAAGGAACCAGCAGGAGGAGAAGGTCTTTGGGGGAGAGGAAGAAGCAGGACTTTGATGTCAGAAGCACAGCCCATGTCTTCCTTTCTGATAGACTGAGGGTCACCCTCCAACCTGTGTAACTTCTCCTGCTTCACGGGACTCTGGCACCCAGCTCCATGCTGAGCACCTCACAAAGCAGGAGGCTAGTTTTCCTCCCTTCCCTGTCCTTCTGTTCATAATTTCAATTAAAATTGTTCCAAGTCAAACTTTCTCCTTGTGTAAATTTTTGCTTAGAGAGCATTCATTCTCCTCACCTCTTTTTTCTAGTTTATAAGCTTATATGGGGACTTCTTCCACTTGAGATGTATAGCCCATCCAGGCCTTGGCCAGGAGGCTCCACAAGGCCCCACACTGTCATAGAGGGTCACCTCATGTTGGCAACAGTTCCTCATCAGCAAGGTGGGGCTTTTTGAAGGACGCCAATAGGGACTCTCCTAGAGTAATGCCAGGGGCAGGGAGGAGTGGGATCCTTGAGATGGAGGCGGCACCATGGCGGCACCATGGGGCCTTCCATCCTCTCAGGCATCTGTGGAAAGGGCTGAGGCGGCCAGACCTGATTTTCTGTCTGTTTCTCCTCACATAAAACAGGGCATTTAATGCAATGCTCATTTGTCTGGAAATCTTCTGTGGGCACAAGGAGGCGACTGTAATATATGCAAGTCCACTGCCGAGAATAGAAATGAGGGAACCATGTCCAACAGGCGGGCTCGCATTAAACACGCTTCAGAACACAAACACAGCTCGCTCGGCATGGCAAGGCCAGCAGCCACCAAGTCCAACCCTCCAGAAGTGGATCCACTGTGCGGCCATGGGGTCTAAGAGACACGAGAGCACTGATCTGGACCACTTTGGGTAATGAAAACTTAGCCTCACAGACAAAAATTGTTCCGAAAGAACCTACTCTATAACTCAATTCTGAAACGGCTTGCCTACGTCCTGTTGAAACAGATCAGGTTGAGCTCCACAATAAATCATTTTATGAAAATACAATTTCCTGTCAGCTGTTCTAAACAAGGTCTTTTTAAGGCCATTGAATGGTTAGGCGGGAGAATGTTTCCCTCTTCCATTTGGAAGTTTGGGTTTTTTCCTGTGATTTCAAATCCTACATATGGATGGATGTAAGGTAAGAAAATGAGATGTTTACAACATATTGAAAAACAGGATTCAATAGTATGAAATCCTTCTTATCACAAATCCAGGAGACTAAGGGAAGATTTCATTAAACTCAAAATTTCATACCACCTTGCAAACACCTGGGAGCCGCTAAGCATGCCCACGTAAAAGAAGGAAATCTTCCTGCTCCAACTGCAGAGAGTCCCAAAGGCCCTAATAGAATTTCCTCAGGCGCAAGGAGCTGCAGGCTCCCCTGACGGAGGCCCAGCTAGCCAACAGCCTCTGAGGGCTTCCCAGGAGGAAATGCAACCTGCTATGTTCTGCAGAGTACCCTGAGGCAGTGAAATGGCTATCTGGTCTCTTTTGCTTTTAATTGTGAAACATATCAACATAGAAAAAATTATAGAAAAATGATAGAATAGATACCCTCCATCAAAACCAAACACTTCCTTCCAATTTTTTTCTTTCTCTGCCCCTCTCCTCTCCCGCTCTCTCCTCTCTCTCTCTTCTCTTTCCCTCCTCCCCTCTCTCCCTCCTTTCCTGCCACTCTTTCTTACTTTCCTTCCTCCCTCTCACTAAATTTACAACTAGTGAAAACCAGCACTTTTCATCCTTTCCCTCTTCTCAAGAGCCAGAAGTAATCTCTGCCCCGAAATGGTGCGGGTCATTCACATCCTGGATTTCGTGTGCTTACTACAAAATGCATGAACCCATAAACAGTAACACCACTGTGTTGTGTATTTTTTTTATTTCATTCAAATGTTATTCATTCTGTATGTATCCTCCTGAAACTTGTTTTTGTCCTCAAAATCATAGTGTGGTTGAAGCAACACATCATGTTCTTAACTAAAGAGACACGTCATCAAGATGTCAGTTCCATCTAATTTAATTTGCAGATTGAACACAATTCCCATTTCTAAAATACTACTAGTTTTTTTTTTCCTCTAGCTAGGCAAGTTGAGTATGAAGTTTATTTGCAAGTACAAAAAAGCAAAGCTAACCAAGATACCCCAGAAAGGGAAGAGGCATCTTGCGTGGCCAGCACCACTAGATATTAACATATACTAGAAAACCTCTAATTAGGAGTTTGGTATTGGCATGTGAATAAACAGAGAGACCAATGGGACCAAATGAAAATCCAGAAATAGACTCAACTGCATCTGGAAAGTTAGGATATGAGAAAGGCGGCTTCACAAATCTATGTGAAATGACTTAAACAAAAAACAAGTGGTACCAAGATAATTGAATAGCCATATGGAAAAAGTCAACCTTGGAACTGACACCACATGCTGGGGTGAAATCCAAAATAGAGCAGACATTTAAATATAAAAACTGAAACCCTATAGGTTCTAGAGAAATCCCTGGGTGTGGTGGGGACTTTCTTCAGCAGAGGCAATAAGGGGAAAGACTTCTATATTTCTTTCTTAAAATCTTCCCCACCCCACCCCCCATGGTACCAGGAATTGAACTCAGGACCATGCACTTGCCAGGCAAGCACTTATTCCACTGAGCTATCTCCCCGGCCCCTCTATATTTCAATATAAAAAAAACTCTTTTGCAAAACAAAATGATCCTGAACAAATTAAAAACAAGCCATACCTGGGCAGAGATTGCTGGGCTCTGGTCTTAAGGTGGCATCAGGGATGCCTAGACTGTCCTGCCATTGGTAAGCAACTTCAGTTTCTAGACAGGAGGCTGCAGAAGTGGCAAAGCTCTGTGTGTGTGTGTCTGTGTCTGTGTGTGTGTCTGTGTGTGTCTGTGTGTGTCTGTGTGTGTCCATGTCTGTGTATTCTTGGAATCTGGTTCCGGTACTTGCTAGCCAAGTGGTCTTAGGAAAATTGTTTGAATTCTAGAGACCTCAGTTTTCTGGTCTACAGTGAAATGAAATATCAATGCCTATTTCTAGAGTTATAAGGAAGAATAAATGGATTTCCTTGTGAAAAATTCTGAGAACACAAAAAACCTGGAGCCCTCTAAAATATCAATTAATGTTAGCACTTACTTCCTTAGACCCACAGCTGCTTACAAAACCAAAGCTTAGGCAGCAAGCTGGATACAAGGCCCCACCCCCACCACACCCCTTGGTTTTAAGGAGCAAGTCTGTTCTTCTCCATCTCACATGGAACTCCTGTGCTCCCCTCTGACTGATAAGAAGGAACTTGTTGATTACGTGATATACTACATTTATTGATTAGCCTGTGGTGACCCATCTTTGCAACCTCCAGCTAAAACCTACTTGGTCATGACGCACGATCCTTTTGATGATGGGTTGCGCTCTATTTGCCAATATCGTACTGAAGATTTTTCCATCTGTGTTCATTAAGTAGATTGGTCTGTAATTTTCTTTTTCAGGTGGGTCCACTTACCTGGTTTAGGAATCATAGTGATGCTTGCAGGCTTCCAGAAATGAGCTCGGAGGTTCTCCTTTCCTTTCAATTTCATTGAAGAGTTTGAGGAATATTTGTGATACAATGTCCTTTAAGTTTTTGTAGAATTCAGGACTTAATCCATCAGGTCCTGGGTTTTTTTAATTAGTAGGGTTTTTTGGGGGGGTATAGTGGGCTTTATGGATGGTGTGCAATGGCAGCATGCTAGGGCTCCCAAAGCCCCTCCCCTTCTAGGATGCCTGGAATGGAAGCTATGAGGAGAGATTCTCAGAGTTGGGGCTGAGTAGGGCAGTGACTTCTGCAGCGTGGCCTCTCTGTCCCTCTGGTCTTGCTGGGCTGTGGTGGGGGAGCCACTTACTCCTTGGAGGCCATGTGGACCATGAGGTCCACTACCCTGTTGCTGTAGCTGAACTCATTGCCATACCAGGAAATGAACTTAACAAAGTGGTCATTCAAGGTGATGCCAGCCCCAGCATCAAAGGTGGGAGAGTGGGTGTCACTATTGAAGTCACAAGATACAACCTGGTTCTTGGTGTAGCCCAATATGCCTTTGAGGGGACTATCTGACACCTGCTTTACCACCTTCTTGATGTTGTCGTATTTAGCTGCTTTCTCCAGGTGGCAAGTCAGATCCACCACTGACACATTGGGAGTGGGCACATGGAAGGCCATGCATGTGAGCTTCCCATTCAGCTCCAGGATGACCCTGCCCATGGCCTTAGCAGCACCAGTGGATGCAGGGATGATGTTATGGGCAGCCCTCAGCCATCATGCCACAGCTTCCCAGAGGGGCCATCCATAGTCTTCTGGGTGGCAGTGATGGCATGGACTGTGGTCATGAGTCCACAATACTGAAATTGTCATAGATCACCTTGGCCAGTGGGGCTAAGCAGTTGGTGGTACAGGAAGCGTTGCTGACAATCTTGAGGGAATTGTCATACTTCTCCTGATCCACACCCATTACAAACATGGGGGCATTGGCAGAAGGGGAAGAGATGATGACCCTTTTGGCATCACCCTTCACGTGAGCCCCAGCCTTCTCCATGGTGGTGAAGACACCAGTGGACTCCACCATGTACTCAGTGCCAGCATCACCCCACTTGATGTTGGCAGGATCTCACTCTTGGAAGATGGTGATGGCTTTTCCATTGATGATGAGCTTCCCGTTCTCAGCCTTGACAGTGCCATGGAAATTTCCATGGGTGGAATCATACTGGAACATGTAGACCATGTAGTTGAGGTCAATGAAGGGGTCAGCGATGGCCACAACATCCATCTTGCCAGAGTTAAAAGCAGCCCTAAAAAAAAAAAAATTTTAAAAATTTTTAAAAAGCAGCCCTGGTGACCAGGTGTCTAACAGGGCCAAATCCATTCACTTTGACCTTCACTGTCTTGTCTGGATTGCTGCTGGCTGCACGGGAAGAACAGCTGTCAGCATGTGTGCAGGAGCAGAGAGCTTTGGCAGGTTTCTTTAAGAGAATAAAAAAATTAAAAACCAATAAAAATGATACAAAATTTCAAAATAAGATGATAGAAAATTAACAATGGTTGTTATATATTACTTTCTCAATTCATTACTTGTCATTTGATCAAAATTTTTATGCTTTCTTCATTTAGTCTTGGTAACATTATAGGAGTCTAGAAATCTTTCCATTTCTTCAAGATTTTCAAATTTCAGGAAATATAATTTTTTCATAGTATTTACTATCTTTTGGATTTTTTAACTTTATGTTTTATGAATATGTATTGATCATACATATTGATCACATTCATCATAGGAAATATACCTGTACATAATATACCTGGAGTCTTTTTTCCCATTTCCTCCCTCCCCTTCAGTCCTCCTTTCCCTCCCCATTTACAAAAACTATGCTTCCATGTTTTCCTCCTATTCTCTTTTTGGCCCTGTACATTGTGATTTTGCACTTATCATTTCTAATTGCATTGGTGTGAGTCTTCTCTCTCTTTTTGTAAGTTTGGCTAAAGGTTTATTTTATTAACTCTTTCAAAGAATGAACTCTTCAATTTGTTGATTCTCTCGATTATTTTTAGTCTTAATTCCACTAATTTCTACTCTGACCTTTATGATTGATTCTCCTCTTTAATTTTGATTGGGCTGTTGCTGCTATCCAAACTGAACCTTCCTGCTGGGTATAGTGGCACACAGCTGAAGTCCAGACTACCCCACAAGCCTGAGGCCACCCTCGACAACTTAGGGAGAACTTGTCTTAAAATAAATAAAACAAAATAGGAGCACCACTCTGTTTGCTTCCCTGCATGACAATCATCCTTAGACAAGCCCAGAACCATGCTTTGCTAATCAGCTAGGTGTCTTTTAATCCATTCGATTTGACCTATCATGGGTAACAGTCATACAGCATAATCTACCTTAGCCTGCATGATGCATACAATGTTTTTATGGTTAGGCTTTAGTAGTTCCTAATTTCCACTGCAACTTTTCTTTTTTAATGTATGAATTACCTAGTAACATTTCTATTGTCAAGATATGAAAAGTTTAAGAATTTTCCTTTATGAAAAACTTTTAATAATTTTATTAAATTCTTATCAAAGAATATAATTTCTCTATGATTTAATGACTCAGTATCTGTTGAGATATATTTTATGAAGCAATACAGTCAATTCTGGCAAATATTAATCTTATACTTTCAATATGTGCGTTCTTTAATTGTTGGGTACTAGGTCTTCATTGGTCATTAGATTGACTTGGTTCATCCTGTGGTGATCAACTTTCTCACATTCTTGTCAATTTTGGGTACCATTAATTTCTCAATGGCAAGGAGAATCCCATCACATTTTTCTGCAATGACTGTAGACTTACTCACGCTTCTTTCTACACCTATCAAGGCATATTTACAGTCTCCAGTGTGCTTTTGTTGGTTTCCAGCCTCAGATCTCTGTGGAAGGGCAGATGTGGAATCACATAAGATTTTCCCTCTAGCAGCTCAGGTCTACTAAGAAAGGGCAGCCTTTTCAAGTCAGAGTCCTTTAGGACTATCTCAGGAAAAGTAGGAGACTGACCTAATATTTGGTGTCTCCTTCTTCCCTAAAAGTATGACAGCACGAAGATGAAGGTTAGGAGACTATCACTTTTTAATAAAAAGAGTAAGTGTGTAGCCTGCCATGGGATATGAGAAACAGAGAAAAGGATAAAGCAAATGCCTTAATGTGAAGCACCTGGTCACTGTGAGAGCTAGGGATATGTGTCTGGCTATAGTGAGCCTGCCCTCTCCAGTCCAGGCCATCCTCAAATGCGGCCACCTTTCTGGACTTGCTTTACACGGAAGTTGTGTTAGGGTGTATTTCAGCATTCCCAACCTTGAGAATGGAAAGAAATGACCAAGACTCGCAAGTGGGGGTAGGTAGGACTTTCTTAGAAACTGATGGGCTGAGGATGCTGAGGTCCCATTGTCATTGTCATGAGGAAGACAATGGCTATGATAAAGATAGTAGATAAAGATGACAGAGAAGAATGCAGCGGGGGAGGAATCCAAGTTAGCAGAGGACTGTGCAGGTTAAAGCCAGATTATTCCTTGAGCGCTGCTCGGGGGAAAGCTGGGTTTAAACCTAAAGTAAGTGGGATGCCACTGGAAGTCATGGAAGGAAGGACTCGTAGGCTAAAAGAGGTAGAAAGTGAGTCTGGCAGCATCTTTAGACCACATGTGATATGAATTTAAAATTGGGTGTTGTGGGACCAGGGAGCTAGCTCAGTAGAATAAGTGCTTGCCTGAGCAAGTGCAATGCAAGGGCCTGAGTTTGATCCCTGGTACCACCAAAAAATAAAATTGGGTGTTGACACTTGAGGTTGTCAAGAACAACTGGGTGGAACTCGATGTCTTGATGGCTTCGAGAAGGGAGCAGACGGAGTGCAGCTCTTAGCTACCGCCTAGTGGCTGTGTAATAACTAAGATCATAGCTACCTTTTATTTTTAGGCGCCCAGAAAACAGCTCTCCAAGCAGCTTACTCTCAAAACTGTATATGGAACACATTATTCCTGCTTTATAAATGAGACTGTAGGAGAAAATGCCCCTCCCCCAGCCAGTATACTCTGGTTTGTTGGTTGCCCAAGTAATAGTTCCCGTTCCAGTTCTGGTTCCTTCTGTCTCTTGAAACAGCTGGTCACCGTGATGCACATTGGGTAAACCCATCCCCAACCGACAAGCCACTCTGCCTCTGCACTTCCTGCTTGCTGATGTCATAGAAGCCCCAGACCACCAGAGATCAGGACCTGATATTCTGACAATGATCCTGATCTATGCCCGTCAATTTAAATAAATCTGCCTCTAAATTCTGAGTGTTGTATTGGTATTTCTGTTTGCCATTGCAAGACAGCTGAGATAGCAAGAGTTTTGCAACTGTTTCCTGTACTCAGCAGTTCAATAGCAGGGTACATAGGACAGCAGGATCAGGACCTGAAGAATAGCTCTGTATCCCCTTGCTGGGTGGCTTTGATCCACTCATTCCCTCTCTCTCAGCCTCTCCCTGTAAAGGTCAAGATGAAACAACATATGTAAAATGCTCAGCCAACACCAGGCCCAGAAAGCTCTCAAGCAATGCTGTGGTATTATATTACTATTATTACCAACATGACGTATGTTGAAATGATACCACCCAACCCAAAGTCAGAACTCCAGCAATTAGTTATTAACTGGGTTGCCTTCAGAAACCCTTGGTCCTTCTGAGCCAGTCCTGATGCATGACAGCTAATCTCTGTCCACCTCACAGTCACCGTGATGATGCAGGGGTTCCGGAGCAGAAAAGATCTTTTTTCTCATCCCCAGAGGTAAACGTGTAAAACTAAAGCTCGCTTCCCAGCTAGCTGCTGACTTCCCTGCAGCCAGCAGCACGTGGCTGTTTCTACTCTATGATGGAACCAAAAAGAACAACTTTCCGGTTTGCTCTGTACAGAAATAAAATAGGTACCACTTACACACACCCCACACCAAGGTTCAAGACTGTTCTGGAGACCAAACTGCCTCCGTTAGGGTTTGCTTCTGTCTAAGCGGATGCCGATTCCAGACTTTAAATAGAAATGATAAATTATTGACTATTGTGGTGATTGATTCTCAGACTGTCTGCTGACCACCAAATTGCTCTGATTGTCTCCTGAATGAGACTTCCATAAGTCATTAGCGAGCACCCAGCACCAACATCTGTCACGTTAACGATGCGGCTACAATCGCTCCTTGACACTAATTACCTTTTCTGACTAATTTTGAATGTAGAATGCCCTTAATGACTGAGACCCATTGTAAAAGGCCCCATTTTCTTTAAGCGTTGTATAATCTATGGCACCTTCATGCCCACATCACAATGATTAACATTGTGCCCAATCCTACTTCCTCACCACGCACCAGCAGTCTTTAAATAGAGACCTCTTTATTCCAGGCTCCTTGACACAAACATAATTTTATCTGGAGAGTTCCCTGGAATGTGAGTTTCTGGAAAAACGCAGCTTGTGTGGATGGATTTCTAACTTTACAGATAATCCTGAAAGATGTTCAATCCATAGATCATCTGCAGCTTTGGGAAGAGCAGGACTGCCCTCCCAGGCTGCCACACTCAAGCCTTTCTAGGTTCTGAGACATGCTGTCCTGTGCTATCGTCACCATGCTCCATCAAAATGGCTGTCACAAGCCCATTTTACAGTGCAGTGACAGAGACCTGGAGATCTTAAGTGATCCCAATGCTGCACAGCTTGAAAACTGTGAGTAGCAGAGCCTGGGACTGCGATAGGGCACCTCTGTCCTGGCTCTCAGAGCCAGTCTCCTAGCACTTCTGATGCTCGTGGGACACTAGCTTCCTAGGGACGCTTCTGATGGATACAACATGGCAGAATTAAAAGGACACTTCTGTCACGGAAGTCTCTGCGCTATCTTTCCTACTGTCCCGCACTGCCTGCAGGCTCGCATGCTCCAAAGGAAGCCAGTATCCTGTTGTGAGCTTCCTACACAGAAGTCCACATGGCAAAGAACTGATGCCCTCAGCCTAAGAGCTCAGGAGGAACCCAGCCTTACCAACCACCGTACCAGTCACCCTAGAATCAACCTCCTCAGGGGAGCCTTCAGCTGAGACCACAGCTCCAACCGACATCTTCGTCTTGATTCCAATCTTGACAAAAACCTTGAGGCAGAAGACCCAGGTTTTGACCCATAAACACTAGAATGTAATAAAGGCAAGTGACTTGATACATCTCCATTGGAGACAATTTGTTATGGAGCAAAAGGTAACTAAAACAAGGGTCAAACATAAACTGAAATGACAGCAAAGCTTTGTTTCTCTCTCTGTATCATTTTAAATCATAGAATATATTAACATATTACAATCTATATTAATGCTTTGTTCATAAGTGAAACAAAATATATACAAATAAAATTGGAAATGCCTTTTTTTTTTTTTTTTTTTTTTTGCAAAATCAGGGACTGAACTCAGGCCCTTGTGCTTGCCAGGCAAGCACTTATTCTACTGAGTTATCTCACAAGCCCTGAAAATGCCTCTTTATCTTCCCTTCAATTGTCTACTTCCTGCCCAGAGAAATCACTGTTTACAGTTTTTTGTGTTCTTCGTATTTTCTTATACATTTCTATAGACATATAATTTTATTAGAACATAACAGGATTCTCTTATACATATTTTTCTGTGATTTGATTTTTTCACTTAGCAGTATATCTGGACACCTCTCTGAGTTAATCCACAAAAATGGTTCTGCTCACTTTTTTTAATGACTGCAGAACACTTAAGGGTGGACTCGCCATAATTTATTTAGACACCTTCCCTACTGAAGGTGGGTGAGGGTGTTTCTAACACAGGTGCAACACATATCCTTATATAAATTCTTTGTGCCTGTGTATAAGGAGAAATTCTTGGAAGCAAAATTTATGGGTCACAAGATATATGTTTTTCATCATTTGGGCCACATCCTTTCTGAGTGCATCGTATTGCAGGGTCTCATCATTGTCATGGAAACAAATGCCAACATCACTCTAAATCTCAGATAGTAAACCTATGAGAAGTTAGGGACATCGGCAACTGAGGTCCCCAAGGCCAGAGAACAAAATTCACAGGCACAACCTCCTTCCTTTACAAAGTTTAGAGCATTTTCTTCATTTCTTCTTTCTCTTTTTCTAAGTGGAAAAAATAGACAGAATCCTGTTGGAGGAGGAGGAGGAAGCAGAGACCTACATCAGGCAGTCAGGTTCTAGGTCAGCTATTCTTAAACTTGCTGTGTAGTTCTGGCCAACCATCAGCCCCTCCTGACCTCCTGAACAACTCACCCAGGGGTTGCACAAGACAGCCTCCATGCTACTCCTATTTGAGTTTACAGGCTTATTTAGGAATACCTTCTGGAATGCACTGTAACTGCTTCCAGCTATACGTTATTTATCTTGCAAGTCAGGGAGATCAAGTAAAAGCCATTTGAGAGTTACAGATTTAATCCACATATTTATTAGACATCTGGTGAACCAGCCACTAGAGTCACAAAGATGAATTAAAATGATCTTCACCCATAAAAGGCTCAGAGGTCAAGGTAAAAGCCAGGCTTTAGTAGCAGGAGGCTGAGAGCCTAGTAGTGCTCCTCACCAAAGCAAGGGAGAGGGTGTGGGCTTGGGCACAAGGGTGGAGAGCTTGATTTTGACTCTCCTGCATTAATGTGCCTCAGACACAAGGAAATGCTACTGTCATCCTTGCGTTTCCAGTGCCCTCCATTACAGTGTAGATCCAGACCACTCTGACACTGACTGCTTCTAGAAGAGGAGGCCCGAGAGTTTGCAGGAGGAGACACTATTTGATCCATTTAAAGTCCACAGTCCATTGAGAATGAGGGCCATGAGCAAATGTGTGCTTCTAGAAATGGCCCTGCTTGATTTTTTTTTTAGAGTGTAAAGAATGTGATGTTTAATTTTTTCAATTTTTATTTTTATTAATACATGTTTACAGTACACGATAATTACATTCATCCTAGAAAGTTGGTCCTGGACATACCACATCTTCATTCACGTATCATCCCTTTCTCCTCGCCTTTCTCCCCATCTTTCCATCTCTTGAACCCCTTCCCTTTGTCAAAAGATTTGTTTCCTTATTTTCTTATCTGGCTTCTGTTTTTCTCTTTGTCAATGTTTTAAATTTCTTATACACGAGAAACCATGCGTATGTAAGCTTGTGCGTCTGATGTGTTTCACCTGATTCTGTGGCCTCACAGTGCATCTGTCTTCCTACAGATGACTCAAAGGGTTTCCTTTATGAAATGGAAACACAGCTTGTTTCATCCTTTGATACATTAGCAAGAGCATCCTTTAGATAATATTGTACAGAAATAACTTAAAGGAGGGAGCGGTCCCACAAATGTGGGTAGTGTTTAACCCTCATTTAACCCATACTGTTGGTGTCTATACCTGGCTATTCTTTTTTTTTTTTCCCCCTGCTTGACTTTTGATTCTTGGCAAAATAAGGAGAAGATATCTCTCAATGAAGTTACAGATACAAACATCTTAACAGCAAAGCAAATCACAAAAACAGCATTCTACACAGTGACAACACGGCAATGTGTTTGGAGCGTGCTTAGACTTTGCAGAAAGTGGTTGGAATTTGAAGAGCGATATGTACTCACCCAGTGCACCCACTGAATCCAGATTCTTCCTGCTCCAGGTGCAGCCCTCAGCCAGCAGCATCAGCAACTCTCGAAAGACTGTTGAGAATACAAGACTTTAGGATCCACCCTAAAACTACCAAATCAAAATCTTCATTTTAACAAGATTCTGTAGCAATTGGCATTAAGGTTTTTTTGTCATCAGCATCTTGATGACTGAAGTAACTGGTTACTGAAGAATCTTGGTTACTGAAGTAACTGAGTAGGACTTTGGGAACTTTGAATAGTGAATGATCTTTGATTATTCCTTGGAAGTTAGTGACAAACGATGATGATAACACTTTTTTTTTTTCACAACAAACAGTCCTTTATTTACACTTTTGTGAAGTTACTAACGCATGACACTAGGTTGCCTAGCAACTGATAGCTGACATTAACCAGACAGGATGTTCATCTCAGGGGTGAGGTAGCTTGTTTGCTTTGGGCACTGGGCCAAGTCCCACCTACACATACTTGATCGATTTCCTAGCTTCAAGGCTCCCAACATATCCCCTTTTTCATTTTGTTTTGTCAGAGATGGGTGTTCCACTATAGTTAGGGAAGCTGTATTTGAAGAAGTCCTTAAAGGACCTTTTCATACTTGAAACCAGTCTAACGATTGTAGGTACTTGAATTCAGCAAAATAACCCAATATAGTCCAATAGTCCGTCATAGTAGTGGGTTATCAGCAGAACTGCCAATTGTCAGAAGTTGTTGACTTGAGCCTCTACAGCTCAGCATATTAAGAAAGGAGAAAAGTTAGGAAATATGGCAGGGGCAAAACCATACATTTATATAAACAAGATGGTTAAGGCAATGGTCCTAAGAATCTCCATGTGGTTTTTGAAAATAACAATTAATGTGTAGAATTCTCACCCCGACTAAGCCTATATGCTGATATCTGTGAACTAAGCACTTCAAAGTCAGTAAGGACTCAGGACTAAGAGCTGTGGCATCCTATAACTCAGTGGTGTCCCAACTTTTCTGATCAAGGAGACTATGGGGCCACAGATGAAAGTGATTGATGATGTATAGTTTGCCTAAGGAGAGTATTCTAGAGAGAAAAAATTCTCTCAGGTTTTCACAGAGAGCAAATTGGTCAAGCAATAGCTGTGACTCATCCAGATGACTGACACTGACAAAAGATCTACAAGGTACTGTACATGGTTCCAGGGTAAATCCTGAGAGGATGACTTTGTCAGATACAAAAGTTAAATTTTGTTATATAGGTCTTGCTTTAACTTGGTCTTAACTATCCAAGAAAAAAAGTATAACCATGAGGTATAATAAGTAATGTCATATTAATATGATGATAACACTTCTGAACTCAGCCACCAGGCACTTTTGGACTTCAGGTCAGGACTAAGCAGTGGTAGAGACAATGCTAAGAATTGGATTAAGTCAGAGGGGTGGCCACAGGGGGACAATATGCCCTGTATGAAAGGTCATGTAG
This sequence comes from Octodon degus, assembly GCF_000260255.1. Lineage (NCBI taxonomy): Eukaryota > Metazoa > Chordata > Mammalia > Rodentia > Octodontidae > Octodon > Octodon degus. Next base: position 19,767,116 of record NW_004524586.1, on the reverse strand, counting down.
CTCAGGCTTGGTTTGGGCTGGCACTGATTCTTGGATTGAACTCCCAAACTCTTGAAAAGCCCAGTGCAGGTCTAGCCTTTGTCCACTGCAGCAATTTCATCTCCTACCCATAGTTCCTTCAAATCATTATGCACTGCACATGTGAAGAGCCACAGGCCACCAAAGTCATCAGGAGTTCATGTGATCTCACTGTCCGCGCTCAGAAACCCAAAAGGCCAGATTGGAAGCACCAAGCAGACCCAATAATACTGGAAATGTACTCTTCCTAACTGATCTTTACCTTCCTTAATCTTTATTGGACAATGATTACAGCCCCTCCTTCTTCCTTTTACCCCTAAAAATTGACTAATGTCCTTTAATATGCCCCAAAACTCCCTATTAGGAAGCATTCTTAGGGCTGCAATCATCACCTATTCGTTCCATTTCACAGATATTTATTCAGTGATAGAAATAACAGTAATAACAGAGGGCCATGTAGTCGCTGTCATGCCTGAGTCTGGGCTCTCTGCATTGTCTCCTGACTCTCCTAGTGGTCTCTTAGCCTTGAAGGTAGGGTATTGGGTCTTTTGAGGACATTGGTGATAACTAGGGAGCTCCCACATAATCCAGAACAATCTTCCTGGTACTGCTAAACTCCTTGACTTGAAGCTTCTTCCCTCTGGTCTCTGCCTCTTCTGTCTGCAAATCTCCCTTTGTCTGTCTTAAGAACATTGGTGATGATAACTGAGGAGTTCCCATATAATCCAGAATAATCTACCACTAGATTATTAACTTAATTACACCAACAAAGACCTTTTTTTTTTTTCCAAATATGGTCAATTTATAGAGTTTGGACATTGGGACCTGGTACCTTGGGAAACCATTTATAGCCTACAACAGTCACTAATTTTGGATCTAGAGAAAGGTCTTTCCAGCAACCTGGGCAGTCCAAGGTCAGCATAGGCTGTGTGAGTGAGTAGATGCAGCCAGCAACCCATAGCTCACATGACTGTGGGGACTGCAGGGACAAAATCTGTACCATAGGTCCACAGCCTAGACATCTAGCCAGGGTATTGACATGATACCTTTGTGTATAAAGTTTTTAAGGCAGGCCAGCAGGTTGGAAAGTCAGGCAGAAGTTGACACTACAGTCTAGAAGCAGACTTTCTCCTTCTTGGGAGAACCTCAGCTTTGTTCTTAAGGCCTTTTGTGTGTGTGTGTGTGTGTGTGTGTGTGTGTGTGTGTGTGTGTGTGTGTTTTGCTCCTTGAATGCCTTCAGGGCACTTTTGCATGGCTGGAGTGTTGTGGGGATCGAACTACAGCAAACTGAGGCTGCCAGCATTGTGGAAGCAGCCACTTAAAGAAGTGAGCTAGGGCTGGGCCCCCGTGTTCTTAAGGCCTTTGACTGATTCAGTGAGGCCCACCACAATGATGAGGGTAATCTCCTTTGCATAAGAAATGTAACTGTGTAATACCTTTACAGCGACACCTACATTAGGGCTTGGTTAAATATCCTGGAGCTACAGCCTAGTCAAGTTGACTGGAGAAGTTAACCATCACCAAGCCCCAAACACACCTGTGACATTCACTTTTACCCACCAACAGCTACCTTCAAATGCCTGGGACTCTTGGTCTGCATCAGTCAGCTTGGGCTGCAATTGCAAATTAGCATACACTGGGAACCTTAAAGAAAGCACACTCATTGCCTTTAGTTCTGGGGAGTAGGGAGTCCAAGGTACAGGCCAACTTGGCTCCTGGTGAGGCCCATTTACTGGTTCACAGGTGGGAACAGACCCCACCCTTGTCCAAGACCTTGTCATCTCCCATAGACCTCACATCCCAGAACCATTACATGAGGAATACAAAAGGGGAGGGCCCTTCACATTCAGTCTGTAACACTGCCTGCAGACCTCTGTTGGGCTTTAGGCACATGATAGACCAGTTTTGACTGGGGGTACATAGAATTAACCATGCTATAAGCAATCTGCCAAAGGATCAGCACAAAAAGAAGTAACAGGCTGATCACCACTGTCCTTGCCTTATTGTTGCAAGAACAAGAGGTAGCTTCCAGGCTCCCACTGTCCTCCAGAAGCCTAAGTATTTGCCTGCTTGATCAACTGACTGATTGACTATCCACATTCCTTTTCAGCTGCCCACTGTCCTTTCAGTACTTCATGGGATCCCCTCCCACATAAGCTAAAAGTTCTCAGCTTCTTGTCTTCAGCCTGCTTCTGGGAGAGCCCAAATGAAGGTACACAGGCCTAGGATGAAGCAGCCCTTGGCACATGGCAGTAAGCAGAGTGCATGGAACCCCTGGTCTCTCTCAGCCTCAAGGGCCTGTGAGTACCTGGGTAAATGTGTATCTGAAAGAGACTGTCACAGGGAGACTTCTTGTCCTTCTCTGGCTTTTAAGAGATTTGGACATGTTTCCAGTCTTCCAGCATGCCTCAGGACTGTGTCACTGGCTTTCAGCCTCAGCTTGAGGATGTGACAATGTGACATTGCCCTTACACCACCAGACAGTAGTAGGGCAATGAGTAAATAGCGACATGCAGCAGGAGACAAGGCTTGGAGCTGAAGGCGAGAAGCTTACACTTAGGAGGGAGACCATTCTAGAAGGTCAGAAATGGCTGGGCTTTGCCTGTAGGGTTCTTCAGTTTGAGTGGTGAGGGGCACAACTATACTTCCTCATGCTTTGTGAGAGTTAACCAATAGCAAGATCTCCTCTCCAGAAACCTGTGTCTTGTGGAAATGAGAGTTTTCCAGAGAAAGAGACCACAAGACATGTGCACAGCCAGCCTTCGTTAGCCTTCAGTTCCACTCCATTAGATTCAACCAACCACAGAGCAAATGCACAGTTGTTGTTTTTTTTTTACTATTTCACAAATAGTTGAATAGAATACTTATTTACATAGCATTTATATGAGATTAGGCATTGGAAGTAATCTAAAGATGATATAAAATATATGAGGCATGTTGGTCAGCTTTCTGTCATTGTAACAAAATACCAGAGGCAATCAACTTATAAGGAAGAAAGATTTCAGTGTGATCACTTTGGGCCTGAAGTAATGCAGTGCATCATGGCAGGAGCACACTGTGGAGCAGGCCTATCACGGCAGCCAGGAAGCACACAGAAGGATGCAGGAAGGTGCAGGCATACCAATATCCCCTTCAAGGGCATTCCCAGTGACCAAATATGACATTAATCTCAACATTCAACTTGACTAGATTAAGGCACACCTAGCAGATTAGTAAAGCATGCTCCTGGGTATATCTGGGTGGGTCTTGGAGGTATAGCCTGTGTACCATGTGTAATCTCCGGCCCCTTCCTCTCAGCACTGCTCTCCTGCTCTGCTCCTGGGCACTATGAACTAAGCCTCTTCTCCACCACACCCTTCTACCATGATGTTTCTGCCCTGGGGTCAGCTCTCAGTGGAGGGAATCCCCTGAAGCCATGGGCCACATTAACCTCTCCTCCCATAAACTGAGGGTGTGGAGCACTGTGTCTCAGTGGCAAGAAGGGTAACACACCTAACTTCCTTCCACTAGGCCCCACCTGTTAAAAGTTCCACCATCTCCCAGTAACACCACCAGTTGGGAGCACACCTTCAACACATAGGCCTTTGCGATCCAAACTTTAAGTTGAGGGGTCCTGTATAGGTTGAATGTGTAGACCACACCACTTTATATAAAGGACTTGAGCAAGATTTTTGTCACCACAGGGGTACCCTAGAACCACTCTCCTGTGGATACCTAAGGACAAATGACTGTACGCGCTCCACAATGATCGAAGCTGAGAAGTCCTAAATGTGCCTACTGTCTACAAGCTGATGTCCTAAGAAAGCTAGTGGTGTCATTCAGTGTGAGTTCTAGGAACCAGAAGAGCTGATGCTGTGCTTCTCTCAGTGTGAATAGGGGGTAAAATGTGATGTCCCAACTTGAGTCATCAGGCAGGAAAAGGGTGACAGGCTTCCTTCATCTGCCTTTTTATTATATTCAGTCTTAGGAACCACTGAATGATTCTGTCTTGGTCACTTTTCTCTTTGCTATGACAAAATACCTGATACCCACAATTTAAGAGGTTTATTTTGGCCAACATTTTCAGTCCGCAGTCTGCAGCCTCCATGAGAGAAATGGCGCAGTGGAAGAGACTGGCAGAGAAAGCTGCTCATAGCATGACAGGAAGCAGAGAGAAGGAGGAGCAAGGAAAGGAGACAAACCCCTCCAGGGCCTGCCTCCGGACCCGTCTTTCCCCACCAAGCCCTATCTCCTAATGGCACATCAGCTGCGAAGGCATCAGTGGACTAATTCATTGACGAGTATAGCACCCCCATGATCCATCACTTGCCAAGCACACGAAGCTTTGGGGGGACACCCCAGATCCAACCTTAACAGATCCCCACACAAATTACACTTTACTGAGTCTACCCATTCTGTCACTTATCTCACCCAGAAATGCCCTCCCAAGCACACACAGAAATAATGTCTAGCCAAAGATCTGGGCATCCCATAACCCAATCAAATTGACACATAAAATTACTCTACACAGTCCAGAAGGCACAGAGCATTTGACCCTTGAAATCCAGTCATCTGGAAGACGAGCTTTCATCTCTTGGGGGAGAAACAGGTCAAGAAAGAGGACCCCACCCAAGGTGTTCTGGCCAGCATTTGTTGGTTCCCACCTGCCTGGCCATTTATTTCAGAGCAAGCATAGAATGTCGGGCTTCTGGGCTCAGTCCAGCACTGAGGACATGCCTGGTGAGCAACAGCATGGAGCCTGGGCCTCCTCCTTATCCACAGGGAAATGTCACAATTCCTCCTTTATGGAGTCATGTCGGATGAATACAGAAGGCCCATCCATGACAAGACAGCAGCCCAGGACCTGATGCATAGGAAGTGCACAAATTAATACTAGGTGTTATTGCAGGACTGATGTAAAATGCTGCAAAGAACTTCAAAAATACTACCAGGAGCCGTGCTTTTAATTTATATGACTCCATAACCCACAAATACAACTAGTCTCCTCCCCAGAAAAAATCCATACAGTTTCCCCCAAAATTTCAAGATTGATGATACCCTTGGCCCAGACATCAAGCAAGGCAGCCATCACGAGCCAGCAGAACCATCTATTTCTTCCTGTGTCGATAGCCCGCGGCGGGATGGAGAGATTTGTTGGCGAGGGCCCTGGAGGGTCCATAAAGCAAGGGAGGCTGGACAGAAAGATCTGTTTAATTCTCACTGTCCAATGGGTTGTTATTCAACTCATCCTCCCTCCTTCCACCTGAGAGTAAATCACCAGCTGCCGTAACCTGCTTCCCTGTAGATCAGCGGCCGCCACCTTCCGTCCACAGAACAGTTGCACACAATACACTCAGCAGGCAAATCTGATGAGTACTCGGCATCGTTCCCGCTAACAACACAACCTCTCCTGGCTCCCAGACACCTTGAGATCCGTCTCCATTACAGTCTGGGAGAAATGACCCCCAGGTTGAGGTTCACATCCATTAGCTGCTAAGCCCAGGTGGAGGTGAGCTGCTGGTTATGAAATAAGATCTGCTGTTGGGCGTGAAATGAATAAATTTTCCTTCCCTGACCTCTGCAGCCTGCATAATCTATGGCCACCATGGATAAACAACCAGAAGCCCAAAGAAAACACTCCTGCAATAAACACCCCAGGTGTTCTAGTTAATGAAGTGCCGCAGCTCTGCATTTTACCCGGAAGAGTATGTTTTCAAAAACACATTTAAAAATAAAGCCACACAGACTGGAGCTGTACCTTTGCAGAGACATCAGGGGGTCAAGGAATGCCTCCCAGGGACTGAGCATCGAGGTCACTGCAGGAAGCAGGGAAGAGCAGGAGCAGGGGCTGAGCGAGACTTCCAAGTGCAGAGACGGAGGACAGTGCAGTGTCCCTTGGCGAGACCAGCGCAGTTGTTTTCTAGCTGGGGGACACCAGCAAGTTCCCAAAGCCGTCCAGAGCCTCCAGGCTGAGAAGAGAGTCTGTGAGAGCTGAGGACACTTGGAAAGGCCCCACAGTCGCGACATCAGTGGGCACTTGGCCAGCGATGGGGGGCGTGAGGGCAACCCCAAACAGGATGATGGAGACCAAGAGAAGGACAAGAAGAAAATCACTGAGAAAGGCCCAATTTGCTCTATAAGATTTAAAAGTCTGTTCTGCACCTGGCATAGCTAATAAAAATAAAAGCTCCCTGTGCTGGGTCCCTATCTGCGTGAGGCCCTGGAGTGAGTAGGCTGCTCCATGGCCCCACTGCAGATGTGCTACCTGAAGGGCATTCACACAGCACTCCCTGGCCTTCAGCTGCCAAAGGGGCCAGAGATCTAGGACCGTCCATTGCCCGGACCCCACGGAAGCTAGGAAAGACCATCGGCCAGCACACGGCCACAAAGATACAGGCAAAGGCATTAGCAGAGCCTCCCTTCCTGAGCGGAGAGACCCTTGTTCTTCTTTCTGATTGGGAGCACAAGCCAGAGGCTGGAGGCAGGGCATCTGTTTTGAGGCCATGAGGAAGCAAATGTGAGAACAGAGCCAAGTTGGGAAGAGTGTGAAAAAAAGAAAGCTGTGCCCCCCTGGTGCCATTGGAATAACCCCACATCAACTACTCCGGGCTTCCCATCAAGTCAGCTTAAAGAAAATAAATTTCTTTCCATCTAGGTCAGCAGAGATTTTTAATCTCCTTAGCAAAAAGCATTTCTCGGTTTATTATTTGTTTGTTATATTTATATTTATATTTATATTTATATTTATTATTTTTATTTATTTCTTTATTTTCTTTTTTTAAAGCATGGTCTCACCATGTCATCCATGGCTGGCTATGCTGCCCAGGCTGTCCTCAGCCTCCTGAGTGCTGGGAATGAAAAGCATTTCTAAACAATATACTCCCACCCTACAGATGAGGCAACTGAGGCTCAGAAAGGTGGAGCGATGTATCAAGCAAGGAGCAGAGCTGAGATACACTGTGGCCTCACACCTCCTGTGACTCAGTCCTCCCCCATCACCACCCACACCTTGCGCGGAGTCCCAGGCACACAATCTGCATGCTCCTGACTGCCATATTTCTTAATGCATTAAGCCAGAAACAAGGCTCCAACAATCTGGGTGTATGACTGATGCCTACAGTGTAACCGGTGATATTACTGATCCTAAGCGTAGCCAGTCTCTCCCATTCGTGGTGGCAAACACCCTCCCTGACCTTGCACTGAAGGGACCCCAGGGACAGGGTGAGAAGAAACACACAGGACACCTCCCAGCATGCAAGTGGCTGCATCCAGCCCCTGTTGCCTCCTTCCCAGGATGACCAGGGCTCCACCCTCCTCCAGTCTGAGGGACACAGAAGGAAGGGGCCCTCCTGGGTCATGGCTGCTTGGGGCCCTCATTCATCACCCTGTGCTGTTCTTGAGGGGGCTATCGCCCTCTATTGGCCTACTGACACCCCAAGGCAGGGTGGTAGGGAGCAGCTGAGAGGAAGAGCAAAGCCTAGGAGCTGTTTCTTTCACTCTAAGAAGAAAACTAAGGCATGCCCATCCCATTACCGTATTTTGTTTTTGTTCTTTGCAGCACTGAGGACTGAACATAAGGTCTTTGCACTAAACTGCATCCTCACCTCACCCTTTTTTTTTAGATTTTAAGACAGGGTCTCACTAAATTGCTAAATTGACCGGGCTGGGCTCAAATGTTTGATCCTCCTGCCTCAGCCTACCACAGGGCTGCGATTGGTTCAGAATTTCTCCTGTAAGACTCTAAACGTAAGGGCTGGAGACAGGCTGCTGGCCACCACCCACACTGAGCAGCTCTTGTCTCCAGTGTGCCTGGAGACCTCAGCAAGACACGCCTGCTTCACCTTCCTCACCTGGAAGCTTCTGTCCAAAGCCAAAGTGGAGAAGACACGGAGAAAGCACAGCTGGGGAGGCGGGGAGAAGGGCTCTCCCGCACATGGCGGAGGACCACAGCCCAGTCCCCCTGACATCTCCATCCGCCGCTTCAGCCTGTGTGCGGGACACTTGTTAGGAAGCTGGAGTCAGGCAGGTATCCACGTTCTCTTGTAGCAGAGTCCCCAGGGCTCAGGGTGCCACCTCGCTCTGCTGCACGCCCCTCTGTGGAAAGGCGGCTCCTGGTGGAACCCGGCCCACAGGGTGGGGACCCACGGACAGCGGACTTGAGCACTTGGAGACATGCTGGTCCTTCTGATGCTAGTCATTATTTTTGTTGGATTTATTTTTTTAATCCCAAAGGACGCTGCCTCACAGGGAAAAGAAAACAGGAATACTCGATACTAACAAGGGGAAGGAGCTAAAAAATCACTTCTCTGGGAAGGTGGGAACTAGGGCTCAGAAGGGCTAATCGAGTCGCCCAAGTTCACAAAGCTAAAAAATAACACAAGTGCCACTAAGACAAGGTCATACAAGTCCAGTCTCCTGTTCTTCATGGTTACTGTGGACAGAGTTGGAGTCCAGGGTTTCTGGCCTCCTTTAAGTGGACCCCAAAGTCCTGAGTCCTTTCAGGGCTCAGGGGAGGGGGACATTTTCCAGGAAACTTGCCGTGGGCTCCTCAACCCCCACAGTCCAGCCCTGCTCCACAGTGGAACAATTTTTTTTTTAGCAACTTGAGAAATATGTGGGTTATGCAACCCTCGCCACCTACACAGCCTGTTCTCTGTAACATGACACTCGTCCTCCGTGGGAAGGAGCGCAGTTTAAACACAACCTTGCAACTCTCCTGCCTGGCAATATGGGGAGGGCAGCTGATCCTGTGACAGCTCCGGGCTGTCCCAGGTAAAGCGGAATGCGGCAGTGAGCAGCGGCAGCTTTGTACCATGGCATGTCCCCTCCTTAGATGCGTCTCTGCCACCCTCCTCTGCCGGTGAGAAAGCACTACCATTTGTGTCTCTTGGCACCCGGGCATTTTTTAAGCTTTATTTTCTTTGTTTTGTTCAAATAGTAAGACTTCCTCCGTAAGGTTCCAAGTATAAGAGAACGTTCAAATGCTAAATACACAGTACTGGTACAGAGAACCCTTGCCCGGCCTCTCCATTCCCATCTCACGTGGCTGCACGTCTCTCCTCAGTGGTCCTCCCACTGCTGGTGACCCAGTGGCCAGAGCGTGGAGTGGCCACAGACCCACACCACGCCGCGTGGATCCGGGAGGGCCAGGAGTGGTTGGCGGGGCTGGGCAGCGCCTTGCTGAGGATCCACCCTGTACCTAGCAAGTGCATGAACTAGATGGTACCCAGGTGCATTCTGGGTATGCATCTCTGTTCAACACAGAGTTTAGCATCCGGTGGGAAAGGTGCCAGGGGGAAGGAGGGCTCTGCAGACACAGCCATGGCACCCCACAGCAGCTGAGCCTGGCCTCTGCGGAGCTGGGAGGTGCTGGCCACAGGCTGCCAGGTCCTCTGACAATTATGACCCCTCCTGGCTCCCCCTGCTCACAGTGTCCTCCTACAGGGGCAGCCTGTTGTCCCTGATGCCTCAGCTGACCTCTGATGACAATAAGACCAAAGAATTCCATCCCCAGCAGCAGGGTGGCCACGATGGCAGCTTTCATGCACCAACAACCTCCCCACAGCTCCTAAGATCCAGGCACTCCTCATGTGCCAATGTGGTTCTGCCGCTCCTCACAGCAACTGTGCTAAGATCGCCCCGTGCACAGAGGCACAGGCTGAGGCCTGTGTGAAAAGTTCATCCTGCACCATCCTCTGGCTCAGCACCTTGACCATGCTGGGCATCTGCTCCGTGCCCGAGCTGGCATCTGAAAGGGGCTCATCTGTGCCAGCGCCGGGAAGGAGTGCAACAAGGGAAAGAGAAATGGGGCCTCCTTAAGATGTCTGAGGACATCAGAACAGCAAACAAGATGAGCAGACGTCATGGCCACGTGAGCACAGAAAGGCGGGCTTTGGGGGAGAATGCATCTGGTTGCGAATGACAGAACCTGAAATCAACTATGGAAGCCAAACAAAGAAGAAGGGGTAGAAAAATGAAGAAAAGAAGTGGGAAGGGAAAGGAGGAGCGAGGAGGAGGGAGGGGGAGGGGAGAGCAGACTCAGCTGGGTGGGTGTTATGGTTTGTGTCTAGTTGTCTCCCCAAAGCCTCATGTAAGTTATGGGGCAGATGCGGCTGGAGGAGCAAGGAGTGGCTTGAGGGGTGGGGCCAGAGGACCAGGGCGGTGCTCGAGGGGCGGAGCCAGAGAGGCATGAACCATTAAATTGGCTAGCCTGTGCTTTCTCAGAGATGTGGACAGGGTCATCCTGGACACGGCAGCGCCCCAGTCTCTCCTCCAGTGTTTGAAACCTCCAGTAACTGTGAGCTAAATAAACCTTTCCTTCCCTCATTTTGAGTGTCGGGTATTTGTCCCAGCAACGAGAAAAGAGTAACTAATACAGTGGGGCAGAGGGGAAGCCTGAAGACCCGACTGGTCTCACACACAGCTGGATCCAGGGCATAAAATCAGTGCTGCCTTCTGTTCCTCTTCTGTGGGTTGGCCCCTCATTCTCCTCCGTCCTTTGCCCTCCTGCTAGAACAGATTGCTTGTGTGGCAGGAACATAGCCATGGCTGTCCCCCAGCTTCATCTTCCATCCCTCCGCCTCAGGGGGCAACACTCTGCCCCCACTAGTGCGGCAAGAGCACTGCAGAAGCCTCGAGCTGGCACCACGTGAGGGGACATCCACAGCCGGATGATGTCACCTGACGATCTGGAGGCCACGTGGAAACTCCGACCTCCGCCCCTGCCGCCACAGCTCCCCGCTGCAGCCTCCAGTCTCAGTCTCCCTCTCTGTGTCTGTCACTGTTTTCTGCTGGATTGTTTAGAATAGCACAAACCATAGCAAAACCCAGGAAAACAATCTTGAGTGGCTGCTTCTGACGGCAGAAGAGGCAATTAGTAACGTGTGATATGGACAAAAAACTGATTTATGGAGCAAATCTCCACTGGAAGATTCTAAATGCGAAAGAATTGATCTCTGTGAAAATAATTTCAACAAAATGAACATGGAAGCTTCGGAAATGGGTTAACCATGCTGTATAGAAAATTGATAAAGGGATTAAATGGGCCTAATGGAGTTCCCACTGAAATGTCAGTACTTTCTAAAGGAAAATGCAGCATCGATGGGTAATTGTGATTAAAATGCTTACATTTAAAAGAGCTTTGGAATCAAAATGGCTACAGGGGTGAAGGAGCAGGGTCAGGATATGCCAGGCCCTGATCAGTGAGTGGGCCTTCCAAACACAGCCCCAACAGAAGCAGGCGGTCAAACACGGTGATGCTCTCAAGGAGGAAGGTGGGGGTGGTTGGGAACTAACCCAGAAAAACCTCATGGAAGTGGGAAGCATGGGCAGACCGTGGAGGAAGCGCTTCCCTGACCCTGGCCTGAGGCTGCCAGCCACACCTCAGGCTTCTGTGCCCAGTGCTCCCCCCGCTGCACGGCAGCCTGAAGCCCGCACAACACAGAACTATACATGTCCCAGTGGAGGCTGCCAGCTTAGGGCCACCGTGAAACTAAACAAGATCAGAAAGCACAAGTGCTTACCAAGAGCCATTTTTTTCTAAATGACATTTATTGTTTTTGTTTTGCTAACCACAAATACAGTGTGAGCAAAGCAGAACTTTTGGAAGACACAGAGAAGCCAAAAGAGAAAACAGCGGCTCTGAGGCCACTGCTAACAGATGATGGGGGCTGACTCTTCAGAGCAAAGTGCTTGCACGAGCCTCAGAGGAGGTGCACTGCAGGTGAAACCAGAGGCGAGAGGACACCTGCCCCGTCTGAAAGCCCAGGGGCACCAGCCAAGGAGGGGAGCCCATCCATGGTCCTGAGTGACCTCTGTGGCTCTGGCCTGAGGCCCATCCTAAGGGTGGGACCACGTGCTGCCTCCAGAAGAAAGCCAGGGGCCAGGCTTTCCAGGCAGACAGCGCTACCCAGGCTCTTCTCCATCATCACCCTCTCTCTGTACCTTGTGTTCCTCATGGGGGTATAAGAGGAACAGTGCACAGGGATGCTGTGAGGTGACCTGGATGGTTCCCAGGGCTGCGTTTCCGTCACCCTGACAAGCACCAGACCTAGCAAAGGTTCTTATTGCTCCCAATTTACAGATGAGAGAACAAGGCAGAGGGACAAGGTCCCTGACCACGATCTCACAGCCAGGAAGTAGAACTGGGAGCCACACCCTGGTGCATGAAATCGTCCGGTGCCCTTCCCCCAGTGGTGATACAGAGTAGGGAGGCATGGCTAGGGAAAGCCCAGGGTGCACTCACCGAGGAGAGAGGAACCACATGTCCCTGCAACCAACCAAGCCACTGCTTGGGATCAGTGGCACTCCCTCCCGCAGGCCCTGAAGCTCGGCAGTGATGTCCTTCCACACACTCTAACTTCCCTTCCCAGGAGAGAACACAGGGAGTCCTTTGGGACCAGGGCAAGTTCTCAGTTAAAAAGAATTTGTTTCCTCCTCTTTCTCCTTCCAGGAGTGAGAGTTGAGAATGTAATTGAAAAGGATTTGTTTGAGTGGCTCTGTGCATCATTGGTCGCTATGTACCATCAGTGTGCAAGTCAAGTCTAGGTGTCTGGTGCCCATACAGGTCCTCCAGGATCCTGTGAAGGGTGCAATAGAGCCTGGCCTGTAATTCCAGCACTTGGAAGGCTGAGGCAGAATTGGGAGCTTAAAGCCAGCCATGACTGAAAGGCAAAGGATGGAAAACAATACTACACACCCCAGCACCTCAGAAAAAAGCAGGGGTAGCAACTGTTCTCAGACAGTCTCAACTTCAAACCAAGAATGATCAAATGAAATAAAGAAGGCCACTATGTATTGGTTAGGGGAAAAATTCAAGAGGAAGAAGTAACACTCATAAATATGTATGCACCAAACATTGGAGCACCCAACTATGTAAGACAAATCTTAATGGACATGAAAAATCTAATATCCAATACCACAATCTGACCTTAATACCCCCTTATCCCACAAAGATGGGTCAAGCAAACAAAAAATTAGCAAAGAGGTAGCAGAACTGAACCAGAGCTTGGAACAAATAAACTTAGTGAACATATACGGAGTGTTCCACCCAAACACAGCTGAATACACATTTTTTTCAACTGCACATGGGTCATTTTCTAAAATAGACCACATATTGGTCCATAGATCATGCTTAAGTATATGCAAGAAAACAGAAATTATCCCATGCATATTATCTGACCACAGTACAATGAAACTGGAAATAAATGACAAAAGAAACCAGAAAAAAACCATAAATACATGGAAATTAAACAACACCCTACTCAGAAACCAATGGGTCACAGATGAAATTAAACAAGAAATTCAACAATATCTACAATTCAATGAAAATTCAAGCACAACTTTTCAGAATTTAAAAAACATAGGGCCCCAAAATTTAAAGACCCAATAAAGAAATAGAATCCGAGATAAACACACACTTCTCAGAGGATGAAATTATAGAAGCAAATACATATATGAGAAAATGCTCCACATCACTAGCCATCCATTAAATGCAAATTAAAACAACACTGAGATGCCATCTTACCCCATAAAGAATGGCTATCATAAAGAAATCGACCAAAAACAAATGTTGGAGAGGCTGTGGGGGAAAGGAAGCCTTCTCCACTATTGGTGGGAATATAGACTGGTGCAATCATTACAAAAATCAGTGTAGAGACTCCTTAGAAAACTAAGACTGGAAATCGCATTCAAACCAGCTATCCTCCTATTGGGAATTTTCCCAGAGGAACTGAAAACATCATATCATAGCGACATATGTGCACCTATGTTTATAGCAGCACAATTTGTGATAGCCAAATCTTGGAAACAATCAAAATGCTCATCACCTGAGGAATGGATGAAAAAGATGTGGTGTTTTTATACAATGGAGTATTACTCCACTATAAAGAATGATAAACTCAAAGCCTTTATATTTAAGTGGATGCCATTTGAAGATATACTCATAAGTGAAATAAACAGACCCACATGTGTAAATATATAGTTTCCCTATTGTAAGAACTTAAAAGAAGAAATAAAAAGAGAAATGCATGACACAATTAAAAGGAAAGTGAGAACTTCAGGATTAAACAATGAAGAGAAGACAAGGAGAAAAGCTAGGAAAACCAAGACAGGGGCAAAACCATATATTCACATGCACAAGATCGTTAAGGCAATGATCCTGAGAATCTTCAGTAGGTTTTTGAAACTTGCAGTTAATTGGTAGGATTCTCACCCTGACTAACTATATATACTGATACCTGTGAACTAAACAACTGCACTGAAGACAGCAATGTGTAATACTAGGGCCATACTTGGAATGCCTGTCATTCTTGTCTTCTAAATACATACTGCTTCTAATGTCATATCAATTACTGCTATACTGTCTCACAAGTAAATGTTTTTTTTTTTAAAAAGGGTACATGTGCAAGAGCCTGAGTTCAATCTCCAGTTCCACCAAAAAGTAAAATAACAATAATAATAAGATAAAAAAAATTTAAAAAGATAATAAATGAAAACAAGAAACAAGGAAAAAAATGTCACAGGACTGTCCTGCTATAATACTGTATATGGTTAGATTTCTAAATTTCTGTGTAAAAATGTAACTGTTTATTCATTATTCATTTTTCATTTTTTATTTAATGTTTTTCTTCACATTCTGTAGGGATATAAAGTTTAATATATCAATACTTGATGGAAAATAACTGTTCCATGTTATGTCTAAGATGTTTGATATTCAGACAGATGATGAGACTAAGCTCACCTGCCCATGTTATAGGGTAATAATATCATTAAGCTTCTCTTCTGGAGGGTTAACAACTTAAGTTTGCAGACCCAAAATTAGTAAAAAGAAGGTCTGCAAGGACAGTTAACATTTTGGCCCTAGCCATTCAAAGTCAGTGAGGACTCTGGACATAAGAGTTACTGTGCCATCGTGTAACTCAGTGATGCCCGATCAAGGAGATTATGGAGCCACAGAGGAAAGTGATTGACAATGTAGAGTGTGCCTAAGGAGAGTCACAGGGAGAGAAAACATTCTCTCAGGCTTTCACAGAGAGCACATGGGCAAGCAATGGCCGTGACTCATCCACATGGCTGACACTGACAAAAGATTTACAAACTGCAGTACAGGTTTTCAGGGTAAATCCTGAGGGGATTTGACTGAACTTGTCAGATACAAAAGTTGCATTTCTTGTTATGTAGGTCTTAACAATCCAGCAGAAAAGTATAAAGACGAAGTATAAGAAGTAAAGCTATATTAATATGCTGAACTGTAAAAGGCTCAAGTCAACAACTTCTGACATTACCAGTCCTACAGATAACCCACTACTATTATGGACTACTGGACTATATTGGATTATTTTGCTGAATTCATGCACCTACAATATTTAAATGGCAATGGAATACCCATCTCTGACAAAACTAAACAAAAAAAGGGGACACAAAGGAGGGACCATTTTGTATCTGTACATACAAAATAGTTAGGATAGATATATAGCTACTTTCTCTTAATTCAAAGAAAAGAAAGATTTGTACTAATAGTGTTTGGACAGGATATCATATTTGCATCTTGTACTATGAATAACTAGTACGAAGATGACAATATGCAATGTACTAATTATTGTAACTGTCCTACTAACCTGTTTTGAAACTGTCTCATTGCTACTTGTTTCTCGATAAAATTAATTTTTTAAACAAGCCAGCCTTGGTTACCTAGTGAGACCCTATCTCACAAAGCAAAAAACCAACTTGATGGGCCCAGCCCAACAAGACACACAGGCACCCATTCTACCCTGCATCCCACGGAAAGCTTCTCATTCACCTGTCCTCCCTACCAAGGAAGCCACACTCCATGACCTTCTGGAAGCTAAAGAAAAACAGCTGCTAGTTTTGAAAGCATATGTTTATCAAACAATCTCTAGTTTCCTCCAGGAATTTCAACCCCAAAGCCCTCTTCATGATGTGGTCTCCATAGGAGTTGACATATCTCCCATGGAGCAGCTGGAGTTCTCACTGCTTCTGTCCCCGCTCTGCCCTGGTCTAGCTGCTCTCCAATCCATGCATGGGCCATCGAGTCCCTTTTCATGAGCATCCCTCCCCTCATGTCTTAGTCAGAGGATGCAATGACCCAAAGATCCAGAGAAGCAGATCTTTCCTTACAGGAGCTCAGAGTACAGGGGAAAGCACATGTTGCTGTTGGTGATGCACCCTCACCATGGGATATATAGGCATCTTTCTGACACATTTGCTTTGTGCAGTTTGTCATAGTGAATCACCCCTGTTCCACAGACCTCAGGCCTCCCTCACAGTCCAGGAAGCCCAGAGACAGGAGAGCTAACAGCCTGATGGGGGTCAGGGCACTTCAGTGAGCATGAAGGGGTAAGAGTGAGTTCACTAGGTTTTGGTAGGACAGCAGGAACAAAGACAGAAAAGAGCAAAGGTACTTGGTGAGCTCTGTGTGTGTAACTTGTGGGAGATGAACCTGGACTGGCTCAGCGTGGCCCTCCTTTCCATTCCTGGTGACCCTCTGAAGCCTCTACCCTGAACTCCACATTCAATGGCCCTCAGACCCATTTTGTTAGGCCACAGCAATGACTGCGGCAGTTCTTAGGATCTCTAGCAATTAGAAGTTGCTCATTTTCAGAGCTTCCTAATAGTAGGAGTTACTGTTAAGTATTTATCGATGTAAAGCACTGTTCCAGCCTAATAGGTAGTAGAGTCAAGATTCAAGCTCAGGAAGTCTGTTATCTGACACAATAGTGAAAATCCCAAATAAAATA
>NW_004524586.1:19728920-19750207 GCF_000260255.1 Octodon degus | reverse complement strand
TGGCAAGCACAAGGGCCTGAGTTCAATCCCCAGTTCCACCAAAATAAAGGCCTTGTACAGGTGTTCAGCTTGTGAGCTACATACAGGTACCATGTGGGAGTATCTTTCATAGACATCATACTGAAAATGCACAGCTGGGTGTAGGGTATTGGGCATCCGAGCCAGTCTTTTTTTTTTCCCATTTATGTATTTTGTACAAGGTCTCACTACGCAGCTCAGACTCGTAGTGATCCTCCTATTTTCAGCCTCCCCAGGGCTGGGATTACAGGTATGTGCCACCACGTCCAGACTATGTCACCAGCTCAGTGAGCCCTGGGGGTGGGGCTGGCACAGCATGCAAGACCAGGGATCACACCCTGTTCCCTGTGATTGCCAAAGCAGGCGTTTAGTCCACTGAGCTATTTTGCTGGCCCTGTCCTAGCCAGTCTTGGAGTTGGGAGAACTCAGGAAGGACACTTTGTATGGTAACTCACAAAAGCACATATGTCTACATGGTCTCAACCTCTCTGTTTGATAGCTGAAGAATCTTGACCGTTTTCACATAGCTTCCCATCTCCTAAGATGCCTTTGTTTTCCAGTTGAATTCTCTACCATCACACACATGCGTGAGCACACACACACACACACACACACACAGTTTCTAGAGCTCAGGCTCCACACATTCAGTGAGTTAGCAATCATCTCCACAAGAGCATCTTACTTATTGGGTCAGCCTCAGTCAGGGGATCCAGCCACCTACCCTAGTAAGGTCCCCCCATGAGCTCAGCATGGCACTAATACTGTTGACTACTGACTAGAGCTGGGGCAGAGTGTGCCCAAGGAATGTCATAGCTCTGGCCCTTTCCACATGAGTGGACACTTGGTTCCCGTCTGTGTATGGAATTCTGTCAAAGCAGCAAAGGGCTTAATGCGCCAGCATCATGCGGCTGGGGTCAGGCTACAGATTTAACGCAGCATGTGTGGCGGTCGCCACTCGCCACCCCCACCCCTCCTCCAGGCTCCTGAGTCTGCTCCACAGAAGCCAGGACCTGACAGTGTCGGGGGAGGACCAGGAGTAATGTCCCACCCAGAGCATCTCCCATCTGGGCAGTGCTGTCCTGTCTGGACGCAGCTCCTTCCCAATGCCCAGCAGGCCGTGGGGAGCCACTGGCCTCCAGCTTCACACATGTGTTGCTCATTTGGAAGAGATGCAGAGTGGAATTTCTAGAGCACAAGCTGCTTCACTGGGATCATTTGTTGAATCAGATGCCACCGAAAGCACAGTGTGTCCCCAAAATTCACAAGACACCCATATCCTTTCGTGGGCCAGTGGCTCATTTATGTATAAGCTGAAGACATTTAGTTTGCTCTTAAAAGCACTGCAGTGAGAGCTTAGAGAGACAGCAAACCTTGCCGACATAAACAGCTTAGAAAATAGGTCAAAACCCTGACTCGATGCGCCCACAATAGTTTTTTTCCAACCTTTCTCCCTAACATCAAATTAGCAATGTATGTAAATGAGTTGCAAGAATTCATTACATTAATTTATCTAATTTTGGAGACAGACCTGAAACAAACAGCACCTTATCTCTAACACTTGGGCTCCTGAAGGATATTGATTTCAAGCTGCACTATCCCTGCATGAGGGCCTTTTTATGGCCCCAAAGGGAAGCGATTGTCACTTTGCTCATGAATACAAATGTCCTGCTCAAAGGCAGTGAGACATCCTTCTCCAAGGTCATTTCCAGGGGTGTCGGGCATGGTAGAGCACTCAGGGTTCAGGCTTAGGAATCTACGGGCCATGCACGCTGCACTCCACCAGGCCATCGATCCTGGCAAGATCAATGGCTGTGGACTTCAAGAGGTCCCTATGGAGGCAGAGGCGGTTCCGTGTTATTTCCTGGGCCTTTCGGAATTCATAGTAACAGGCTGTGGAATTAAGAGTTCATCACTTTATTGAGCATCTCCTTGGTAAAAGCAGACAGTGACAGGGCTGTCCCTGCCACAGTGGGAGGCCCAACCAAGCAGTACAGGATTCATCATTCTCCACCTGTCAGTGGGTAAGAGACTAGCTACAGAATGATACAATTCACCATAAAGACTCCCGATCTCCCACAGTGCTGCTCTGGACGCAGCCAACACAGCACACTGGCTAAACACAACTGAAGCAAACTGCATCTGGCCTCCTGGAGTAAAAGCCCCTCACCTCCAACCCTCAAAGCAGCTAAGCAGAAGCAGCCCTCTCAGATTCAGGAGACCCTCTTGCCCCAAACATCTCTTTATAATCTGCTGGAAGCCAGGTTTTTTCTGCACCAGGGGTCCCAAGCCTACAAGCTGGACATGGGAAAGAGCATGTGGCCCATGGGCGCGCATGCCTGTCTGAGCTCCTGGCTCTGCCTGGACATCCCATGTAGACTAGGACAAGTCACTTAGTCTCATCATGACTCAGTTTCAACTTTAAGATAGAGAGAGGCCACTGCTGAGACTCACTTGAGGGCTGGTGATGGTCTTAGTAGCACATCCAGAGACTTTCATTTTATTACTACAAAAGCCCAGGGCCATGGAGCAGCTTTTACGAAGCAGTGGGAATCCCAACCTTTGGGTATGGTGGGGGGGAGAACCTGGCACTCTTGCACTGAGCTACACCCAGAGCCCCACTCCCCTTTTTAGAAACCTCGAGATGGGGTTTTTATCAGGTTTCAATCACTAAGTAATCTGGGCTGGGCTCAAAATTATGATCATCCTGCCTCAGCCTCACCACAGGCTGACCCACCTGGAGGATGAACATGTGCTGTTGGGTCCCACTGAGGTAAGAGGGCACTGGCCGTGCCACGTATTGTGGCTCTACCTGAAGAGAGAGGCTGGTGCCTGGTGGTGTCCTCAGCCTTAGCTTTCGCGGGCGTTGTGCCTCCAGAGCCACTCAGCTCAGGACACTTCCTGCTGCTTCCTCGCAAGCTCTGTGCCTGTTCTCAGAGCTCAGCACACAGAAGGCCCACCTTTCCAGCTTGATGAATGAGTGGAAAGAGAGTGCAATACATCCCGTATATTGATCAGTACACTGATTGGGTGACAGCAGCAAGGTTCTCAGTGTACACACATGTGGCGACACAAACGCTGGGCTCTTGCGATGGTATCCTTTCTGCCTCAACTCCACCCCTGTGCCCTTAGGAGTGGATGAATCTGCTGACCAGATGACAACCTCTGTGAGGGAGGAGCCCAAGCATAGCCAAAGCTTATGCACAAAATCTGTGCTCATTGCTGTTGATGCAGCAGATCGTGAAAAAATAATCTAAGAGAAGGTAATCTGCTGGAACCGATCTGCACCCTCGCTGGGGACGGCATAACAAGTCACATTGAAGGACACAGCTTTCCCAGACCCTGGCATTGCAGAGTGGCTCCTCCATCCGCTAGGACACCTGCTAGGACTGCCTAACTTCCGTGACCATTAGAAATGAGTAGAGCGATGGAAAAATGAACCACTGAATACTTGCAAAGGGGCAGCAAAACGGGCTTGCAGCCTGCAGGAGGGCAACCGTTGTCACAGGTATGGGAAGCAAACTGGCTATGAACAGCTTTAAATATATTCAAAACCTTTGATCTAATAATTCCACTTTTGAGAATGTCTACTAGGACATAATTTGAATGCTGAAAAACCTTGATGCACCAAGGTGTTCCTGGCAGGGTTGTTTATAATAGTGAAAATTTTAGAAGCACCCAAAATAACCAGGCAGTGGACAATATTAATATATTCAGTTATATGTGAATACATAGAGAAGGAGAATTTATCCTGTGAAGTGAAGGTGAGACAGAGATGAGGAGGGCAATAAATACATGGTGGATCGGTGAATGGGTTGCACTCATTGCATGCTATACATTCATAAAATACGATGATTGTAGAGAATTTATAGTGGGAAAATGTGTTTGGATAGAGGTACAAGTTAAAATAATGGGCACAATGTGATTACTAATCTATGAAAAGGACTAAAACACAATGCTCCCAAATGTAACCATGAATGGTGAAAGCAAGGATGATTTTTGTTCCATTTTCTACTTTATGCATTTTAAATTTTTCTTGTATAAGCATCACTGTTTTTATAATAGAAATTATTCAGAAAAAATATGAGAGTTGCTAGGTTAGCATGGAAACTGGATGGAATGAAGGGACAGTTTGTTCAGCTGGGGCAGCATTTAGAGGAGTCACCCTGCCCCGCGCTGGGCCTCTGCTCTGGTGACCGCAGTCCCTGCGTGGCCAAATGCATCTCCCACAGGACCCAGCTTGTCTGCCTGGAAGCTGGCCGACCAAGGTCCCCGCCACACATCAGGCTTCAGCTGTGACTTTCTACAGATACAGTCAGTCTGGTCACCTCAACTCATGGCCGAGCGCAGCCATTTCTCCAGCTCCAAACCATCCCTGAGGGCAGGCGGTCGGCCACAGACAGAGACGACCCTGTTAAGCTGCCTGTGGTCATTCTGTTATGCTTTGGGCTGGATTCACCCAAAAGGCTGGGGCAACATTTTGAAATCTTCTATATACCAACAAGGAAAATTCACAACTCCTTTTATCTTCATTCACAGTTAAATTGCAAGACTCATCCACAGTTGTGCTGCCTGCTGCTGTTCAATTTTACTGCTCCGTAATATCTAAATATGTAAATATGCACAATTGATTTGTCTACTTATCTATATCTGTTGATGGGATTTGGGTTGTTTCCTGTGTTTTGATAGTAGGAACAGCACT
Source organism: Octodon degus (assembly GCF_000260255.1). Taxonomy (NCBI): domain Eukaryota; kingdom Metazoa; phylum Chordata; class Mammalia; order Rodentia; family Octodontidae; genus Octodon; species Octodon degus. The sequence goes on along the minus strand of NW_004524586.1, from coordinate 19,745,490 downwards.
GCCACAAATATTTCTCTCCATATTTAGGCAAAGCGCTGTGCATTGTAAGGTTTATGAATGTCAACTTTATAAGGCCAAACTCTTTTCCAAAAAAGCAACGCAAATTTGTTAGAGAAAAAAAAAAAAGCTCCAAAAGATTACAAAATTCTCTGCATTTTTTTAATTTTTCAAGAAACCTACAATTATAGTCTGTTTTAAAAAATAAACCCTTATACAAACGAGACATAATAGTATACACATACAACCCAGCAGTAAAGGAGAGAGTGGCAGGTGGATGGCAAGTCTGAGTCTCACCTGGGCTACTTAGCAAGCCTCTGATCTCAAAATAAAAAAATAATAATGACTGAGGGGACCTGGGTTCTATGTGTGGAAGTACAGCAAAATTGGGGGACCTGCAATGAGGTGCACCTGAATGAGAACCAAAGGAACAATAAATGTGAGATTTAGGGGAGTCTGTTCCGGTGGGCTGGGGAGGCTCCAGGTGGGGTGTTCACGTGTTCGGCTATGGCCAGTGTCCAGCTCTCTTGCTGGGCGGAACTCACTGGTGTCTGCTAAAGAGGAGAGGAAGAGAAGCTTCACAAATAAAGGTTTCGCGTAAAATCCAACTCCATATGCTGAAGCCTGTTCACATCAGAAGACTCTCCAAGGCCTCCACGCTGACTTTGAAAGAGGAAAGTCTTGTCAGGTAGGCAGCATGGTGAATGGCAAAACCAGACACCCCATATTCCAGATCAGCCTAGTACAGTCAAACAGTATCACCTAAGTGAGAAGTCTGCCCCCCAAATTTCGTGTGGCCCACTGCCTCAGTTAGATCCACTTCTGCCATCACTGAGTCCCCTGTGAGCTCTGTGTTCTCTCCAGAACTCAGTGTTCTCCTCTGTAGAATGGGGAGATGGGGTTTAAATTAGGAAGTACTGCAAAGTGCTTAGGAAGGGAAGTGCCTCGTGCAGAGAACGCACTGAGCACACACCTGCTACTCCTCCCCACCCTGTGTGTGTGTGTGTGTGTGTGTGTGTGTGTATTGTGAGTGAATTATTGATGTGCATATATATTTCCACCCCAAGTTCTTGCACCTGCCTGGGGCCCTGCTGTCTGGGCCAGGATGGGGCCCAGCCTGGAGGCTGGCTGACTGCCTCTGAGCCCCAGTGTGGTCTGAGAAACCAGTGCCGCTCCAACACCAGCAACCCCAGGCCCCCGGCTCTTCCTCCTCCAGCACCACTGCTCTGTCCTCAGCGCCACTTCCCAAGCCTGCTTCTTCCCTGAGCTGCCTCCACGCAGGCTCCAGCACCCCTCACCCCGGCCTCCTTGGCCCCTCCACCTGCTGCCTCTTGTGCCAGCCTCCTACCTGAGTCTGCCCACATCAGGCCCTGCTCAGAGCCCTTGGAGCCCCCACTGTCCCTGTGCAAGAAACCCTAGTGCTGTGATGGACCTCGTGCTCGAGACCCAGCTTCCCTGGTCTAAGCTACCCAAGGAGTACCCAGGGCCCCGCCCCACCATTCCCTGACATACCCCCTCCTCGCACTCCAGTAGGTCAGCGGATGCTGTCCCACGAGAGGGGCACCCTTCTCTTCCACAGGTACTCAGTCACCTTCCAAATGCCTTCCCTTGGCCCTGTGACATGTCCTGGGGGTGGTCCTTGCCCCTGTTCTCTCTCATGCATGTAAGGACACACTCACCCATGATTTGCTCTCCGCCAGATTGTGACGGCTTTGGGGCCAAGGCCTCCGAGTCCCATGAGAGCCCAATGGCACATCCGCAATGTAGCCATTGAATAAGGACCAACTTGTCCCCTTTAATAGGTAGAGATGCTTGACTACCCACTACAATTATATTTTCCCTTCTCTGATTTAAAACCTGGTCCTGCCTGGCAGGAGAAACCAGTGGAAAACATCTGGCTGGTGAGCTGACATGGGTGGGGATGGAAGATGGAAAGAAATCTGGTGTCTTCTGTTTACCATAGAGGCTTAACTTGGAAAGAAAAGTGCAGCCACAGCGGGATGGATGAGCAGGGACAGCTGCCTCCACTGTACTGTGCATGGCGGGCCCTGGAGAGGGACCCAGGCGGGGCCAGCAGCCTGCAACCCTGGGGCCAGGCCAGCTATTTGCTTGGTCACTCTGTCCCCAAAGGATGCTTTATGATTGCTCCCTCTCTCAAGAGGGGATAGAGAGAGGATCTGTGATGGGAAGTTCCTTTTGTCCTCAACAAGAGAAGTAGGGGGACAATGTTCCTGTTGGAACCCTGAATTTTCAAAACAATTGAGTTTACACGAGGACAGTGGCTGCCTGCCTGCCTGGCACTCACAGAGAAAGCAGCCATGGGACAGAGGGGTGAAAGCGGCCTGAAGTTCAGTCCTGTTAGCAACTGGTCAGAACCAGAGACAGCTCAGTCAGCCAACCTGTCCCGAAGTGCCAGCCAATTTGTTCCCCAAATGACAGCCAACCTGTTCCCAAGTGCTAGTCAACATGTCCCCCAAGGGCAACCCACTCGGGTCCCCTTCTGTCCCTCTCGGGCAGAAGTATTCTTTCCCCCAATAAATAAATTCTGCTCTTTAAAAAACAGATTATTATTAATATCAAAACAAAAACCATGTCCCCCACGTATCCAGCTAACCTGTTCTCACTTGCTGGCCAACCTATCTCTAAGCACTACCACACACCCCAGCTATCCCCTAATCTGTCTCTAGTGCCAGCTGACATGTTCCCAGAGCATGCTGGTGTGCTCCTCAGGTACCCTATCAACCTGTTCCCCAAATGTCCCAACTTGTTCCATGCCGACCACGTGTTCCCAAGTGGCAATCAGCAGCCTTTCCTACTCTGGCCCCGTTAGTATCTGAAGCACAGGAGGCTGAGGGACCGCATGCCTTCACAGTTCCAGAGGTACAGAGCCCAGAAGAATACAAGCACCATGCAGTCACTTCTGCCCTTTTCCAGGTGGGAAAACAGAAGGGGAAGGCCAAGGCCACACAGCAAGCCAGAGCTGGTGACGGCTCCTGCGGCTGCTCTGAGACCCGGAGTCTCCGATCACAGCCAAGCTAGAGCCCGGGACCCTCCTCCTCTCTTCCGATCAGCAGTGGCCTTGCTGCATGTATGGCAGAGAAGTTCACGTGTCTCTTCTTGCAGAGGGCACCAGCAGCAGTGTGGGCGCCTACGGTACAGCCGTGAAGCAAAGCGATGAAGTCTTCATTCTGCCCACTGTGCTGCTACTTTGAGTGGGTGGTAGAGCAACAGAGAGAGGGAGAGACAGACAGACAGACAGACAGACAGACACAGAGACAGAGACAGAGACAGAGACAGAGACAGAGACAGAGACAGTGAGAGACAGAGAGATAGGCAGAGACAGAGACAAAGACAGAGACAGAGACACTGAGTGATACACAAACAGACAGACAAGTCAGAGAGGTAGAAATCCTTCACCTGCTCTTGCCTCCTAGAGGACAGCCCGAGTTCCTAGTGTGACTCACAGGGCCCATGAACAGGCCCTCTGGTGTGAGCCCTGCTGCCCTCACCCCCCACACACACACACCAGCCCCATGCAAGGGCATACCTTCCTGCCCACACCCCAGTGTGCCTGCGTGCCCGTCCCACCTGTTCTCACTGACAGCAGTCCTTGCCTATCTGTTATACCCACCTCCCTGCCTGCAACTCCCCAAAGCCCTGCAAGGCAATACTGGGCACCTGAGCAGTCCTGAACAAGCCACCAGAAGGACATCATACTTATTTCTGCCTGGGCCCAGGACCCTGCCCAGCAGCAGGCACTCAGAAGACCTTTAGAAACACTGAGTGACCCAGCAGGCTTCAGGCTCAGATTGTTCCCTACACGCCACCATACCAGAGCTCATCCTGTAAATCCTCCGTGCTCAGACTCTGGGCTCAGAGACTAGGCCAGGAAGTTCAGTGGGACAGAGCCTCAGGCATGCCCCCGACCTACCACATGACAGTCTGCCTTTCAAGTACATGCCAGGTTATACCTTGCAAGGTTGAGATGCTTCAAAGTGGGTCATTTAGTCAGTAAGAAAGCCGTGGCTCAGAGAAAGGAGTCCACCAAGGTCACCTAGCAGAATGTCGTGTGCTGGAATCAGAAACCTGGTCTTTTAAGGACACTGCACCTTTGTGGAAGATGACCCAGAGTAAGAGCACAAAGCTAACCCTTCCCTGGCTAGCTACCTCTTCTTTCTCACAGGGACTTCACCTATCTGCTAGGGAGCTGGGAGCAGGTGGACGTGGGCCAAGGGAGCAACTCAGCCAGGGGCAAGGCCTCCTCCCTCCCCACGGCTGCTCTCTGAGCCACAGGACAGGTAGATGCAGAGGGGGTGGGCACAGAGGCCTCTGCAGGAAGCACAGGCTGAGCTCCAGGCTGCACAAGCAGCAGAGCAGCACCTTCCGAGGCGGACACTCATGTGTGTCTGAAGGCGGCTGCCCAGGAAGCTGCCTTGACCACAGCCTAGGACAGCGAAAGATGTCCAGGCCAAACAGGACATCCTTGTGCTGAGGGTGATGTTTTCCTGTGTTTACTGACACGGGATGTGTGCCCCTGTGACCCTGTTGGAACACCACTGACTTTTCCCGATGGGAAAACAACAGATAAATCAGCCGTTTTCAACCCTAGACAGACCTTGAAGATGCCCACATGTCTGCATGCTGGAAGACGCACTGAGTGAGGGGGTCCCCAGCTGTCCCTTGGGATTTGAAGAGAAACTTCCTTTTGATTCCAGGGCCAAGTGCAGTGCTGGGCTGAGAGGCAGGGTTTCAGAAGCTGAGAGCCTGCTCCACTCTGCTCGATGCCTCAGTGTCTTCATCCGTACAGTGGGGCTCAGAACCACAGCCTCCTCATGCAGAACTACCGAAGAAAGACATGTAAGCCTTTTCTGCTAATGACCATGACAGCACCTAGCACGGACACACCAGAAAAATACAACAGCTACTTCTATGAGGAGGAGGAGGAGGAGGAGGAGGAGGAGGAGGACTCTCTTCACCACTCATTCTCAGTTCTCATCACAACCTTGCTCTACCCCTGAGGTGGAAGCCAGGTCAGAGGTCACACAGCAGCGTGCTAGCTCTCTACCAGGCACCCCGATGTCCCATGAGCCCAGCAGACACGGAAGTGGCCTCCCATGCTCTCCATCTCATGGAATTTATGCCCTTGACAGGGGGCTGGTCTTTGAATAGAGCATAGCAGAAGCCACAGGATGTCATTTTGATGATCTATAAAAGCATTATGGCCTCCATCTTGTTCTCTTGGATCACATGCTGAGGAGGAAGCCCACTGTGTCATGAGACCTCCCTGTGAGGAGGCCCCAGTGAATGACCTTCCCAACCAAATAGTCAATGGCCAAAGCCCCTGGGGCACTCTGCCTGAATTCTTGTGAGAAACTCAAAGGCTCAAATTCTCAAATAAGTTGCTCCCAGATTCCTGGCCCATGAAAACTGTGAAGTAATAAATTGTACAAATAAATGTACCCCTATGGTTTGGGGAAATTTTGGTTGGAGCCATAGATGTCTAATAGACTTTAGTGAACTCCTACTCATCTGTCAAAACACAAAAACACAATTGAAGCTTGGTGTGGCGGCGCATGCTGGTAACACCAGTACTTTGTAAGTGGAGCCAGGAGGCTTACAAGCTTCAGCCTAACCTGAGCAACTTAGCCAGACTTTCAAAATTGAAAAATAAAATTTAAATGGGTGGGGGAAGCAACTCAGTACAAAGGACCTTGGGGCAGTCCCCAGCACTATAAAAGGAAAGCCCAAGTGAAATCCAACTCAGAGCACTATGTGCTTACCCTGCGGTTAGTTTCTCACACTGCTTTGTCACTTAGTTTGTAGGACAGGCCTGCTCCTCATGAGGCTGTGTGTCCCTAGGAAAGTGGTGGCGAACCTATGGCATGCATGCTGCCCGTATCACTGAAAGCTCTAAAAGGTTCACCATCCCTGCCTCAGCAGGTAGAGACAGAAAGAATGAATGACTTAAGCAGCAACCGCCACCCACTGGCTGTCACTTCTGGCTCAGGGAGGCTATGTGGCGCTCTCTGTCTGGAGAGCACATGTTGGCCAGCCTGGACTCAGGCTTGGCGCCCTCATCGGCCCAATACGAGGTGATGATGCTTTCCAGAACCACACCAGGACACACCCGCCCTCCAATCCACACCAGCACACCAAGCCGCCAAGCCACTGTAGTCTATGGAGAGTCCCCAGGACAAGGCCTAAAGGTTGGAGAGAATGGGCCTCTCTTGCTTTATGTGTTGCTTCTCAGTGTGGTCTCCTCAGGAGACCCAGGTGGGCAGTGAGTGAGTGAGCGGAGGAGGCGGCTGCAGCTCCGCTCCCTTGTCCAGGCTGCCAGGCCTCCAGGGGCATCAGACACAGCAGGGTGCGTGGCAGGAGCACTGCCCCAGAGACCAGAGCCTTCCCCTCTAACACTTGCTTCCCACAGATGCAGGCAGGTGCACTCCACTGACAGCCTCAGTCTCACTGTGATAAGAGAGGGGGACCTGGTAGTCACAGAGCTCTAGGCCCTGTGCCCAAGACCTCGCCACACCCCATAAGAGCCCCCAAGAAGAAGTTACGTCCCAGATGAAGAGAGTGAAGCAAACAGACACTGGGCAGCTTGTTGGAGGCCACACGAAGCGGAAGGGCCAGAAGTCCATCAGCGTAGCCTCCTCCTCAGCCAAGCAGGATTCCAATTCTGGGCTCCAGGAGGGCTCACCAGCCCTCGGCCTCTCTCAGCCTTACTGGAGGGCTCTCCCGGTGAGGGCCCAAAAGACGAGTCTGTATTCCAGAACCAGTGAAAGTAAGCTTGTTTGGAGAAAGGGTCTTTGCAGATATAATTTAAGAACCTTGATAAGGGATCTTAATAGGGGATCATCCTTGACAGCGTGGCCCCTAACTCCATGTGTCCGACACACAGAGGCCAAGTGAAGACAGGGAGGGAGATGTGTATGATATTGTCACAGCCAAGGGAAGTGGGGACTGACAGCAGCCAGCAGAAGCTGGATGAAGCCCCAGAGGATCTCCCCAGAGCCTCCGGAGGGGGAGGGACCCCACTGACACCTGCAGTTTGGACCTCAGGCTTCCTTACTGGGCAAAAAGACATTTCTGTTGTTTTAAACAATTAACATTTTCTAATTTGTTATAGCAATCCGAGGAGAATAATACAACCACTTTTGTAGAGTGATACTATTTCTGCATCAGACCAGAGTCTACTGAGACTTCTGTGGCCTGAGGCTCCTCCCCACCCCAGCCTCACCAGGGGCTGAGAAGTCTAAGGGCCATAATCCTCATAAGCCTGGGCAGCTGTGACGCAGGGCAGCGCAGAGAACATCCTGAAGCACCGGCCTTCCACTGCTGTAGTTTGGGTTGGCTGCAACAGGAGTGTACTTCTCCATATCAAAGAGGATTATTAACTTGCCCATCTGTCTGGGGCAAATAGTAGCCTGGCCCCTACCCCACCAGAGTGCTCAACTGGATCAGATACTGTGAGATTTCGCAGGGCTCTGCCAGCACTCATGGGAAAGGAGACAGGAACGGAGGCATGTCCCTTTCCCACGTGGAGACAATGCCTAATCCCTGCAAGTTGTGGAGAAGTTTATTTTGGCTCCCGGTTTTTAGAGCTCTCAGTCCACTGTCCCCTGACCTCCAGGCAGTTCTCCCAGCCAGGGCCCCTCCTGCTGCCATCATCTTCAGCCATTTCTACAAGGGGACATGTCTTCAACCTTGGGAGTGGGAAGTAGGGAGGCGCTCTGCCCTGACAGGGTTGGGCTGGGTCAGGAGTGGCCGGCTGAGAGCAGACTGGAACAATGATGGGGGGAGGCTATTAGGGTTGTTATCTAAAATGTCCCCCAAAAGGCTCATTGTGTTAACCTGCACTGTTTGCCAGCTGATAGCTTTTTGAGGTGAGTGGATCATGCTGACTGTAACTTCATTAGTGGATTAACCCACTGATAAGATCATAATGAGATGGCATTATAGTGAAGTGATAACACCTCAAAGAGGTGGTCATAGGGGAGTGATCCTGGGGGCTCTATCCCCAGCTCCTACCTCTCCAGTGCTCTCTCTCACTCTCTGCTTTCTGGTTGCCATGAGGTAAGCTCCCTTCCTTGACCACACCCTTCAACCCAGATATCTCTTCCTTAGAGCCAGCTAACCATGGACTGAGACCTCTGAAATCATGAGCCAAAATAAAGCTCTCTTCCTTTCCATTGATTTTCTCAGTTATTCTGTCATAGTAACAGAACACTTATAGGGGGAAAAGCAGGAAGGCCAGGAGAGCCTGTGGCCCCTGTTCTCTCAGAAGAAGGTGGGGCCTGCCATGGGCAGGGGGCTGCTAGCAAAGGGAGGAAGATGCAGGAAGAGGGGGTGAAGCAGGAATGACTGAGGGGCCCTGCTCAGATATGGAGGAGGAGGAAAACACCAGGTGCCAGAGAGCCACCAAAGGAACATTCCTATGAACACTCCATGCACAGCGGCCTCCACATGTCATTGATGCCATGCTTGGATATTACCACGGATAACCTTAGCAGCCCCAAGTTTCTGAGAGCTTCTTGCATCCTAAAATTACTTCACTCTGCTGTCCACACCTGGTTGAAGTGGCTGGAGTGTTGTCTTGTTTTGTGTTTTTCTGCTGGCTTGGTGCAACTTTCTTGCATTTTAAGGAGCTGGAAAGTCTTGACACGACACAGTTATGAATCTGAGTTTGGCTCACTGTGGGGAAAGCTGAGATGGTGGATCACAGACATGCTGCTGAGCTGCCAGAGGCCACCAGAGAAGCACTTTCAGTGAAGGGTTGGATGAGGTAATTTTAGGAGTGGAGAGATACAGTCAACAGTGAAAATCCTTCTCTTTGGCTTCAATGTTTGAAGTGCAAGCCAGAGCCACTGGCATCTGGTCACCAGCCAGCCACTGAGGGCACTACGCAAGCTTACAGCTCCCAGAAGCAAAGGCACAAGGACAGTTCTGGTGACTCGGGGCCCCTCCCCTGCATGGTTCCTCCACTGGTGCTCTTGTTCTTTCTGCACACTGGTTTCAGAATCATGAGCCTTCTAGATTACTCATACTGAGCCTGCTGCTCTGAGATCTTCCTCACGTGCTGCTGTACGTGTGCCAGCACACTGCAAACTCTGTGGGCGTCCTTAGCCTTAGCACCCAGGGCACTGAGGCTCGGAGGGTCTGTAACCTCCACTAAGGACATAGGGTGGGGCTGGGAAGACAGGGCCTGAATGCCCTATCGGGGCCCATCTCTAATTGACACATTTCTAACACTCACAGTCAGGTCACGGGCCCTGGGAATGACCTTACCAGCAGAACCAAGAAGCCCATGCCTGACTCAGTTATTCAAGTCCGGGGGGAGGGCAGCAACCTAGCCCCAAGCCCACGCCCTCCCACCTCCCCTATACCAGCCACACACATGATGGACCCAATGCCCCCGTGCTTCCCTCACCCTGCCTCTCTGGTCATCCAGCCTACTCCCGAACCCCTAACCTTCTGTTGTGGTTTAGGTATAAAATGTTCCTCAACAGTCTCATAGGTTCAGAAGTGGAACTTCTGGAAGATGACTGGATCCTAGGGACACTATGCTCATCAGTGGATTAATCTATTAATGATTTCATAGTCGAATGTGTTATTGGGAAGTGGGATAGAGTTAGAGGGGTTGGGACACTGAGGATGTGACCTGCAAAGACGTGTTCTTGCCCCAGCCCCTCCCTTCACTCTCCTCCTTCTGGCTGCTGTGGGTCAAGGAGCTCTCACCTATCATGCACTTCAGCCACACTGCATCTGCCTTGGCACCATCCTACCCCAAACCGAACCCTCCTGAAAGCGTAGCCCAAATAAATCTCTGCTCCTTTAAGGCGAGGGAGTTGGGTACTTCGTCGCAGCAATGGAAAAAATGATTAAGACACTTTCCATGAGCTCAAGATCATGGGTGCTGTGACTTGGGTGCTGTGACTTGGGCACTGTAGCTTCATCACAGCAACATTAGGTTTTCCAGAGGTGAAGGCATCAAGTGGCACTCAGAGAAGTGGAAGGAACCGAGCTTTATTATGACCCTGGTGGCCCAGATGAGCCGAGTACTCCGAACTCTGGGCCCAGAGTTAGCATAGAAAGTTGCTGCTTATCAGGCAGGATGGGAGTCTTTTATAAGGAGTGAAACTTTACAGACATGAGAACCAACTGGAGACAAAAACAGGCCAGGTACAGCTTGTACCTGACACTTCTCGTGGTTAGCAAGTCTGTTTACAGAAACGGAAGGAGCATTGCAGACTCTTGACATATTTGGGTTTGAAACATTTTGAATACAAAAGTTTTTCTACATTTTCCCCCTTCGATGCCCCTGTTATCTTATCATAGGGCATCACTTATTTCTAGGGACTGATATATGGGATTAGTGTGCACCAGCATCTGATGCATAGGCTGTCTGGTGAGGGCCTCTACCTGGTTCCTAGTCACCTGGTGAATAGGAATGCCATCAGTAGTCTAAACACACAGGACCCAGACAGTATGATGAGGAGGATGCTGACCAAGGGACCAACCAAAGGAAGAAGCCATGACTGGCCAGTTAGACAGCCTATCTACTTGCTTGCTTTTGTATGTCTCTGAGGCTCCTTGGTCTATACTGGAATGGTTTGTGTACAAGCAACCCTCTTCTCCTAGGAGTAGACTTAGGCTCCCCCCTTTCCTGCTCAGAATGTCTAGCCCTCTTTGGTTCTAGAGATCCCCTGCTCTGTTGCCAGGGAGTCTAACCCACTTTGTAAAGTGAAAAAGGACCTAAGAACATTAGTTAAGTTTTTTGAGAGTTCTTGGGATATGGATTTGTAAGAATCAATGGCAGTGGTGAATCCAACAATCCCTGTCCCTGTCACAATAGTTATGTAAGCCTAGTCCTGCTAGCACTGAGCCCAGGGGCCTGATGGTATCAGGCTGATGTTACTGAAGGGATGGGGAGTTCTTGTTTCCCTGGGACAGTGTCCATTGTTGCATTCAAGTAAACCAGGATACAAGTCTCAGTCCAGTTAAGCAGGCAGGCAGATGTAGGCAGAAGTGCCACAGAGCCAAAACACACCCAGGGTGCTCAGGTACAAGCAACTGTGTAACTCGAGAAAAAGATTAAAATCTTTTTGTTGTTCTTGCCAGACCCCAACTCTTACAGGCAATGCGGCCCCAGTCAAAGGAGAGTGCTTATCTCTGGCATTTAAGTTAGATAGTGCTCCAATGAAGTGCTTCATTTTCCCAATGAAGGAGGAACTGTTGTGTGTCTGGTAGGAGCCATTACTGTGATTGGTGTAGCAGGAGGCAGTCTTGTGAGGACAGAGTCCCAGTCACAGAAGGTGACCATTGGTCAGTGAAGATGTAGAGGTTCTATCATCCATCATAAAATTTGAAGCCCTTTGGGAGGAGGGGTTGTGTGTCTACTGCTGGGCAGCCCATAATAGTACACGATGTCCCATAAAATTAACATCAATGTTAGGATGCACCTTTTACTTAAACAACAGCTCCTCAGAGTCACCTCTGGAAGGCCTATGATAAACAATAGTCACCACTACAAGGACAGAGAAGTACCAAGGGTAACAGTATGTTGCAATCACTCTCTTGTAGAGCGGGGAAGAGCCTCTTGTGTCCAGCATCCTCAGGCTTTCGCTGTGCATAGACTAGTCAGCCTCCAGTGTGACTAGAGCATGGCTGGTGTCTCTTGGTGGCAGCTTGAGGTCATGCTGTGTCCAGAGAGTTCCTATTACAGTCAAATCTTTAAGTGGAGAGGTGTCTGTGGGTCAGTACAGGCAGTCCATATGGCAGAAGAGCCCTCACAGTAAGACTTTTTCAGCCTCGAATGGTGTAGCCATGAGGTGACAACTGCAACTCTAACAGCAGTTGAGGTGACAAGTACAACACTGTGAGGTGCCGTCCACATAGGATGAAGATGTTCTTTCTTCCAATCTTTGACCCAGACTTAATCTCCCCACAAGAAGAGGTGTGCCAGGCTACTTTTAGGAGATTGGAATTCTCTCTAGGACAGTCTTATCACTGTGAGAGAATACCTGTCTTAGTGCCTGTAGCTCAGCAGCCAGGCTGGTGTCCCCTAGCTGTCTTATCACACCTCTAAAGGCTCTGATTGTGGGAGGGGCCTTCCTGAATAATATCTCATAAGAAGAGCATCCTGATGGCCCTGGTACACAGTGGACACAAAAGAGAGCTAGGCACAGCCTATCAATCTAGGACACGTGAATCTCCTGACAAGGCTCAGCTACACTGGTCTTTAAAGTGAGATGCATACACTCCACTTCCCCTGAACTTTGTAGTCTATAAGCTGGATGAAGATTTCATTTGATCTTGAGAAAATCTGTGAGAGTTTGAGTAATCTCTGCCACAAAGGTCAGTCCATTGTACAACGCTGAGTGTCAGTCCCTATTGAAAGACGACCTCCTGAAGCAGAACCTTAGCCACTTCTCAAGCTTTATTCATTCCAATAGGTGTGGATTCTACCCAGCCCAAGGATGTACAGACAAGGACTAGCAGGTACTTATATCTGTGGTATGGTCTTATTTCTGTGAAATCTACCTCTAATTCCTCAAAGGGCAAGGATCCAGTGTGTTGTATTCCTGGAGCAGGCTGAGGGCACTGGACAGGGCTGTTTTGGGCTCAGTTTCCTCAATTAGCCCCTAATTTGCATAGATGAGCACCAATCTGTATGGATGCAGAGAGACGACAGCTAAGAGACATAGCAAAATCACATAGAAGCATTTAATGCAGTTTTTCCCAAGTGGATGAAGCCATGGTGGTGTTGAATGAAAGGCCATTCCTCAAGGAATGAAAGTCCTCTGGCCCACTAGACACCACCACATCCCGACCCTTGTGGGCACAGTCATTTGGAACCCACTGATTTTTCTTCTGGGGTGTATTGTGGTGGCTCCTTAGGCTGGTTATATGTCAGCAGCAATTTGGGGTCTCCTAAGGATTGAGGTGACCCATCCTGGATGTAGCCTGTGTAGCCACCAATTCTGCCAGTTGACATTCCCTCATTACATCATCCTGTCCTTTCTGGTGTTCCTATCAGTGTGTGATAGCCACTCTCTTTGGTCCCAGATGGCCTCCAGAAGTTGAAGTATTTTTTTTTATTTCTCTCCCCACCCTCTCTTCAGTGATCCTCTCTCTTTATGCAGCCCCATGAGCCTGGATGGTGGCAGAGGCATGCCTGGAGTCAATATAGATGTCTATAGTTCTTCCTTGGACCCATCAGAGAGCTCAAATGATGGCCCATAATTCAGCCCTCTGTACCGACCATCCCTTTGGCAGTGGGCCAACCTCCATGACTTGGTCCGCCGTGGTGATGGCATAGCCAGCCAGGCATTCCCCATTCTCAACAGAGGTGCTTCCATCTGTGAATAACGTAATATGTGGGTTAGGTTGTGGAGCATCTGTAGGATCTGGTCAGCTTGAGAACAGTTCATCTATGACTTCTTTCAGGTCATGATCTAGAGGTCTCTCTTTGGTAGCAGGAAGGTAGCTCAGTTTGAAGTCTGAACAGTCTCCAGGACAACTCAAGGATTTTCCCGGAGGAGGCCCTGGAACTGGGTCATCCTGGTATTTGAGTGCCATCTGTGTCCCTGATTGTTCATAAGGTCATGCCAAGTGTGTGACCTTCATTTTTATAGTTTGTCCTAGTGTCAGTTGTCAGCCTCTTTGATGAGGGCAACTGTGGCCACCAAAACATGAAGACATGGGGCCAACCTGCTGCCACAGTGTCTAATTGTTTAGATGCCACCAGCCTCTGACAGGGGCCAACCATTTGGGTTAGAATTCTGAGTGTCACATGGTCCTTCTCACAAATGAAGAGATTGAACTCTCAGCTCACATCTGGCAGTCCTAACACAGAAGCACAAGCAAATAGCTATTCTATCTCTTTGAAGGCTTCTTCCTGTTGACCCATACACCCACTTGAGGGGTTTTCCTTTGAGTCCTCCTGTCAAAGCCACAGACAGCCACTTGACCTTTTCAGAGAATCCTGGTATCCAAATGCAACAAATTCCAGCTGTTCCCAAGAACCCTCAGAGCTTTTTCTTGTTGGTTGGTTTTGGGATGAAGCAAATAATCCATTTCCTTTCTAACTCTAGGGATCTTTTGTTATGATGAACCCTATATAATGAACAGAGGGAAGGCATATTTATGCCCATTTCCAGGACACTTTGCATCCTGTGTCCCAGAGCGGTTGGAGAAGGGCCCATGAGCCTTCCCAACACTCTCATTTTCTCTCACTTGCCAACCAAAGGTCATCAACATATGGAACAAAACCCAGTTCATCTGGTCTCCCGGGAAGTTGGCCAAGTTAGCAGCTTCCCTGAACAGGGTGCGGGACTTATGAAACCTCAGCGGAACCTGGTCCAAGTCAATTGAGTTTTTCATCCCATGTTGGGGTCTTCTGGTTCAAAAGTAAATATTGGGCTGACTTCAAAGGGTTAGGTACAAGCAGAAGACATCTTTGCCATCCAAGCAGATGAACCAGATTGTCCGAGGCAGAAGTAGGCTCAGCAATATGTAGGGATTTGGGACAACAGGGTGTAGGGTGACAGTGGCATTGACTGCTCCCCAGAGATCCTGTACCATCCAGGAACCATTCCCATTGGACTTCTTGACTGGTAGCAGAAGAGTATTCCAAGAGGATCAGGATCTCTGCCTCTTTTGGTTGATGTGTTCCAGGATTCTGACCTGTGCTTCCACAAGTATGGCAAATACTTGTTACAATGAACCCCAGATGTTGGATTTCTCAGCCTGGTAGAGGTTGTTCCTAATATGAGCTCCACTAGTATTGGGACCTGAATTTTAGCCAGTCTGAGCAGGGACCTTTCAGTCCTTACCTCTAGGTGTACATCCAACAGCACGTAGGGGGTTAAGTTCTTTTCTATCCACCATATGCAATTTCTATTGCTCTTCTCTGGGGACTGTGACCAATAGGATTAGGTTTTCCTGGGTATCAAGGGTCAGGTGAATAAGTCCCTCAGGTGTGAACATTACTTGGGATCCGGGTTTTGTCAGCCAGTCTCTTCACAAGAGGGAATGGGGCAACTGGAGAGTTTGCAGTTGTACAGAGGGCAGCTGGTAGGTGAGGGGCTCATCTGAAGGACCAGGAGGTTTGGCCTCATTCACTTCTGAATCCAGGAAGGTCACTTGAGGCCAGGAGTTCAAAGAGGGTGGGCTATCCAGAAGGGCTAGTGGCAGTGGTACAGATGGCAGTAAGAAGTAGGGAGGAGGGAGCACCTCTTCATCAGGGGTGCTGTGATATATTGGTTTTCTTGGCCTCTTTGTTGGACTTCCAGAACCTCAGATAACAAAAACCCAACTCTGTCCCTTTCTTCCTTCTTTGCACTATCACACACATGGTGGAAAAATCTGGGCAATCTCCAGCAAAGAGTCTACATATGGGATTTGGTCAGGTTGGCCAGGCACACTGGTCACCACTCACCAAACTACTCAGATCTGGGAAGGGTTTAGACTTCCCTCCAGTGGCCACCTGACACCACAGTAAGACCAGTCTACATCACAGAGGGCCTAGGGAGTTTTGGAGGTTTAATTTTTATGTCATAATCACCTTTAAAATTCTTGATCATAGAATGTAAGACAGTTGATTTTTTTTCTTTATGTCTTCTATATTCTAAATTTTCCTCCTTGTGTATAGTGTCACCACAGACAAGGGGTGGGAGTCCCCTACAGGAGAACATTCAGATTCCCACCTGGCTATGTCCCTCAAAGGTACTTAGACACTTCTTGGATAAGGTATATCCATATAAATCTGGGCATGGTCAGTCCCCTATTACAGGGAATGAGTCACCATTTTGCCATAGGACATTGCCATGGAAATGCAGGTTGGGGCCCCCTCAGATTCTGTAGCTTGCACCCTGGAGCCACACACATATACAGTCACTTATACAATCACTCAGAAGCCATAGCATTCTCCCTCTTTATGCAAATCCCTGCCTGGGGTCTCTAGCATGAGACCCTAGGAGTTGGTCAGTCTCCTCTTCTTTCTGTAGAGATGGGTCTAACTTGAGATGGGGCTCTGGGGCCTTACCTTCTCTCAAAGTCCAAACAAGGAACACATCCACTTCTCCACAGAGTCATCAGGAGGACACTGTAGTATCCGATGATCCTGTACTCCAAAGGAAGATCTCATCAATTGCCCAAGAGGTTGCCACCATATTCTCCAAGAAGGTACCTAGCAGGTGCTTCCCCAACTCCCAGGCAGTGGCACAAGGGGCCAGCAAGTCATTATCCTGGTCAGGGAACCAAATGTCATAGCAATATTAGGTTTCCCAAAGGTGAAGAGACCAAGTGACACTTAGAGAAGTGGAGGGCATGAAGCTTTATTACCTTGGTGGGCTCAGAGGAGCTTCAGACTCCAAAGTCTGAGTCCTGAACTTTTAGGAAGTTACTTTTGTAAGTGTCTCAATTACTCTTCTCTCATTGCTGAAACAAATACTGGACACTCAAAATAAAGGAAGGATAGGGGGCCAGGGAGATGGCTCAGTGGAATAAGCGCTTCCCTGGCAAGCACAAAGGCCTGAGTTCAATCCCTGGTTCCGCAAAAAAAAAAAAA
>NW_004524586.1:19711189-19723401 GCF_000260255.1 Octodon degus | reverse complement strand
AACATTATATACTATAAACATGTACTAATAAAAATTAAATATCTTTCCTTGTAAACCATTGCTACATGTGCAATTTTATTTATTAGAGCTGTATGCATAGCAGACAAGTTCTAGATATTTAGAAGTACTTGATATATTTAAAAGTAGGAAAAAAATAAAAAATAAAATAAAAGTAGGCCTAGTAGAATAACACTTCTAATAGTTTTTTTAAAATTGAAAGGAAAGACTATGTTTGGAAATATGATTGTTAAGCCACTCCTAGGGAAAAGGTCTCTTTCCTTTCGGGCTGGTTGACTAACAATTTCCAGCCTGCACTCTGGGAGAGACAACACATGTTCTTTCATTTTGTACAAAGATGGCACGCAGGTGATGTGTGGGTGATCCCCTTAGGTCCGCAAACACATCGAGCCTCCTCACTGCCAGGCCAGACAGCAGCAAGCTGCTTCCCCCAGCACTGTGCCACACCCAAAGGCACCTCCTCCAGACCCTCCAGGTCAGGTACCCTCATGCCTGTGCCTGTGTTGGGTGCTCCAGAGCTCTCAGGCTCACCCCACCTTTGCCCTTGACCCACACCCCACACGAACAAGGAGAAGCATGGCTTAGTCTCAGTGCAAGACTGGGCCAAGAAGGAGAGACAGGAAGAAGAAGCAGAGCTGTGCCTGTGCTTTTGCTTTCTTCCACGAGCTTTCTCTAAGCTCCCTGGCATAGGTACCCCAGCGAGGGGGACGTGACCTGGCCCAGTTTGCATCAGGTCTGCCTGTGTAGCTATTTTCCAATCAGTTTCAATGCTTGAGAAACATTGCTCAGTGAAGGTTACAGCTGTGCCTGGATGGAGAGTTTGGGATGATAAATTTGCCTCCAAACAAAACATAAAGATCAACAAAATGGCAGAAGATCACTGTTGCTCTGAGGCAACATGGCCTCGACCTCGTGGAGCTCTAGTCTCCAAAGCAAACAGGCATGGCAACCGCAGACCCTCTTCTCACTCGGCGGATATAAAACAACTATGCAGAATACATTACAAGTATGTTCAATACTTTCCTTCTTTTTTAATTTTTATTTTTGGATACAGGGTCTTGCTACATAATTTGGACTCATAGTGATCCTCCTGTCTCAGCCTCCCCAACACTGGGATTACAGGTGTGTGCCACCATGCCCAGTTTCAGTGGCCAGCATGGTGCATCCAGAATTCTAAGTCCAGGGCCAGCACAGCATGCTGTACTAGGGATCAAACTCAGGTTACTGAGCTTGTCAAGTGGGTGCTTAGACCACTGAGCTATCTCCCCAGCCCAATACTTGCCTTCTTAAAAGCATTGCCTCTTTGAAATCTCCATCCAAGGACACAGTGGAAAAATATCAACAAATTAATACTTTTGCCCTTTCTGAAAAATCTTTCCAGAGCCTCCACCTCTGTTGTAGAAGAGTACCTCCTCTTCCAGAGGAAAAGGCCCAGGATCTCTCCTTCAAATCCAGTGTGGACGGGAAAAGCTGAAGGAAAGATCTGAGGAGAACAAGCAGGTGCACTAATAGAGCTAACAGTGTTGATGCAGCTCAGAAACCAGCTGGGGGTCCTGCACCACGCCAAGTAGGACAGGGAGCCACAAGCCAGACATGACCTTCCCTCAAGGCATACTGACTGTGGCTGTTTGAAGGGCGGCTCATATCTGGAGAAAACTATACAATTTACCATCTTACACTTGGGTTGGAATCAGCCCCTTTCTCAGATTTACCCTGGCAAATCAGGGCCTTCTTCTCTCTTTACTCTGCCTGAACCTTCTCATTTCCTATCAGTCTCTTGGAGGGGGGCGCGAGAAGTAGGTGCCAGATGGCAACCTATTGGCAAACAGCTGCTTCACCTGATGTCCTAGGCACCCGAAAGCCTCAGCCCATGAAGAAGGGACAGCGAGCCAAGGCCCAGGACACAGTTGAGGGGCAGGGCCGGCACTGGACTTTGTGTTCTATGTCATGTAATTCTCCATAAAGGTGGGTCTTATCAGCCTATTTTAGAGATTAGGAAATTGAGGCCCACAGAGATGAAGCAATAGCAGTTCAGAGGGAAAGGTCCAAGCCAAGATTCAACTCAAGCTGTTTAAAGCCCTAGGAGGGGGCCTGGCCCTAGCTCAGGCCTTTAAGTGGCTGCTTCCACAAAGCTGTCAGCCTCAGGTTGCTGGAGTTCGAACCTCACACCTCTCCCGCTGGCCAAAAGTGCCCTGAAGGCATTCAAGCAACAAAAATAAATAAATAAATAAATAAATAAATAAAATAAAAAATAAAAATAAAAATAAAAATAAAAAATAAAGCCCTAGGAAACCACTCTGTAATTGGGCATCACACTGCCCACTGTGTAGAAAATGTCTTCTCTGTTAGAAAACATCTTCTCAGACTCGCTATCTGAAAGTATGTTGTGATGGCTTGTGTCTGTGTCACCCCAAATCCTCATGCAGTCACAGCCCAGGCTTTTCGGAGGTGGCTGGATCTAGGGTGTGTGATGCTGGGATTGATTCTCAGTACAATGTTAGCATTAATGGTGTGAGCACTAGCCTGAGGGCAGGGAGCCTGGATATAATATAAGACAGAAAGAGGGCTGTCTGTGTCACTTGCTGCTTGCTGCCTTCTGCCTGCCTGCTCCATGGTACCCCTATGCAGTGCCAGCCTTCCTTGAAACCAGCCAACTATGAACTGAAACTTCTGCAAACAACAAACTACAATAAACCTTCCCTCCTTTAACTCTGGTTGTCAGGTACTTGGTCTGAGCAATGAGAAAAGTAACTAAGATGCATGCACAGGAGCGTGTGCCATGGCTCAGGTGGAGTGGACACCAGCACTCTAAGACAGTGGCCTCCAGCCTGTTTGGCACCAGGGACCAATTTCATGGAAGACAATTTTTCTGCGGACCAGCTTGGGAAGGTGCGAAATGATTTCAGAATGACTCAAGCACATCACATTTATTGTGGATATTATTATTATTACATTGTAATATATTCTATAACTCACAATAATACAGAATCAGAGGAGCCCTGAACTCATTTTCTAGCAACAAAAATAGTCCCATCTCGGACAATGGACAACAATGGCAGCCCAAGTGTGCTGCTTATGTCGGTCTATTACTAATCTCATTTTTGTTGCTGTCACTGCAGAAAACCCTCCACAGACTGTTGAAAATACAGGCACGCTTTTCAGTGACTTTGTGACCATCTTAGGATATTACACCTTGACTTTATACAGAACATACAGAGATTTAAAGTTGTCTCAAACATACTTTTAAGGGCACTATCATTAGAGACCTCAAGCAATTGATGCTCTTCTAATATGGATGAAGTTGATTCACCTGGCTTATTCGCAGTGGATCTCAGATCTCTTCCTTCCTGGTTCAGAGGCCTTTTGTGGTTGGAAAGTAGCTGGGTTAGTTATCATGAACCAGCTGAGAGAAAGAAGACCCTGGCTCAGTTTCTTTCAAAATCCCTACTAATGGACCTACCAGATAGCTCAGTGGACTAAAGCATCTGCTTAGGCAGGCACAGGGACTGGGTTTGATTCCAGGGATGTTGTGCTGGCCCTGCCCCCAGGGCGCACTGAGACAGCGAATGAGACTGGGTGTGGTGGCATGCACCTGTAATCCCAGTATTTGGGAGGTTGAAAACAGGAGAATCACTATGAGTCCCATCTGTGTAGTGAGACCCTATAGACCCTGTGCTAAATACATTTTTTAAAAAATCTCTACTAATGTTTGAAACATGTCAAAGATCCCAAATTCACTCATCACCCCAGAAACACAGTCTGGCTCTGAATGAAGCTCCTTCACCCCTCAGCTTGAACACAGTTGTCATTTTCCCCTGAAAATTGAGTTCTCTGAGCAGGTCCAACGTGTGATGTGAGTCAGCCAGTCTTGTGGCCCATTTTCTGTCACTGAAATATGCTCTGAGTGCTGACTATTTTTCTAAAAGAAATCTCTGGAGCCTCAAGAACTCTGGCCAGTGCCCGACCTTTACAAAGTCATCCCAATCCTGTGTGTAAGAGATGTGCTTGTCCCACAGTCATCCCCTCACAGAGCTGTGCAAACAGATGGGAGTAAAGGACGTGTACTGAATGGTGTTGATAAGCTGAATCACACCTTGCCCAGTATTGTCAAGTTCAGGTGACATTTTCTGGCCTTCCAATATTTCTTTGCAGTTGCCATGTACATAGGTTTACACTCAGGCACAAGCTCTTTGATTTAAGTAGGAAAACCAGGGATGTCCAGTCATGGCAGCTGCTCCATGTGTGCATACACCAACACAAAATGACCAATTCAGTTATCCCAGTACAGGGTACAAAGGAGTTAATCGTCTCTAAAAGCCAAACTCATGGCCACTCTTCTGCCTCAGCATTAATCTCCAATACAAATCATTCAAAGACCTGAATAGTCCTGCAGCTGTGGCAAGAAAAGTACATGTAACACAGCCTCATGCATAGGAGCCTGAAAAATAAGCATTTTTGCCTTGCTGTTACTACTGGTAGACTTGTCAACCTAGACTTCATACCACAATGATTTATTAATCCTAGCAATTGTACCTCAACATCCTCAGCTATTTCATCAGTTTGTCTAGTGCTACCTGAAAGAGGTACATGTGTCACCTTTTGAACTATAGCCTCTCCTAAAAGTTCATGACAAATATTCTTAGCAGCAGCCAGCATCAACCCTTCACCAACAGTAAAGGGCATTTTTTTTTTTTTGGCTTTAAAAAAAAAAAAAAAAAAACAAATATCAATGAGACAATTTCAAAGCTGCTTAATAGGACAGTTTCAAAATTAATACATTGTACATTGTTATCTTCTTAGTGGTTATCCATAGTACAAGAAGCAGGCAGGATATCCTGTCCAAACACTATTAGTACAAATCTTTCATCTCATTGAATTAAGCAAAAGTAGCTGTATATCTATCCTAACTATTCTGTATACCCAAATACAAAATGGTGCTTCCTTTGTATCTCCTTTTTTTCTTTAGTCCTGTCAGAGATGGGTATTCCATTGGCATCTAAATACTATAGGTGTGTGGATTCAGCAAAACAATCCAACACAGTCCAGCAGTCCACAATAGTAGTGGGTTATCCACAGAAGTTGTTGACTTGAGACTTTCACAGCTCAGCATATTAATATGGCTTTATTTCTTGTACTTCATTTTTATACTTTTCTGCTGGATGGTTAAGACCAAGATAAAGCAAGACCTATGTAACAAGAACTGTTGCTTTTGTATCTGATAAGGTCAAGCAAGTACCCTCAGGATTTATCCTATAGCCTTGTACTGCAGTTTCTAGATCCTTTGTAAGTGTCAGCCATGTGGATGAGTCACAGCCATTGCTTGACCAATTTGCTCTCTGTGAAAGCCTGAGCGAATGTTTTCTCTCCATGTGACTCTCCTTAGGCACACTATACATCATCAATCGCATTCCTCTGTGGCTCCATAATCTCCTTGGTCAGAAAATTTGGGGCACAACTGAATTACATGGTGTTACAATACAGGTTCTCCTATGTCCTGAGTCTTCACTGACCTTGAAAGGCTACGGCCAAAATGTTGACTGACCTTGAAGCCCTTCCTTTTCTCTAATTTTCGATCTACAAACTTAGGTTGTTAACCCTCCAGAAGAGAAGCTTATTATCACCCTGCAACATATGTAGTTCAGTTTACCCTAACTATCTCTCTAAATATCAAACATCTTAGGCATAACATGGAACAGGTATTTTCCATCAAGTATTGATGTGTTAAACTTTAAGTCCCTACAAAATATGAAGAAAAAAATAATAATTTAAAAAATAGGAATAAACACTTACATATTTTTGCACAGAAATTTAGAAATCTAACCATATATAGCATTGTAGCAGGACAGACCTATGCCATTTTTTTTCTTGTGTCTTTTTTTTTCATTTCTTACCCTTTATTTTAAAAAAAACTTTTATTTGAGAGACAGTATGGTAATAATTGGTATGTCATGACAAGAACTATGTATTTAGAAGGCCAGAATGACAGGCATTCCAAGCATGACCCTTCTATTACATATTGCTATCTTCAGTGCAGTTGCTTAGTTCACAGGTATCAACATATATAGTTAGTCAGGGTGAGAATACTACCAATTAACTGCTAGTTTCAAAAACCTTCTAATGTTTCTCAGAATTATTGCCTTACCCATCTTGTGCATATAAATGTATGGCTTTGCCCCATCATGTTTCCCAGTTTTTCTCCTTGCCCTCTCCTCATTGTCCAATTCTCAAGTTCTCACTTTCCTTTTAATTGTGCTTTACCTTTCTATTTGTATTTCTTCTTTTGAGTTCATATACTAGAGAGACTATATGATATTTACACATGTGGGTCTGGTTTATTTCGCTTATTATCTTCAAGTGGTATCCACTTAAATATGAAGGCTTCGAGTTTATCATTCTTCATAGCTGAGTAATATTCCATTATATGTAAATACCTCATCTTTTCAACTATTCCTCATGTGACGGGCATCCTGGTTGTTTCCAAGATTTGGCTATCATAAATTGTGCTGCTATAAACATAGGTACACATATATCATTATGATATGACATTTTCAGTTCCTCCGGGAAAATTCCCAGTAGGGAGATAGCTGGCTTGAATGGAATTTCCAGTCCTAGTTTTTTAAGGAATTTCCACACTGATTTCCATATTGGTTGCACCAGTCTACATTCCCACCAGCAGTGGAGAAGGGTTGCCTTTTCCCCATAGCCTCTCCAACATTTGTTGTTTATTGATGTGTTTATGATAGCCATTCTTTCTGAGGTGAGATGGTATCTCAGTGTTGTTTTAATTTGCATTTCAGAGATGGCTAGGGACGTGGAGCATTTTTTCATATATTTATTCGCTTCTTTAATTTCGTCCTCTGAGAAGTGTGTGTTCATCTCAGATGCCCATTTCTGGCTTGGGTCTTTAAATTTAGGGGCCTTAATGTTTAGTTCTTTATAAATTCTAGACAGCAGACCTTTGTCTGAGTGCTTTTTAGTTAAGTTTTTTCCAGCTTCTGGGTTGCTGTGTCCTTGACTGGTGTAAAAATGGCCACCAATTTCCTAGTGCATGAGAAAATCTGGTTCGACAAATTCAAGTATGATGATGCAGAAAGGAAATTCTATGAGCAGATGAATGGGCCTGTGGCTGGTGCCTCCTGTCAGGAGAATGGTGCCAGTGTGATCCTCCGTGACATTGCAAGAGCCAGAGAGAACATCCAGAAATCTCCGGCTGGAAGCTCTGGCCCTGGGGTCTCCAGTGGGCCTGGTGGAGACCACAGTGAGCTTGTTCTCTGGATTATCAGCCTAGTGGAAAACCAGAACCTGAGAAGTGTGGTACAGGATCTGCAGCAGGCCATCTCTAGACTGGAGGCCCAGCTGAACACCCTCAAGAAGAGCTCACCCATCCATTGAGCCACAGCCCCACAGACCCAGCACGTGTCTCCCATGTGCCAAGTGGAGCCCCCAGCCAAGAAGGTGGCCACACCAGCAGAGGACAATGACATTGACCAATTTGGCAGTGATGAGGAGGAGGACAAGGAGGCATCCTGGCTGCAGGAGGAGAGGCTAAGGCAATATGCAGAAAAAAAAATCCAAGAAGCCCACACTGGGGGCCCAGTCTTCCATCCTCCTGGATGTCAAACCTTGGGATGATGAGACTAACATGGCCAAGCTGGAGGCCTGTATGCACTCTATCCAGCTGGATGGGCTGCTCTGGGGTGGTTCCAAGCTGGTCCCCATGGGTTACGGCATCCGCAAGCCGCAGATCCAGTGTGTGGTGGAAGATGACAAGGTGGGCACCAACTTGCTGGAAGAGGAGATCACCAAGTTTGAGGAGCATGTGCAGAGTGTGGACATTGTAGCTTTCAACAAGATCTGAAGCCGAGGGCGCATGTGTGCAAAGGAGGCCCTGCCAAGATTAAAAATTGAGACTCCACAAAAAAAAAAAAAAAAAGATTTTTTTTCTAAATTTGTGGGCTGTCTTTCACTTTGGTGGTAATTTCTTTTGACGTGAAAAAACTTCTCAATAAGAGATGATCCCAGTTGTTAATTCTTTCAAGTATTATCCATGCGATTTGATTTTTATTCATGAACTCTTTGCCTACCCCTATATCTTCAAGAGATCCTCCTACTTTCTCTTCCAGAAGATTTAGTGTTTGTGTTTTAATGTTTAGATCTTTAATCCATTTTGACTTTAGCTTAGTGCATGGTGATAGACCTGGGTCAAGTTTTAGTTTTTGGTATGTAGAGAGCCAGTTTTACCAGCACCATTTGTTAAAGAGGCTTTCTTCCAGTAAGCATGTTTGGCCCCTTTGTCAAAGATAAGGTGGTTGAGTGTGTTTGTAGAGGCCTCTAATCTATTCCATTGATCCTCAGGTCTATTTTGATGCCAGTACCATGATGATTTTATCACAGTAGCTTTGTAGTATAATTTCAAGTCAGGAATTCTAATGCCTCCTGCCTTGTCTTTGTAGGCCAGGACTGCCTAGTAAAGGGCATTTTGAGCCTTAGCAATGCAGTTAGCCACTGAAAATGATGCTTTCAGACACGACCGATGAAATGGTATCCTTCAACAAATTGTTTCTGTTTCTCAATGTTTATTATTTTTTCTTTTGAAAAAACTTCAGATCTTTGTGTGTTAATTCAGGGTGCTTTGTCTTCATGTGGCAGTGTAGTTTGAAGGTTTAATAGCTTCACTGACTAGCCAGTTGCCGCATACCACACAAAGACTGCTTGGAGATTGAGAATCACCTACCTATTACAATGAGCCTATAATCTAAGTGTGACTTTTGGTATTTTCTTTCAAGTGAATCTTTTTTTTTTTTTTTTTGCCAGTCTTAAAGTTCCCTGACTTCTCATTTTGAAGTTTCTCTCCTTTTCAAAGGAGAGAACCAGTGATTTTTGGGTTTTATTCATTTTAGAGAGAGTAAGCTCATGGCCCTATCGAAACTGTGACTGGAACAAGTGCAGTGTGGGACAGAGGTATGGATGAAAGTGGTAAATTAAATCATGGGCAATCAATGCATGAACTAAAATAAGTGTCCATGGAGTGGCGCCTCACCAAGACAAACAGACAGCCATGGGGTGGGACGCTGGTGTCTCCAGTTATATGTGGGCGGGGACAGGCACATGTGAACCCTAGGTTGCTTTCCACTGCAGCTTGCTGTAATCTCAGAAGTGCTTCAAAACTAAATCTAATAACAATAAAAGAATATTTTAGGTTAAAAAAAATAAAATAAAATAAGTGTCCAATTTTGACTTAAAGCCTGCCATCAGATACCACTATATTGCTGAAATGCATCACCCACTTGCCACTACACATCCTACCATCAGATTCACCTTAAATGCCACATGCCACTCACTGAGGGGGTTTTGATATAAGTCTGCAAGCAACTGATTTATTATGGTCTCAATGCAGCCAAACCTCTCTGTATTTGCAACTGCTCCTCATGGCTAACAGCACCACCTCAGCTCTATCAGAGATCACCAGGTGTTAGAGTCTCATCAGGATTCAGAAACGTAGATCCCTCTCATGGACAGTTCACGGTGAGGTTCATGTTCCTATGAGAATCTAGGGCCTCAGATGATCCAACAGGAGGTAGAGCTCAGGCATTATGAAAGAGACAGGAGCAGTTGTAAGTACAGATCAAGCTTCATTCACCCATCACTCAGTTCTTTCAGTTCAGCTTGGTTCCTAGCAGGCCAGGGACCATTCTGTGGCCCATAGTTTGAAGACCCCTGCCCTAAGGAGCTTCCCTCTGAAGCCACAAGCAGGGCAACACTAGCCCTGTTTCTTTAGATTGACTTGATGCTTATAAATAGTTCTTCTAGCTGACACCCACAGAGGGCTTGGGAAGCCCCCCAAAACCCACTTGTACTAACTCTAAGCTCCCTTTCTCCAGCCTGTGTGTGTGTTAATGAACACAAGAAGGATCCACCCCTTCATCTGGGGACTGTGTTGAAAAATAAGAGGAAAGGGACAGATGGCAGGCAGACTCTGAGAGAGAAGCTGCCAACTTCAGCACTGCAGATTCACAAATGGCCCATATCAGACTCAAAGAGGTAAGAACAGTGTCTGACACATTATAAACCAGTGATGGTAAACCTATGGCATGTACCCCAGCATCAGCCCAGCAGCTGAGCATTGGATACCAGCATATACAGAGGCAATGTTGGCACTCTGCAATAAACAAGTTGTGGGTTGCAGTTTGGGCCCTGGGTTTCTAAAAGGTTTTCCATTATTGTAATAGACCAAAACAGCCTTATGGGTGAGGAAAATACCAGACAGTGAAAGAGAAAGCATTCTCAATTTTGACAAGAACCGTGGTTGGTGCCAAGAATTTTGAAGGAATAATTCCGAGCACAGCCAACAACTAAGACTAACTCATAAATTAGTTCCTAATATAGCATGTGGTGGACCCCAGGGCTCAAGAGGTTCATCATAAATTCCAAGAATATTGAGACTGGGAGGGACTCTGAAAGTTATCTGCCCCAATCCTAAAATAGCCCTACGGAGAGATTTACATAGCAAGGAATGGAAGCCTCCTTCCAACTGCCAGCAGGAACCTGCCAGCCCACATAGAAGCAGACCTTTCAGCCCCAAGAAAACATCCTCATGACAGCAGCCACGACAGCAGCCATGGCTGAAGTCTGACTGCACCAGCATGAAACACACCACGCCTGAGCAACTCAAGTCACTCCCAAGTTTCTGACCCGTGTCAAGTGTGAGGATTAGCCAAAGGGTGAACTCCTTGGAGCCACCCTGTTTCAGTGTCATAGGAAATAGTGCATAGCAATTATTGTGTGAGGACAGGCAGGCAGGCAGGAGCTTCTAGTCACTCCAAAGTCAACTGCATTGAAGTCCCAGATGAGCCTGTGAGAAGACTGCCGCTAGGAAGCTGCTGCTGAGTAGGAGAGAACAGCTTGGAGGCTTCGGTCCTTGCACAGGAAGGGAAACAAAGGCAGCAAATAAACTGAGATCGTGCCAGAAGACAAGCAGAGAAGTGCTCCCAACCAATCACAGCCTCCACCGGTAGGTGCACAGCAGAGTGCTATTTAAAAATAATAACTGTCCAGACTTCTCACCATGACCACGACACCCGTCCAGCTGTCCAGGGCAGTGTTCCAGAAGAGGAAGGAAAAGTCTCGCAGGATATTACAATCCTACCCAAAAGAACCACTCAGGAAATGAAGGAGTCTGAACGCTGGCCCGAGGCCAGCGTGGGGCTGGACTCCTAGGCCCCGCAAAGGAGCTTGTGGCCTCGGGGTCGGAAGCCCCAGTGCTGCCTTAGGCTGCTGGTCTCCCAGCCTTGGTTTCTTTACCCACGTGACTGCCATCAATATCACTTGACTAAAAGAGAATACTTTGAAAATTGTAAAGTATAAATGAATAAATGTAAAGGGGGACTTTTCCTTAAAAAAAAAAAATCTCTGTCCATTCCATAGGCACACACGACCTCATAGATAACACTGAAGGCTAAAACAAAATTCAACACAGCACAACAAGGGCAAACACAGAGACTTTACACCCTTCCCGGGCTCTAAGACCTTAAGTCACATCCTGGATTCAGCTTACAGCCAGCTGTGTGACCTTCAGCAAGTCTTTTTTCTCTTTTAGTGAACAAAGAAGTGGGACTGGGAAACCTCTACAATGCTTTCTAGGCCAAAGTGTGTGTGCACCTGCATTTCATGCTCCCTGGACAAGCTTCCAGGGAATTATGGGAAACAGGATTTCTATAAAATCACCATGAGCTAGTGAACTTCGCTCCACAAAACTGTCTTTTAAAGTGTCTTCGTTCACACAACCTTATCCACCTGTTGGAGCTTTTCTGCCATAGACTCAGAGGAGCAAGCCAATAAAACAAAGCTGATGTCCCAGGTACATGCTGCATTTTGTGTCCCCACAAGTACACACTATGCCTTTTTCTTAAGTTATTTGAAAAAAACTTACCATATAACTTACTTGATCAAAAAGATAACTTCTTTAAACTATAAAGACCAGAACTTCAGTGGTGTCCCAAATTTTCTGATCAAGGAGATTATGGGGCCAAAGAGGAAAGTGATTGATGATGTAGAGTGTGCCTAAGGAGAGTCACATGGAGAACAACATTCTCTCATGCTTTCACAGAGAGCACAATGGCCAAGCAATGACCGTTACTCATCCACATGGCTGACACTGACAAAGGATCTACAATCTGAGGTACAGGATCTCAGGA
>NW_004524586.1:19709481-19711089 GCF_000260255.1 Octodon degus | reverse complement strand
CTGACACTGACAAAGGACATACAAACTGTGGTACAGGATTTCAGGGTAAATCCTGAGGGGCTTTGACTGCCTTGTCAGATACAAAAGTTACATTTCTTGTTATATAGGTCTTGCTTTATCTTGGTCTTAACCATCTAGCAGAAAAGTATAAAAATGAAGTATTAAAAAGTAAAGCCATATTAATATGATGAGCTGTAAGAGGCTCAAGTCAACAACTTCTGTCCACTACTATTATGGACTACTGGACTATATTGGAATATTTTGCTGAATTCACACACTTACAATATTTAAATAGCAATGGAATACCCATCTCTGACAGAACTAAACAAAAAAAAGGGGGATACAAATGAAGGACTATTTTGTATCTGTATATACAAAATAATTAGGATAGATATACAGCTACTTTCTCTTCATTCAAAGAGAAGACAGATTTGTACTAGTAGTGTTTCTGGATAGGATATCATGTCTGCATCTTGTACTATGAATAACTACTATGAACACACTAATATACAATGTATTAATTATTGTAACTATCTTATTAACCTGTTTTGAAACTGTCTCATTGCTATTTGTTTCTCAATAAAGTTTTAAAAAAATCTTCAAAAAAATAAAATATTAATTATAAATTTTTTAAAAGGCCAGAAACGGTCTGAGGCACTTTCCAATCATAAAATACAACAAAACTTAGACCAGAATTCTGAAAACCTGAACAAACAAAAATAGGAAAATGGATTCACAGGGTAATAGAAATATATGATGAATGTCTGACTTTTTAAAAATTATCACACTTAAAGAAACACTGCCATTAATCCCCATCAAAGCACTCTCCCTGGCTTCTAATGTGTTTCCCCCATTATTCTTGCCACTTCTAGACATGCCCTTTCCTGAGTGTTCCAACCAAGTGTGATCAAAAGTGCAGTGAATGAGTCTGTTAAGTACCATCCAAAAGAAAGACAGGTTTGCAAAAACGTCATGGTGTGTCACCCTCCACCTTACTCACCAGATCTGGCACTGTGCTACTTTGGCTCTTCCCCTAAGTGAAAACCACCACGACAAGTAAATGTTTTGCATTAATTCAGGACATGGAGGCAGAGATGACAGCACAACTAAACATATTTAGGAGAAAGCACTTCCAGACCTGCTTCCAAAAGTGTCAAAAATGATGGGATAAGTGTGTGTGAAGCAAGGGGAGTGTTCTGGGAAATCAATGGCAATGTGGCAAAATGCATTGCACTTCCTACCAAAGCTGTTTTAGCAGGCCAAATCATTCTATAAAGCTGCTTCATTACTGAAATGTAAAATTCTACAACAAAGCTGAGACTGCAAGGGAAATCGTACAAATGAGATCTCACCTTCCTTAAAAACATTTGAGACCCAGTCCTAGCCCAGGTCCGGTGAGTGTGTGGAGAGCTTCCTGCTACCCTGCGCCGGCGGGACCAGTCCCACCCCAGGCGCAGCGAGAGCCGGACCCTCTCCCGCCCCTTTGGGCCGCACCCCACCCCTCCCGCCGAGTAGGAATTTCTGCCGACTTCCGGGAACCCCCAGACCCAGTCCTAGCCCAGGTCCGGAATTTCTGCCGAGTTCCAGGAACCTCCAGACCCAATCCTA
>NW_004524586.1:19679887-19702731 GCF_000260255.1 Octodon degus | reverse complement strand
GGGCTACTGGACTCTTTTAGAATATTTTGCTGAGTTTACATACCTATAATATTCAAATGACAGAACTTAACATAAAAAGGGTATACAGATGAATGTCCATTTTGTATCTGTGTATTCAAAGTGGTTAGGATAGATATGTAGTTACATTCTCTTAATGAATAGAGGGATTTGTTCTAATGGTGTTTGTAGATAGGATATCATGTCAGCATGTTGTACAGCAATTAACCACTAGGAAGCACGTATGCAATGTGTTAATTATTGAAACTGTACTACCAATTTGATTTGAAACTGTCTCATTGCTATTTGTTTATCAATAAAATTATGGAGAAAAAAAAAAAGAATCACCAACAAAGTAAAAAAAATGGCACACAATGGGGAAACAATATAGCTGTCCCAGATGAAGGACTTATATCTAGAACATATAAAGAACTGAAAAACATCTGAGCCCCCAAATTCAAAGACCCAGCCCAAAGGTGGGCATCAGAGATAAATAGGTACTTCTTAGGTGAAGAAATACAAATGACAAATAAATACATAAAAATGTTCACATCGTTGGTCATTTATCAAAACACCAGTGGGATCCCATCTCACCCCAGGAAGAACAACTACTGTCAAAAAATGAACAGGTAGCACATGCTGGAGCAGCTGTGGAGAAGGAACCTATCTCCATTGTTGCTGGGAGTGCAGACTGGTACAATCACTGTGGAAGTCATTGTGGAGATTCCTCAAAAAAGTGGGATTGCAGGTTGCTTTCCATCCATCTATTTTCCCTTCTGGACATCTTCCCAGAAGAATTAAAATCATCACACCATAGTGTTATATGTGCATACACGTTCGTAGCAGCACAATTTGTCATAGATAAATCTTGGAAAAAACCTATATGCCCATCAACCAAATAATGGGGGAAAAAAGATGTAGATTTTATATAAGGAAATACTACTCAGCCATGAAAAGGATAAAGCAGTCTTTTATAGGCAATAGATGTGCCATCTTATGGCCACACTCATAAGTAAAATAAATCAGACCTATATGTCTTTGAATTTGGGGGTTTGTATTGTCTCACTAGTGTGAAAAAATGAACAAGTACATAAGATCTGAAATGCACAGTAGATGTTGTGATTTGGAAGAAAGAGTTCAAAAGAAAAGCCAAACTGTGATAAGGGAAAGGAAGAAAAGAAAAAAACATTCATATATAAGATAGTTAAGATTCTTCTACAGCTAGTTCCTCTTAGTTCATTAAGAAGAAAATTTTGTGCTACTATTGTTCAGACAAGATAGCATGCCTGTATCTTTACAACACACAATGTATCAACTATTATAACTGTCTTAACAATCTGTTTTGACAAGGTATAAAAAGTAAAGCCATATTAATATGCTGAGCTGTAAAGGGCTCAAATCAACAACTTCTGACATTGCCAGTCATGTGGATAACCCACTACTACGATAGACTACTGGACTATATTGGGTTACTTGGCTGAATTCATGCACCTACAATATATGAATGGCAATGGAATACCCATCTCTGACAAAAGTAAACAAAAAAGGGGGATATAAATGAAGGACCATTCTGTAGTGAAAAAATATATACATATATATATATATGCATATATGTATACAAAATAGTTAGCATAGACATACAGCTACTTTCTCTTAATTCAATGCAAGTTTGGAACTAATAGTGTTTACACAAGATATCATGTCTGCATCTTGTACTATGAATGTCTACAAAGACAACAATATGCAATGTATTAATTATTGTAACTGTCCTAACCTGTTTGGAAACTGTCTCATTGCTACTTCTTTCTCAATAAAATTAATATAAAAAAGAATAAAAACACATACACATAAACACACAAGGATGACCAAAAATATATAAATAATAATAGTAATAATAATAATCTGTTTTGAAATTTTGTTTCATTGTTATGTTTACCTTTTTTAATGAAAAGAACAACTGTGATGAGGGAAATGAGAAAAGAAGGAAGGGAAATGGTTAATTGCAAGGAATAGTTCATGCTCAATTGTTTGACCAATCTTGCATTCCTATACCTGGTAATCTGAGCAATGATCTACTTTAAAGATAATAATAGGTAATATAACAACCATTGCTAATTTCCTATCATTCTGTTTTGAAATTCTGTATCATTTTTGTTTTTTCATTGTTCTCTCTTTGTCTCTATCTTTTATTCTCTTTAAAATCAAAACATAAAATAAAATATCAGCTTTGACTTCCAGGGTGTCATCGTGTGTAGCTCCAAGGACCACACTTCAACAAACCAAGCAAAAGCTGTTTTGCTTTTAATGAACAACCGTAAGTCTCTGCAAACTGCCCTAACGCTGTACAACTGGTGAGGAAACACACCAGAAGAGCTACAAAACCTTGTAAAAGTAGTAGCAGTCTTGTGTTTCAACCACAGCTCGGCTCACTGCTGTCCTCCCTGCTCCAGCTCAGCATGACCCAGGTAGACATGGCCACAAAGCCAGGGTCTTCTCGTCCCTTCTCTCCTGATCACGGCCTTCCCTAGCTCCCTGGGAGGCCACCGGCAGGCACTTCTCCTCGTTGGCTCCACCTCCCCCTGGAAAGGGCCAAGCTCCTGGTGGGTGCAGCCTGGGAGTGGGAACCTCTTTCCTCCTAGGCACGGCCTGTCAGATAGAAGCTCTACCCAAACCGAGGCTGCCCACGCTGAGTCCAGCTTCCTTCACAGGTAGAGATGCCCCAGGGGAGGCAATCTGGTTAGATGAGAGCCTGAGAACTACCCAGTGCCCAGAGCTAAGGCTCAGAGCTGTCTGGGGTGGAAAAGCAATCCACCAGAGAGCTCCAAAGCTCCCCGCAAAGAAACGGCTTTATTTGAAACAGCTTTGTCCCCCAAAGGTGAGAAAGTCGGAGCCTAACGGTGCTCTAGAAACCACAAGCACCTCCTAATGAAGGCAACTTGCTATGCCAGAGGCCAGGTAGTATGCAGACACAGCCCACAAGAGCCCTCCTGGGGTCCAAATAGCTCCCACGGCTGGTCTCCACACTTTCCCCGCCTGGATTTAATCCATCAGAGTGGGAAGCAATGTATGTCCCAAGGCCTTTTCAGAAACAACCACTGTCAAGCCCCATCAGCACTGGAGGTCAATGGGGCAGGCGTCCGCTGACAGGTAGGCAGGGAGATCCGAAAGGCACAGGCCCTGCTAGGACTAACCACCCCGGTAATTGTGCCATGCCACACTGTGCCCTCAGAGATAAGGAAAATGTTCTAAAATCAGCCATAGAGATGGATGTACAATCCTGCAAGTGCACTAAAAACTACTGAATTGCATGCTTTGAATGGATTGGGTATATGAATAATATCTCAACAAAACTATTAATAACAAAGAAAAGTATAAAAAATAAATGTTCCATACATTCCTCACAATATCACTTCAAGGATTTCAATCTTAAGGGCAAAAAAATGGCAACAAAAACAAAACTAAATGACCTGGACAACGCAAAATATAATGGAATCATTTTGCATTTGATGGTTTTTTTAAGGTTTCACAACTCTTGTTTCTCTTTGAAACCATCCAGATTTTTGCAAAATGTTTCCTAGCATTCTCCACAAAGCCCTCATTTCAAAACACTTTCTCTGAGTTGACTCCTAAGTCTTTGAAGGCAAAAAGAATTTTACTCCACTCTCCCAGGAATGGCCTTTCCTCGGTCCAAGCTGCGCTCTTGTCCCAAGTCACTGGCCCAGGACGCAGATGGCTCGGGGCTCTGCAGCCCTCACCCAGATGAGCTACGCATGCAGCTGCCCAGACAGCCAGGAAGAAGGCAGCTTCAGGAGCTGACAGTTTCTGCTTGGTTCGTCAGACCTGGGAAGAAACTTCAGTCACTCAAAGCTCATTGGGCCTAGACCACCACTCACCCAATGTGGTCAGAAGGAGGTAGACACAAACTGCATAAAGGAGAAATCCTGTCCCTCAGGAGCCTTGGATCTGTTAAGCTGTGTCCCTTACTAGCTGGTCACTTTGTCCTGTTAAGCCTCTATCTCCACATCTGTGCATTGGGCACACAGATAACTAATCTCAGGATGAAATAAAATAGTGTGTGTCACAGTGCCCCATGCTTGTTTTCTTTCTTCCTCAACTTTCACAAGCAGAGGTTCACCCTCTGTCCTCTCCCTCAACTACTTTTGTACAAAATGACTTATTCCCATGCTTAGAGGTTGTCTGGGCTTGGAGAAACACAAGAATCTCCAGTTAAAATTGTTTAATTTGACTTAAAATAAACACACTGAACCAAAGGTGAATGACCCAGAAGAATAACAGCTACGGCCAGTAACAGAGGACAGACACTATCAAGTTCCTGTCTCTTTGGTCTGCACTATGGGTGACAGATCCCAACACACAGTACCAGGAGCTGGGCCAGTGGATGGTGATGGATACCAGGACATCCATGGTGTTTACAATCCCAGGGGTCAGGAATCTTCTCCAAGAGCCAAACACTTAGACACTCTTCTCCTATAGCATTAGTCTCCAGCACAAATATTTGGAAATAAAATCAATTCTTTTCACTAACGTGGGGGTAGGAGTGGGGGGATAATCCCATGTTCAACCTGAAATACAGCAAACAGGCCCACCTTTTGTCCCTTGCATGATCAACACAGCTCAGCAGGACCCTGGTCCCCCACTGGCCATTTAGTTGACCCCAGCCAACTCTCCCCAAGTGACCAGAAAGCTCAGGGGCTTTTGAGAGAAACACTGCTTTAGCAAAGCCCCCATGGCAGAGGAGAAGAGAAATTGGGAGTCTAGGCAGAGTCACAAAAAGAATGCAAGAGCCAACAAAAGGTCTTCTGCACCACCAGTGGCGGGTGGATGGCTCTGCCCTCACAACAGGCCACTGGGACAATGCTTGGGCCAACTTCTCTGCCCAGCGAAGGTCCTGCTCCTGTGTGAAGTGTCCTATAGTTCTCCATACCTGCCAAGCAATGGACCTGCCTCTAGGCCGGGGCAGGAGAAACTCCCTCATGACCACTGAGCCCCAACATGGGAGGGATCTAGGAGCGAGGAATCCGAACAGAGAATGGCTGAGATTCTCTCCAACCGCTAGCTGAGCTAGAATGGAACCAGATCTCCTCTCTGCTTTCCATGAAAATTCTAGAGCTCCTGCCAACAGGAAGAAACACAGAGGTCCCCAGCACAATGTTCTCCTAGATAAACATATATTTAATAACCCCAGTGTCTTACCCAAAATTCTACACCACTACCTCCTCCCTCCCCCGCCCATGCCCTAGCCAAGCTCACAGTGGCTGACACTGCTTCATTAGACTGCAGCCACCAACCTCAAGAGTCCCAAGACTTCAAGTTACTCCCTCCCAACTTCTCCAGCAGAGAAGGAAAAAAACAACTTGGATCTGAAAAGCAGAAAGAAGATTAAGAAAGTGCCTCAGCCCCGGGCATCTATTTTTTTTTTTTAACCACTAACTGGGCAATGAATAATTTATAGCCAAGAATGTTTGTGGGGGGATAAAATGTTGACAAGTCAAGAAAAGCTCTTAGCAGCATAACAGAGCAATCCATCTTTAAGAAACAGGTTTCAAATGCATAGTTGGTGAAGATCTAGTTGTGGTTGTTCTATTTCTCTCTTTTTTTCTTTTTTCTTTTTATCTATATGGAAATTGGTGGGTGCTGAAATATGTTTTTCTTCTGCATGAACTTCAGCTGAGTGATATTCCGTGCAAGAATTAAATCATCATTTCACATAGAAAGGAATAAACACCCTCAGTCCCTGCGGCGGAAAGAGCAGACAAACTCTGCAGTGTCACCGTCCCTTGGTATTCCTGGCAGAAGCCAAAGCCAGGCCCAGATTCAGCAGTGTAAGGCGGTGGCTTGGTCTAGGAGACATTCCTCAGTCAAGCCCCAAGAAAAGCCAGGGTGACTGCACAGCTGAGACTCCCTTGTCCTTGAGGTCTATGGATCCTCACGCTATAATCCAGCTCAGGCTCCAGGGAGCCCTGCGAGGTCTTCAGAGTGACAAGTCCCGCAGTGTAGCCGATGGCATTAAGTCTTCTGACAACGTCACAGCCATATTTGTATAGCCCTCTGTTCCTACGCCCTTGTCTCAGTATGTTTGCTCACCTCACATATCTGAGATCCATGTGGCTAGGGTCCACAGCATCTGCCAACAGACTGAATGAACTGACCTGCCTAGGTCACCATTGGTCAGTTCAGGACTGGGCCGAGACCAGAGCAAAGGGCCCTGCTGCCTGGACTCTTTCCTAAGTTGCTCATGGGACTAGTTAAGCATGTATTTTGATGTAAGCACCTTTCTGGAAACCTCCTTCAGGTCCTGCTCTAGAGGCCCTCACACATAGCACGTGACCCTTGCTGGGGACAGTCCTGAGCCCTGACAGTGAAAGGCCTCCAGGCTAGGGGGTGGGAGGTGAAGGGCCCTGTTTGGGAATGAATGTGGCTGACGGGTACATTTCCCAGGGTCCAGTGCCAAATGGGAAGGCTGGCCTTGCTACTTTAGAGAGCAGCCAGCATCTTCATTGCACAGGTATCTGGCAGGGTGGCAGCCCACCTGCACGTGCACCACCCACCTGAACAGCAAGCACTGGGACCCGGGCAAGGTGGAGTGATGCCTGTCCTTCAGCCCTACCTGCTTTCAGTTCTTCATGTTGGTGGAGGCGACCTTGTGGCCCTCGGGATGTTAGCTTGTCTGGCAGGTGCCAGAGCTAAGGCACAGAGGAACCTAAGGGCAAAGGGACTCCGGAGAAAACCACAGGCTTCTGGAAGGACAGGCAGTGCTCGGCCCTGGGGCATCACCCAGGGGCTGCTCCTCCGCCTTGCTCTCTTTCCACACCCCATTCTACTTTGTAGAGGGACAGTGTGACAGGGTAACAATATGTGGATTCCCAAGCTCCAGGGATTTAGAGTTCAGTAGATATGGAGGGATCAGCATTTTGTATTTAATGTCCCTCATTCCTTCTGATGCAACTCGTTTAAAAGCCTCTGCCCAAAAGGTAAAATGATTACACAACCTGTTTTCCTACATAATCCCTATTTCTCAGGACTGATCAATTAAAGTAATTTGTGCTAAAGTGAAAATCATTCTGTTTTCTAAATCTTTGCATGTAAGTTTGCTTAATATACTTTAAAACCCTTCTGATCAACCTTATGGTTAAAGTTAGGGCTTTTCAAAGTTCCATTACCGTATACTAGGAGTCTCTCGTTTGTTAAAAAGATGGGGAGGTTTAGCTTCTAAAGCATTTCTAGAATGAAACATTACAATGGCCTCTTCCCAAATGAATTTATATCGATCCTATTCATTTATTGCCTCTGATTTCACCTTATTCACAATGGCTTCAGAGCCTCAGGAACAAGCTAGAGAATCAGGACTTCAGAGGGAAAGAAGTACCAACTCTGCAATAAGTGTACTAAACTCTGCGCCCTGGTTAATATAGTATACTTTACTATACTGAATGCAGTGTATAATTTCTATCTGTGGCTAAAAGCTAAAAGCTATGCCCCAGTTGCACATTCGATTGAACACATGGGATTTGCTGTTGTTGCAGTATAAACACTAGGTATAATAGGATTTGAAATAAATTACAGTTCATAAAAGTTGAAAATGAGAAATTAAACCTGCAAGCGAAATGTTTGAAACTAGCATACTTTATACTTAAGTTGTGGTTGGGACATCAGATCCTTTATAAAGATGGTTTAAGTACTGATGTTCAAAAATAAGTAAATTTTCTTTATCTTTTGGTTTATTGATTTGGTTTAATTTCCATTATGATATTTTAAATAATCAAGACATTGTAAATTCTATAATTTAAAAATAAATTACTTAAGAACAAAAAAAAGAAGAAGAAGAAGATCCTGATCTTCCCTTCTAGACTAGTCTCTGCCTGACACCAGTATCTGTGTCTGTGGAACACACATCCCAGGCTTAGTACAGGGCTTGCCACATGGTGGGCGCTCAGAGCTAAGGCCTCTAGTGACCTCCGTCTAGGGTTCCTGGAAAACCTGCTATGTGACAGGACACTGCCTTGCTCCCTCCAGCACATGCAGCCCTCAGAGAGAATAGCTCCTGGGAGCCCCTTGGAGCCTCCTGGAGCTGGCCCAAGATCATAATCCCACCATACCCCTAGAGCACAGAACACCCCCTACCATCACCTCCTCCCTTCAGG
Organism: Octodon degus; assembly: GCF_000260255.1. NCBI lineage: Eukaryota > Metazoa > Chordata > Mammalia > Rodentia > Octodontidae > Octodon > Octodon degus. The sequence continues at coordinate 19,694,572 of NW_004524586.1, read as the reverse complement.
TGACCAATGCCACCCATCAGGAAAATGACCAGTGATATCAGGCAGCCAAAGACATTTTAACCAGCTCAGGCTGCTAAGCTTATCCCTGGGAGGAACTCAACATGCTTACTAACTGTGTCTGGATTAAGGACCTCATGGATTGGGCCATCAGACTCCACCACAGATTCGCTTCATGGGGTTGTCCATGAAATGCCCAGAAACGCAACAGCAATAGAAAAAGAACAAGCAGGGCACACCCTAACCAAAGTCATGCTCTTGAGCTTCATCTGACCTTCAAGCCAAGTTCGCTGTACCCTCCGAGGCAGATAAAGCCCTCACCCAGCCCCCTTGGTCCCAAAGCCTGCTACAGCAGACTGCAGCACATGTGCCGCACCTAACAGCCTGCCTAGCTGCCCGGAAAGCTGCCCCTTTCCAGGATTCTCCAGGCTCTCCTGATCTGCTCCCTGTTTGAGGCTTCTTCTTTCCTGAAAAGCATTTGCCACTGTCAGGGATACAGCCACAAGAGGCTGCCTGACAGTCTCGCTGATGGAGAGCCGCAATCAACAAGATTTACCTCCTGCCAGCCACAGGGAAGAGCTGCTCCCACCCTCCATGCCTCCTGGTTTTAATGTTCTCCTTAGAGTTCATCAAATGAAAACCCTGGTTCTGAGGTGGTAAAGCCTCTTAGGAGGTTAACAGCAAGTGGATAGGGCAATAAATGTAATGATTTAATTCTTCAAGGATGGCTAAACAAGCTGCTGTTTACCAAAGTCTTAGCAGATAATTACTAACAGATAATTACAAAAAGCTGCCGGATTGCAGCTGCCCCAGAAATGGCCACAGCCCCAATCTCCTTGCCAAGCTAAGTAAATGGGGTTGATCCCATGAGAAATTCCATACAAGTCACTTTGGAGGAGATTCGCCAGGCAAGAATTTGCACTGCGCTCTCTTCTTGCTCCTTGCCTCTCCAAAGCTGCTTCTGCCCTCATTGGAAGGCCTCAGGTTGTACCCCGCCTCCCTGGAGAGGTGCCACGATCCTTTTAACCCAGTTTCTCAAATGGCCTATTTCCTTCCTTTATCTAAATTTAGTAGACAAGGGGCACTGGGACATCTACAGAAGCACAGCTCTGGGTCAGGATTGGATGGAAGGCTTCAGATGTGCACTTGTGGCCATAGGCCTGTGGCGAAGGTAGGGGTTTTCAGAGAGGCAGCCATTAGGGAACACCAGCCACCTGGCCAGAAAGTGAGTCCCAGAGCCAAGAAATGGCAAGAACACGGTCTGTCAGTGGGAGAGTCTGTGGGCTGCCTTGGGCCTCTCCTGTTCTCACCCTCAGAGATCACAGTATCTCCTATCTACTGGGCCCCTGCCTGCTCTAACCACGCCTCCCACTCAGGAAGAAATTCAACATCAAAAGCTCTGTCATGTCTTAAAGTTTTACCGAAATTTACCATGAGGAGGAAATAAAGAAGGAAGCAACACCACTCATCTCAATAAAAAAAACGAGCTTCCATCCTGTCTTAACACCACAGATTGTCCCCAGGCTTCCCTCTTGCTGTACAGTCAGTCTTCTCCAGGATACTTCTCTCCCTCTCCTTGGCCTCATCTGGATCTGGCTCAGGAGGCCCCACTTGCATTGCCCATGGGCTAGAGGGTCCTTCAGGGGCTTCCGTTGGCTCACATTCATTGTCATGGCTCAAGGCTGCCCCTGCTGCCAGATAGGGTAGACTTGTAGGTGAAGATGTTCTTTGTGGTCATGCTCATGACTTAAGACAGTCTGTGCCTAAAGGGGTCATACCTACAGGAGAAGCTGTCCCTGGTGATGTCCAGTCCACAACATTAACTCCATTCTCTTACGCCCTATGACACCATTCCAGAAGGGCTCTGGTCTTTCAGCTGTGTAAATGCCCAAGGCCACCCATGCCATGCAGGCAGCTCCAGGAGGAGGTACTCCCTATACTGAATCAGAGACAGACCCTTGTCATTGGAACTAAGCTGCCTCTCTTGGAAACCACAGAACCCTGTTGCCTCTCTTCCTCTAACATGTTCTCAAACAATGTGCTTGCCATGTCCTTCTCCCACTGTGGCACTCTCAAGGATGACGGTGGGGCCTTTGTCCTTCCTCACATGCCATGGAAGTGTCCAGGTGCCCTCAGCACTAGGTGGGTCTCCCAGTCAATAACAGGCCTAGAAAGGGTCCAAGGTGGGCTGAGGGGATCCGGCATGGTCCACCCATGCAGACAGCAGCAAGAACCCCCCTCCTAACCACTCCTCCTCCCACAGGCTTCTTTCCCATGACAATGGGGACACTGGCTTTCCTAGGACTGCTCCAATGCCAGTAACTGATACCTACTCATCTCAGCCTATAGCAGGACTTAACCAGAGGCATGGAAGTACAGGTTTGGGAAACAAATGCCTGCTGTCTAATCCAGCCCCCACACAACCCTCATGGCTGTGCTTTTCTCCTCTCTACTTCTCTCTGGCCTTTGCTCTCTTCAGTCTCTCCTTACTTGCTGATCTTTTTTCTCTATGCCTGACTCAAACATTCAAACATGGCTGCCTGGGGTCCAAGGCATCTACTCACCTGACTAATGTCTCTATGCCCCATCCAAATTCCCCAGAGAGAGATCTGGTGGGCTTTGTATGGACCAAGCCTCATTCTTGTCAGCTGAAGCATTCGCTGACTCCAGGGCCCTCCATTTCAGTGAGTGCAGGTGAGCAGCCTTCTCCCTAGCCAAGGTCTGAGTCCTCTCTGCTTCTACAAAGCTGTCTCTGTCACTCCGGCCCACCCTGCACCCACACAGCCCACTGACACGGGGCTTGTCCCTTCCTCCAAGTGTCTCCTCACCAACTAATGGGATCTTATTTTTATCCAATCCTGGCTTCCAGTATAAATGCTCTTCCTCCATGCTTGTGATGTTCAAAGATCACACATGTCCCCACCCAAGGCTCCAGCCACAGGCCTAACCCAGACAGGATGAGGCACAGCAGCCAACCCTGGATTCCTGCCAGAGCTCTGGTACCTGGAAGTTAACCAATTAGACTGCGGATCTTGTCCCTGCCTCTGCTACCCCCACCCCTGCCTGGTCCTTTCTGCCACACATCCATGGGCCCTGCCCTGTGTTGCCCCCCCAGGCCAGGCCCAGGACATCAGGGACCTTCAGTGGTGACCGCAGTCTTAGCCTGTAGCAGTGGTCCCTGTCCAGCTTCCCATGGATCCCTCGACGTGCCACTGCTCAGGACCTCCCTGTGGAACCTTCCAGCTGACGGGAAAGGATGCACATTTCCACTTGAGCTATTCTGGCATCAAACACTACTGCACAGGAAGCCTGGGCTCCTTCAGCGTGACAGAATTAGTGCCACCTCCACAGGGACTCTGTTAACGATACTCTGGTGGCCACAAAGAGATGCAGGAACTGGCTAGGCTGCAGAGCCGCACGTCTTCCACACCACAGCTTCTCGGCTGGGACCAATTCACAGAGGCCCATTCCAGAACTGCCATGCCAGGATGGTCCTTACACTAACCAGGCAGAGCCACCTCAGAGGCTGTGGCAGGGCTCATTCTTAAGGTTGTGATTAACATTTTTCAAGGCCACATTTGTAAAAACTGTATTAACAATTTGGTACCTACAAGGAATAGCAAGCTTGATTTTTCTATCATGATTTTTTGAGATGGCAGAGAAGATTAGCTGAATCTAAAAGCAACGCATAAATCCTTCCTCTGTCCCTTCTCAAGAATGTTCTAGGGGAACCAATGGGCTTCGTGCCCAGGAAGAGAGTGGCAAAGGTCCCCAACTCCATTTTCCAAAGAGGCCACTTTTCAACTATCTTTGCAACAGGGTGTGTGGTGCCACTGTAATTGTCAGACACTGATGACACAACTGCAGGGGAGCCCATGTGGGAACCACACAGTGGAGCAGAGGGCTGAGCTCACTGTTTGACCCCTCACCCACCTCTGCCCCAAGGCCCTCCAACCTCCCAAGTCCTGGGACAGGCAGATAGCATGCGGTAGACACCCCTCTCCCAACCCACCTCAGCCCCATCTCAGTGCCAGGTGCCAGGTGCCAGGTGCCCTCACACTCACTGGCTTGACACTGCTTTCCTCACACCTGTGTCATATGTGGCCCTAGGCACATGGGATCCTGCTGTGGCCTAGCAGCACAGCCAGAAGCAAGAGGGATTAAGCCCTCGGGGCAAACCTTAACCTAAGGGAGCTGGGACAAATGGGCCCTGCCTCCACTCCTGTTCCAGGAGGCCCAGGACTCTCAAGCATCATGACCACTAAAGCAGCCTCAGTTACCCTCATGGACACTCTGGCCCCTTTTCTAGTTCCTGCTGTCCCGCCTCCTCCTGGGAGCAGACCCTCTGTTGCCTACCTGCATCAGCCCTTGCCTTTCATAAGCTGCAATCCAGACCCCATCCACCCGATCCTCCTGGGAGGTGTCTGCTACCCACCGCACTCTCTCTAAGAGCTCTGAACAGGGAAGTCTCATGGCCCAGCTGTGACAAGAAGAGGCTTTCTGACTCTGGGCTCTCTGCCTGGTACCCCAAACTGCATCTTAACCAAACATAGTCAGCCTGGGCCCAGAACACCAGGTTTCCACTGTCAGAGCTCACAGCACCAGCTGTGCAGGGTGCTGTCTCCAGGGCACAAAAGGTGACTTATAGAAGCTAGAGCTGATCTTGTCTCTTGGTCCACAGAGCTCAGGGACCCACTCGATGTGGTCACCACCAACAGGCATTGTTCCCCACTTCACTGACCTACAAATGACCCCACCAGGGGAGCTCAGAGCCATGGCGGCTTTTCACCAGGGTCCTACTCACTCATCTGTGTGGCTCTGACGCCAGGGTAGGGAGCACGGTGTTCTCACAGGGCCCTACCTAAGGCTTGGACTCAGGCCTGAGTGAAGCCCACTCCCCAGGCACTCATTCCAAGCCCTTTCAGAAAAGACACAGCGGTCCTCTGTGGACCCAGGAATGTGGAGGACACAACTCCCTGTGCAGGAGACAGGGCCACAGAGAACCTTCTCAATGAGCTGAGCCCACCAGCATCCAGAGCCTCGAGGCCATGCTGGGTCTGCCATGCAATTCCTTCCTCCTCCAGGGCTTCCTTTGCCCAACATTGAAATGAGGAGCCCAAACAAGACCTCCAGAGGACAGGCAATTGTTTCCCCAACCATGCCCCCCAAAGCACCATATCTGGGAGATGCAGGCTAATCCGCCAACAAGGCATGTATTGGCTCAGTACCCTGAGGAGGCCTCACACACAGGAGACCCCACTTGCAGACTGGTTTGGCTCTACTTAAGGCCTTGAAAGATCCTGCAGCCCAGAGCCCCATTTAATATGTGGAATCAAAAGGTTCCCTAACATGTAACCCCAAAAATCATTTTTTCCAACAGTGCTTATACCTCTAAACTGAGATCTGGGCCATCTGATTGGCTGTTCCTCTGAGAACAGTCTCCCTGGGACACGGGGTACAATACAAAGAACAGTTGTGTAATCAAAAGTCCCAACAGAAAAACAGGTGTCCAGATGTTGTCTCCAGCACAATACTCCAAGGAACAAAGAAGGGAAGCACCTGAAACCTTAGGAGGCTACTATTCCATTTGTGACCTGCACTGTTTGTTCACACAATCTAGCCATCCCTCACGTCCCTGACTACCCCCATCCCTGTCCAGCTACTCAACATCTTCCTCAGTCTCCAAGACTGACTTTGTCTACCTTGACTCCTCACCCTGCCTGAATAGCCCTGTCCTGGGGTTCTCTCACTCTGCTAGAGAATCTACAGCAGCCCCTGGAAGGCCTCTCAGGCTTCAGCCCTGCACTAGGAGCTCCCTGCCTGCAGTTTCCCACAGCTGTTAGCAAGGTCTCAGATAAGCTGAATGATCCTCAGTAAGTACAGGGCTCTAAACCATCCTCCTCCTTCCTGCTGCCCAAGCAGAGAGAGAGGAGACCCATTATCACATGGCCTGGGTGAAGCATCTCAGAGTACTACCCAGAAAAGCCACATCGCTCCTGCCTCATCATCTCCCATGCGGCCTTTTGGCTTCACAGGTCCCGAAATGCATCAACAGTTCCGAAGAGAAATTAAGCCAATGAAACCACTCCCATTGAAAAGAGGTGGAAAAATATGAATTCCAGAAGTGTTGGCTCCATTGGGCCCTCTCTTCAAACAAATCCCAGAAAGCCTTCCCTGGTGAAGGTCCCTCTAGGGCCAGAGTCTTCCCACAGAGGACAATCCCCGTACTCTTCAGCTCCTCCCCCAGGGCTGGGCTCCAGGCCAACTGTCACAATGGGACGTCCCAGCGCATGCTTCCCACAGCCCAGGAAGGATCCAAAACCTCAGTATCTATAAACACCACACTAATCACAGATCCCAGCGTGAGAACTTGAGCTCTGAAAGTGAGCTGAGATGAGCAGCCTGCCCAGGGCCACCTCCCTCAGGAAAACATAACGTAGAGGGGATGGCCAGGGAAGGGCCACAGCCAAGGCTGACACTCACCAATGGTTTGTGTCTCAATGTCCTCCCAGAGCTTCACACAGTCACAGGGGTGAGATTTTCAGAGGTGGTTGAATCTAGAGTTTGTGACTGATTATGGTCCAGGACTGGGGTTAAGGATGTATAGCTTGGGACATTGGGTATTTTGTCTCAGCAATGAGAGAAAAGTAACTAAGACACCAACTCTGAAAGTTTTCTGCAGGGCTTGGTAGTTCAGGCTCCTCCTCCTGCCTCTCCTACTTCTGTCAGCAGGAGGAGACCCAGCTACAGATGGAAGGCCTGGAAAGCTGGCAGGCTTAGGAGCTTCTCCACCACGCAGGCCATGCCTCCACCTCCAGCCTACCAGTCCACTCTTCTTTCTGCCTGAGTGAATCCTCTGTGAGCTGTGTTGTCTCCCATTTGTCTCCGGAGCCAGAGACAGTGACTGAGTGATGGTAGAAAGTGCAGCTACAGGCACTTCCTGCTTCCTGTCTTGAGCAAATAGCTGACTAACCTGCTCCTGTGAGGTTATTCAATGGAGACAGGGGTGAAAGTTGCCTACATCATTCTTACCATCCTGGGTGGGTATGTGAGTGGGCAAACGTAACAACTGCACTGATCAAGAACATCCTCCAAGGCCAAGAAGAACAAGTGTGTTTCATCCTAAGGCAGAATGGTCAGCCAGAAGTGTCACATCCAAAATGTAGTGTATCCATTAGGAATATAGTCAGCTGCATGTAACAGAAAACCTAATAGTCGTTTAAAGTAGTTTTTTTTTTTTTTTTTTCTCACATTAACAAGGAGTCTGAAAAGAAGTGGCCCCTGACATTTGTTCAATGGCTTGACAATCTTGACTTCTTAGCCTCCTCTTCAATATCACCAATACTTACTGTAGGTGTAGGAACCAACAAGCCCAGGATGGGCCTTCCCACTACCATACTCAAAACTACGCCAAGCCAATCAGTGGACTAATTTAGCGATCACACATCCTCAATCCCAGCATCACACACTTAGTCCCAGCCCCATGTGCTATAGATCCAGCCACCTCTGAAAAGCCCCACCTGGGAACACATGACACGTTGGGGAGACATTTAGACATAAGCTGTAACAAGAAGCAAGGGAAATATACCCTTCCAGGCCACATTCCTGGTGACCCAACGTCTCCAACCAAGCTTCACGTCCCTGCATCACATTTATCTACAAACTCACCAGTGAGTAACCTCATGTCTGTGTCCATAGGCTTTGGGAGGAGATCTAGGTCTAGGTAAAATGAAGTCCTACGAAGAACTGCAGGCATAGACAACACAGGCATGCTGGATGCTGAGACACTGCCCATACTTCGCAAGCAACCGAGAGACAGGGCAGGAGGAGACCCAGGCAGCTCTCACTGTGCTCTGGTGCCCTGGAGGGAAGCCCCTTGCCAACAGGATCTCTACCTTCTTCCCTGTGAGGAGGCCCTCTTCAAATACCAGCATCATGCTCTGAGATTTCCCAGAGTCCAAACTGCGAGCCAAACAAACTTCTGTTCTTCCCTAGCTTGTGGCCACAGCATCAGAAAGCAGACAGACACAGTTACCCACTGTGGGACACCAGTGGGCAAGCCCAGCACACAGGCTTCTCTCCACCTCGCCTGCCACCTACTGTCCCCTTAGGCCCACTGCCCTCTGTCTTGCTCCAACCTGCCGCTCGATGCCCCATATTAGTGATGTAAGGTAAAAATGGCAGCCTCCAAAGCCAGCACACATCTAACTAACCAAGGAAAAGGGGCTCAGAGAAGTCAAGACTTCCTTCTAAAAAGCTTGCTGCTGGACAAACCATCACAGGAACTTGTACTCTTTCATTGTTGGGTCCAGTTGGAGAAAGGAGGTGACCCTTTCCTTCAGGCCTGTGGTAAGGGCTAGTGTCTTTTATTTCTGTGGGCCAGGGAATTAGAAGACTTGAAATTTAGATGGAAATGGCTGCATACTGTTTTATAACAGAAAGGAGCTATTTACCATACCCTACGATACCTCCATATGTCTTGACCTTAGAATGAACTCTTGTCTTGTCAATAGCTTCTCTTGCATGGTCAAATGCATAATTTGAAGGAATAAATATGTTCACTAATGTCCCCTGTGCTTTATTCCCTGGATATACCTTGGGGGGAAAAAAAGAAAAAACAAACATCTGATTAACTTCAGTTACAGTTACTATTTCTGCAAAAGAGGCTTCTAATTTACATTCACTGTAGGTCTGCTTCAAATTTTGATCTCTCCATCATATAGTAGGTGCTAAATAAATATTTGTTAAGTAAATTGAGGAGCAAATACATGAGTAAATGAATAAAGAGATCACCTTAAAGATACCTTGCAGTGAAGGAAAAGAGAGTTTCGTGAACTTTCCAAGAGGGTCTGTACAGGTTCAGGAAGGTTGCAACCCCCATTGCCCTCCTCACAAAAGCTGAGTGCAAGCTCTCTGGGGCTATATGGATGAGTTTTTAAAATTATTAATGGAGTTCATGACCCAGAAAAAGTTAAAAATTACTTCCTTAAGGCCTTCCAACATAGTGATGAATGAAGAATATAAATAATATTCATTTACTTCCAATGGCCAAATTCTACTTTATTGGGATGGGGCCAGGACCAGACCCCTCAGGACACCCTAGGTCTCCACACAACACAGCTCTGGATTTCTGAGTCCATTGGCAGAGTTTTGTTTACCTTATCTCCAAGTGTACAATTAACTTCCCAGGCAGCAGATCCTAATGAAGAAAACCAATGATGGGTCCATTAAAGCCTTGCAGAGGGCCATTAATCCTCACCACAGCCAGCCAGTGGGAGGATGCCACAGGAAGGCATGGGGTTCTCCTGAGGAAGGGGCTGAGCCCAGAGATGGTCATTAGTTCCGCTCACAGCACTCCAGCCCCTGGTAGCCTCACCTTCCTGACGGGGTGGGTGGGGCCAGGGAGCCAGTCTGTGTGTCCAGCTGCTCGAAGTCAGAGCACGGGAGGGGAAGGCTGGAAATGAAGGTGGGAACGTAGGAAAGAGGTGCACGGCTAGGTCTCCCACACACTCTGCTCATCATCAAAAGAGTCAATTTGTTTGAGGGTGGGAGGTCTATGGAATTTTCTTGGTTTCTACTAAATTTCTTTTCTTTTTTTAATGTATTTGGTACAAGACCTTGTACAAAGCTTGGACTCATAGTGAACCTTCTGTTTTCAGCCTCCCCAGTGCTGGGATTACAGGTGTGTGCCACCATGCCTTGTTTAGGTGGCCAGCTCAGTCTGCCTAGAAGTGGGGCCAGCTCGGCACAGAGATGGAACCCTGGTCCCTGTGCTTGCCTAGGCAAGCACTTAGTCTGCTGAGCTATCACACCAGCCCTCCACTAAATTTAAAACTTATTGAATAAATAAATTAATGAATAAATAAATTACTGTAATAAAGTACCCTGGACTCTACTCTAAAATAAATTCAAATGTAGATATAGCAGTGCAATCTAAAGAACAAAATTGTGTTCTTTTGCAGTTAAAATAAAGAGTACAGACTACAGAGCCCAACAAATGGGCGTGCTCAGGTGCCCAGGTCCACTGGGGAAAAGGCACCCTGCCTGACTTCCTCAACAAGCCTGCCAGAACCTCAGCTGTGCAGCAGGACAGCCACCCTGAGAAAAAGTTGCTGGAACTAGGAGTGGGTGTCAGGGAGTTGTCCACACTCTCTGGACTGGCTTCTCAAAGCACAGGGTCTCCAGACAGGGGTGGAGCCAGTGAACCAGGTGTCAGCAGTGTCTCTCACTGAAGTCCAACTAACTGTCAGCACTACTGAAAAGCAACCTTGAGAAGTGAGTGGGAATCCAGTAAACTTCCTAGAAGGTGCATTCAAAGGACGTGGTGCACATACACTTTGCAATCGTCTATTGCTGCTGTACAAACTGTCCCAAACTTAGAGCCTTGAAAGAATGAATATCATCTCACGGCTCCTGTGATCAGAAACTCAGGTGTAGCTTAGCAAGTGTCTCTGCCTCCATATGTCACAGCCTATAGCCAACATACCACCAGGGCTGCAGGCTCTCTTCCAAGCCACCACTCACACGGTTTGTGAAGGATTCACCTCCTCACAAGACACTGGACCAAGAACCTCAGGTCTTGGAGGCTGCGGGCCAGAGCTCCTTCTGTTCCTGGCCATGCATGGAGCACATATCATGGAAGCTAAGCAAACGCTCAAGAGAGCAGGAGCAAGACGCAAGTCAGTGTTTGCGCCACAACTCTGAAAACAATCTGCCATCACTTTTGTTACATTCAGCCCATGGAAGGCAAGTCATTCGGGGAGGGTGCCCAAATAGGAATGCAGGTAGGGGGTGGTGGGGGCCCACTCATTGCTGGGAGGTGCCTTTTTACGGTTTAGCTCTACAATGTCTTCCAAAAGTCTCTCGTGTTGGGAAAATTATTGGATCAAGAGGCACTGTGTTTCTCAGTGGATCATCCCTGGATGAGCTCAGCAGTGGAGTATGCTGTTAAGAGGGGGACTGGGGCCCTGGGGGTGGGACCTGGAAGGGTATCTGCTTGTCCCTGGATCCCTGCTAGTCCTGGACCCCTGCTTCCTCTGCTTTCTAGCTACCAGAAGGTGAGTGCTTGTCCTCTACCCAGGCTCTTCCACCTTGGCAATAGCCAAATTCCACTGTCCAGACTCCAATCAGGAGCCAAAGTAAACTTCCCTCCTTCAAGTTGGTTGACTGTTGGGTACTTTTGTCCCAGCAACTAGGAAGTGGCTAATATCCCCAAAGAAACACTCCAGTGAGTAGAAAGATGCACAGACAATATTGTTATTTAAAATAATACATAGGGGCTGGTGAGATAGCTCAGCAGTCTAAAGCACCTGCTTAAGCAAGTACAGAGACCATGATTCAATCCCTGGCACCACATGCCACACCAGCCCCGCCCCCAGAGCAGGCTGAGCCAGCTACACAAAAAATAAAATAAACTAATGCATAGCTGGGGAGATAGCTTGGCAGTCTAAGCACCTGCCTGGCAAACACAAGGACTCAGGGTCAATCCCCAGCACCGCATGCCACACTGGTCCTAGAAGCCTGGGGCATGCCATGCTGGCCACCAAAACAGGGCAGGGTGGCACACAACTCTAATCCCAGCTCTGGGGAGGCTAAGACAGGAGGATCACTACAAGTTTAAACTGTATAGCAAGACCCTGTACCAAATAAATAAATAAATAAATGATTAAAATAATGCATAAATTGAACCCATCTGAGCTGACCTTGTTCTTGTCCTTATCAGTTACAAAAACATAATATAGAATATTTAAGTACATGAGAAAATACTTGCAATATATTAAATTCAAAAAGAATACAAAATTATTTCTATAAGATTCTAATATTTAAATAAAATACACTTACTTTTAAACCATTTTGTAGTGTCTTTCAGTAACAAGATTATGAATGATTTCCATTTCTTTCCTTTTACTTCCTGTATCTTCATAATTTTGTATAATCAATATGCATTGTTTTTATTATACAAAATGAAAAGAAAGAACATGCTGTTTTGAAGATTTCCATTCCCTGAACAGTGCCAATGTTAAGTTTTCTTTAACATACCTAAATGTCAAATAAGATAGAATATGGGGGGCTGGTCAAATAGCTGAGCAGATTAAAGCACCTGCAAGCAGGCACAGGGGCTGGGAGTTTGATCCCCGGGCCTGCTGTGCTGGCCCCACCACCCGGGCGTGCTGAGACAGAAATGGAGACTGAGCATGGTGGTGCACACTTGTAATCCCAGCTCTTGGAAGGCTGTAAACAGGCGTATCACTATGAGTCCGATCTAGTAGTGAGACCCCGAACACCCTGTAGACCCTTCCCTAAAATAGAAAAAGAAACAAAAAAGATCAGGCACAATGCAGTCCCATTCTGGGTACCAACCAGCAGTGCTCTAAGGTTGAGGAAGAGACTCAGGCCTCAGCCATGACTCTATGCTACTCTCACGGTGACAATGTAGCCTAGTGCGCTCACAGTGTCACCTGCGATAACTCAGAAAAAGATGCTCTTCTCTCTGGATAGCCTGGCCAGCAGAGTATGGGCCAGACTGCAGCTCCACTCACCTCCACAGCAGGGCCCTATGTCCCTGTCCTTGTCCTTACCTGCCTCACAGAGACACCCCAACCAGAAAAGCTTCAGACTGACTGTGAAAGGTAAAGCAAGAGGGCCAAACTCGATCTTCCTCATGTCACAGCCCTGCGCATCACCTCCCCATAATCCGACTCATTCTTGCTCGATAAGCAGCCACCAAGGATGCCACCACTCCACAGAAAAGGAGATCCCCTTTGAGTGACTGACCCAAGGCCTATGAGCAAGCATGAGAAGGTTCAAAGCCTGAGAGTCTTGTGAGTCCTGCACCAGCTCACCGCCTTCAGGCCCAACACTGGTGTCTGGTAACAATCCTGACTTCCCATGTTATGCCCTCATCACTCAACCACATGCCCAACTTGGGCCTTGTGTGCACAGCTACGTTGTTATGCTCAGGACTCTTTCTCCTGCCCAGAGGACAATTGCCAACAGGCTGCTCAACCCTCAGGAGAAGAGAGCTCATTCTCTATAGCAGGCGTGGTGGGAACCCCTCTTGCATATAACTTCAGGCTCATCCTCACAAGCATTACCATCAACATTACCCCATTTAACTTCCTCCACCCCTAAGAAGTAGGTATTAATGTTCCCTGTCATATAATTGTTATCTAACTCAGCAAGATCTTTGAAGGGACTCTTTTCCAAAAAATTGTCACTCTACTCTACAAGGAGGTTTCCAAATTCCCTCAAGGAAAACCTTCAACTGAGATGAACCTGCACTGAAATCTATAGCTCTGTCCTGACTGGCCTGTCCAGGTGCCCTGTAGGCCTTGTCTCTGACCTCCTGCTCCTTGTCCAGAGCTCACCCTGAAGTAACCAACCCAAGAAACTCATAGCAGCAGCCACTTTGAGGACCTCAGCTCTTGGAGGCCCTGCACAGGCAAGAGACACTGGCAGCCACTTCAGAGTCCTAATAAGCCCATTCTCCTGCCAAGGCCCTGAGTCAGAGAGCATGACAGGCTCTGTCCAGTTCCTCAGCAGTGCTGCCGTGCCCTGGAATGGCTTCATCCCTCAGAACCACTGCCCTCTCTCACACCCCTCAGTCTAAGAAGGGTGGCCCTGGCTGCCCACCATGATCATGCCATACCCTGGAGGACTTGGGGAGAGCAGTGAAGTCAGGACGCGCCTCAGTTGATGAGTTTGACTTCCTAATGGACCGTGAAGCCCCTCCGCATCATTCAGCCAACCTCATCACTCTTAATGAGCTGTGCAGCAGCCTCCAGAGCCCAGCCCTGGTAGCCACAGTGAAGCTGGTTCTCTGCTATGTAGAAGTGAGACTTCCTAGAGGAGGCCACTGTGGTGCCCTGAGAAGGGGGTTCACAGAGAAGGTGGCTTCCAACCTCAAACAATCTAAGGAAGGCAGTATTAGGATTAGGCCCATTTACAGATGAGGAAACTAAGGCAGAGATGGACTGAATAACTTGCCCACTACAACATCTTGCCAGCATGGGATGGAGCTAAAAGCCTGTACAGTTGCCCCCTGGTATGTTCTGGTGCCCCAGAGCTTGTGGCCGACACTCAGGAAGTTCCAACTGCCTAACATCTCTCGGCCAGCCCCTCACCAGACTGGACCCAGCACTTGGGCCTCTTCTGGATGAAGGTCCAGGGAACATAAAGGGATACAGGTGAGCACAAAGGCATCAGCAGCACAGACGTGGCAAAGAGCATGGTGTTCCCCTTTGCACCCTCCTGCCACTCCTGCCAGAGGACGCCAGCACAGAAAGAGGTAAGCGCCTGGCCAATAAGCCTTGGCTCCTTGGGCAGGGAAAGGTCCTGTTCATAAAGAGCTCGCCTTTGAGGCAGCAGAAGATGGTAAGATATGCCTGGGTGCCTCCTTGCCTCCTGTCTCCATGGCACAGATGGCAAAGCTGGGCCCCAGAACATCAAATGTCAACAGCTAGATAGACCATGACCAAGGTGAGTGAGGCAGGGTGCTGGGCACATCCACTGTCTTATCATGCAGTGAACGAGGCAGAGAGCTCGGCAAATCCATTGTCTTATGGTCCAGTGAGTGAGGCAGGGTGCTGGATTCATCCATTGTCTTATGTCCAGTGAGTGAGGTAAGGTGCTGGGTGCATTGACTGTCTTATTGTCCAGGGTACTGGGTGTATCTATTGTCTTATTGTC
>NW_004524586.1:19668009-19679587 GCF_000260255.1 Octodon degus | reverse complement strand
GGGTGCTGGGCTCATCCATTGTCTTATCATACAGTGAGTGAAGCAGGGTGCTGGGCTCATCCATTGTCTTATGGTCCAGTGAATGAGGCAGGGAGCTGGGTGAATCCATTGTCTTATTGTCCCATGAGTGAGGTAGGGTGCTGTGAGGCATCCATTGTCTTATTGTCCAGTGAGTGAGGTAGGTGCTGGGCACGTCCACCATCTTATTGTCCATGTTGCTCACTGCGCAACCTATAAAACCCAAGCCGATCCTGTCTCTCCTACCTCAGTGACTCCCTTTCTCTTTGTTTCATTTCTCCATTTGTAAGATTGTTCATTTAAACTACATACGGCTCAGCATTCACAATTCCCTTTTAGTCTAAAAGGTAGTTGGCTGCGGACCTAATTACGATAAATCAATTTCAGATAATGTCACCCCCCCATACTCCCATTTGCCTGTCATTGTTGAGTAACCACTTACTGAGTAATCAAAGAGAAGGCCATCAGATGGAGAAAGGATACAGGCCAAAATAACAGTCTGAACAAAATAGATTTGAGCTCTCCAAAATATTCCTTCCCCTTCCCATTGGTAGATTTTATCATGTTGATTGTAAGCACTGGGCAGCTGAGAAAAGGGACAGCAGCTCACTGCTGCCCATGGTGGAGAATAATAGGATCCCTGATGCAGCGGAACCCCAGGGCGATGGAGTACCCTCTATATGTAATGATATAGGGCCTGAAAACAAGAGCCTCTCTCCCCCATCCTGCCTCTGCTTCCCACCAACCTTCCACAATGGCTGAGCACCCTCCATCAGAGTCAGTCTTTGGAAAACTGTGTTTAATCATCGTAAAGACAATAGCAGCTCCTAATTCTTGAGCCCCCAGTATGTGCACTTCACATGCCTCATCCCATTTAAAGTCCCGTGAGATGGACACCATGGCTACCTCTATTGGACAAATGAGCAAAGCAACATTCAGCCCCATGAAGTCATTGCTCAAGACCGCAAAGCCAGTTTCGGGCAGCCCGGAGTTGAAGCCTGGTCAATCTGATCCTAGCCCTGCTGCCACAGTGTCCTCTGGGGAGGCAAATATGGCTCAGCATCTCTGCGTTTAGACATGAATCTTCTAGATGGTCCTTGTGAAAACTGAAGCAATGTATTTTTTTAAACAATCAGAGTGATCTAATCATGTACTAGATAATAGGTGTTACCAAGGAAACATTAAGGATGACAGTGACCTGGTTATGTAAGGAGATTCTTAGATCTTTGGAAATGTCACCTGGATCACATAGCAATGTGGAAACCTGAAATGTGGAATTTACTGTAAAATCATTCAGGAGACAAAGGAAACAAAAAGGGCAAAAAATCCACTACTCATTTCATCCAAGTGATGGCTATAATTCAACCTGGCTGGATTAGGACTACATAGAAAGCACAAAAGCATTATTTGGGCTATGTCTGTGGCGGCTTTTCCAGGAGATCAGCATAAGTCTGAGTGGCCTAGGCAAGGACAGCCACCCTCACTGTGGGTGGCACTATCCAACCCACTGAGGCCCTGGAGAAAACAGATACAGAATGTGAACATGTCATTGTCAAAGCTGGAGCATGCATGTTTCCTGCCTTGGACATCAGGACTCCAAGCTTTCTGGCCTGTGGGCTGCAAGACGTACACCAGCAGGCTATTTACTGGGTCCCCAGGCTGTTGACCTGGAACCAAGAGTTACTCCACCAGTTTCCATTTCTGAGGCCTTTCTTTGGACTTGGCCTGAGCCACGCTACTGGCTTTCCAGAGTCTCTGGCTCGCAGGTGACCTGACATGCTTGCCATAGTCACATGATCCCATCCCCCTAATAAAATTCTCTTCTCAGATACCTACACACGTGTCTATTAATTCCGACTCTCCAGAGAATTCTAATATAGTACTTTGGAGTATACTTGAAAATATTCATAATTATACATTTAAAACATGCAACAACACTACTCACCAGGAAAATGCAAATCAAACCCAGAATTATGATCGCTACTATCAAAAAATAAAAAATAGCAAGAAGTGGTGGGGATAGGAACAAACTGAAACTCCTGTAAATTGTTGGTGGGAATGTAAAATGGTGTTGCCCCTGTAGAAATCATAATGGCAGTTCCTCTAAAAATAAAAATAGAGTCATTACGTAATCCAGCAATTCCACCTCTGGGTACAGCCACAAAAGAATTGAAAGCAGGAACTTCAGGAGATGTGTACTTTTGTATCAGTATAATTCACATTAGTCAAGCCCTGGTGGGATGGCTCAGTGGTCTAAAGCACCTACTTAGAACAAGCTTAGCAAAGCACAGGGACCGTGGTTCAATCCCCCAGCACCACATACCAGCCAGCCCCGCCCCCTGGTGGGCTGAGCTGGCCGCACACACAAAAATAAATAAATAAATAAAATTTAAAAAAAAAAATACTAATTCACATTAGCTGAAAGGCAGAAGGAACCCAAGTGTTCGTTGACAGATGAATGGACAAACCAAATATGGTCTCTCCATAAAATGGAATATTATTTGGCCTTAAAGAGGAAGAAAATTCTGACACATTTAATAACACGAGTGAGCCCTGAGGACCTTCTGCCAAGTGAAGTGAGCCAATGACAAAATGACTAACACTGAGGGACTCCACTGACATGAAATGATCTGGAACAGTCAGGTTCATAAAGACTGAAAGCGGAATGACAGTCACCAGGGGCTGGGGGAGGGGAACGAAGGGGGGCTATTTTGTGGGGACCGAGCTACAGTTTTCCAAGGGGAAGACACTGGTTGCATAGCCCTATAACTATCCTTGACACTACTGCACATTTTAAAAACTGGTTAAGACACTGAAAGTTCTATGTATTTTACCACAATTTCCTCAAAAGAAAAATACCCAGCCACACACACCAAACTGAATTATGAGGCAGATTTGTGGGTCTGTAGGAAAGTTCTCCAAAAGCTAGCTTTACTTGAACGAAATCAACCAGAGCATGGTGGCTACCTCGACACATGCAAAATAATGCACAGGTTACTAAGCAGTGGTTGTCTCTTGGAAAGGAGACTGAGGTACCTGAGAAATAGGAAGTTTGTATTTTCTCTTTGTAGATGTTGTTTGAACTGTTTCTGTGTAGTACTGGGAAATGAAAATGGGGTCTTCATGCTGAGCTACATTCTAGACCTGTGAACAAAGTTTTTTGAGACAAGGTCTTACTAAATTACCAAGAAGGGACTCGAACTTGCAATCCTCCTACATGGTGTTGGTAATCAAATGAGGCTGATTTTTTTTCATGCAACTTCAACCCCTGCCATCCCTGCAATATCCCATTACAAGTCCCAGCTGGCTGTGAGACAGACCTGTCACTGTCCCTGGGGGATCATGGTGGTAGGGTTATGGAGACTGAGCCTGAGCATGAAGCCACCTGAGGCCTCACTGGAGCCTGAACTGCTGTTGTAAAGAGCAAGTCTAGGACAGACGCATAGACTGAGGAAGAGGAGCCCCTAGGGCAGCCCCACCGCACCTACTCTAGAGAACTGACGAACAGCAAAATGGAATGATAATCCTGGACTCTGTTCTAGCCATCATGCTATACTGCGGTGACTCTCCAGATATAACTCAGGATTCCACTGGACAGAAGTAATAGAAACCCAGCTGGGCAAGTTGAAGAAAAAAATACAGTAGATCAGGCCGGCCAGATACATCATTGGACTAAAGTACCTGTTTAGGCAGAGCGTAGCAGCCAGGGTTTGACCCGTGCTGTGCTGGCCCTTTCCCCAGGGCATACTGAGACATTGATTGAGACTGGCTGTGGAGGTGTAGGCCTGTAATCCCAGTGCTTAGGAGGCTGAAAACAAGAGGCTCACTATGAGGCCAATCTATGTAGTGAGACCCTGTACTAAATAAATTTAAAATAATAATAATAATAATAATAATAATAATAATAATAATACAGTAGATCATGACACTGAAAAGTCCACAAGTTCTGCTTCAAGTCAAGCTGGATCTTGGTGCTCACAGGATGTGTGGAATCCATCTCTACTCCTTTCCCCCAGGTAGGCTGTATGTACCATCAAGAAGAATATAAATGATAGTCCCCAGACTTGGGTTCTGTACTGCCACAGAACCGCTGAGACTCTTACCAGCAATCCATGCAAAACTGGGTCTCACAGGCTCTGCATGAGTTTACCTCTGTTTCTAAGCCAACCCCTATGATTTGAAGGAGGTGAAAGACAGCAGCAATCATACAGCTCTGAGGATTGACAGCAAAGGAGGGACAACTCCCCAAAAGGAAATGAAGTGACAGTTTTCAAAGAGTAGATGATGGCTCCTGGGAAGCCACAAACACTAGCAATCCCTCCAAAGCATTAGAGCTTATAATTCTGCAAGGCAGGGTCAGACAGGGTGAGAGGGAGGTTACTAGTATATGGAATTCTACTCTGTCATATGCATGGCATTTTCCACAACCAAAAGGAGAGCCAAATACACAGAGAAATTGGCAGGATGTCACCATTAGGTCCAATGTCACACATGTCTTCCAGGCTCAGAAGAAAACAAGGATTATGAGTTTGTAGCCACAGGATCTGAATTACCAGATTCTGGTACTTACTGGCCATGTAGCCTTGGAAGGACAGATACTGTTCTCAGCCCCATCTCCTTCACCTGGAGGATGAGAGCAATAAAATCTCACTGGTAGAACTGCGAGTAAGGATCATGAGAAGCATGTGGGGGGCCTGACATACACTGGGACACAGGGCTGCACTGGGGGGCCACACTCCTGGGAAGGGCTTTGGGCATCTGAACTGAGTGAGGAGCATAGGACATTCGAAAAAACAGAAGCAAAGACTGGGGAGATAGCTCAGCAGTTTAAGTACCTGCATGGCAAACACAAGGACCCAGTTTTGATCCCCAGTACCACATACCATGCTGGCCCAGAAACCAGACATGGTGGTGCATGCCTATAATCAAAGCATTGGGAAGGCTAAGACAAGAGGATCACAAGTCCAAGCTGTATAGTAAGACCATGTAGCAAATAAATTTTTAAAAAAAGATTTTTAAAAATTATATCTTGTACATGTCATTCCCTATAATGAACATGATCATTATGTATACCTCGAATGTACCAACAAACTTAATTAAAAGAAAGTAATCCTTTTTCCTTTTCCTTTGATGGTTGGTCAACTTTAACAAAAAGAAATAAAATGAAAGCCACGACTGGGGCTTTCTGAAATCTTTCCCAAGTCACATGACTGCAGTGATAACAGTTCAAGGAGAATCAGCACAGCCAGGCCAACTGATGGCAAAGATTATCTCAAAGGTTCCCAGGGCTGGGCTGTCCTGAGGCTTCCTTTAGAGAGTGAGGCTGAAAGCAGGAAGCAGGAAGGAGGACGCTGCTCACCGGTGCAGGGCTGCTGAACGGCACACATCAGCACCACTGAAGCTAGCAAATAACCACACCCATCCCTGATCTGAGCTACAAAAACTAAGTCTTGAATTATTCAACCTGTGAATGACACAGGAACTGGAAGGATAGGTCCAGGCCTGAGCTATATAACCTCTCACCTATGAATAAACTGTTCTGCCCACCCAGAACCTTAGCAGGTAGCCAGCTCACCATCAAGCTTTGCATGAGGGAGGGCAAGAGAGGCAATGGCTTAAAGCTGGGTCAACCAACTACAGCTCTCAGGTCAAATCCAACCCACTCCAACTTTCATAACTAAAGCTTGATCAGAACATTGATTTAGGTACTTTTTCCTCAAGGCTTTGACAGGACAACATCCACGGTGAAGAGGTACAGCAGGGACCATTTAGCCTGCAAGGCTACAAATGTTCCTTTACCAAAAAAATTGCCACCATCTGCTTTAAGACAAAGTCAACAGGCTTCTCGAGGGCAGCACTTCCCCAAGGATTTCAAGCTATGTATTGGGCAATGTGAATGTATTTGAGAGAAAATTCCCAAACTCGTCAGATGACAAAGCCTCTCTTCCCCAAGGGTCTCACAGAGCCTGATGTCCACAGAGCATTGGCCACGTGAGCTTTGTGCAATCTGAACAGTGTGGCCTGGAACAGAGGTTAGGATGCCCACAGGAGCCCTCAAGCTGGGTGACCCAGAGGAGGGATCTAGGGTCCCTGGGCCACAGGTTCTTCCTGCTTCCCACAACCAAAAACCCAAGACCCCTCGGTTTGTGCACATCACACTTCAGCTCCATCACCAAAGCCTGCAGAAAAGCATAACTGAGAGCTTCTTGCTTGGGAAATGAACACAAGCATGCCCTATGGGACCAAGACTGGCCCTCAGGCGCAGCTCTCCTGCTGGGGACCGGGAGGTCACAAAACTGGAACCACTCCCCAACAACTCCCTGAGAACATGAGTCCTGCATGCAGCACTGCACATCCAACATGACCTGCCCTGCCAGGGTCTCAGCCCTGTCTCCCTGGCCCCAGGGTCAGAGATAACCATGGACCAGCCTGGCAGGTGGAAGCAGCTGCTCCGCCTCTGGCTCAAGCTCCAGGTGCTCAGGGCCCCTCTCTGCCACAGTCCCCACTCCCCACTGTGATTACTACCAGCATCTGGTCATTCGTGGCCCAGATCTGGGCAGGAACAGTGCTGCAGGAGCTCCCCGCTACCCTGGGCACATGGATGGAAAAGTCAGTCTCTGCCCTGTGGGGCTCACCAGCACACTTAAGGGTAATCACAGGACAGGTGAAGCTCTGTGAACGAAGGAGATTCTGAAAGGCTTCCTGGAGGGCAGAGCTTCTGATGTGCCTGGCAGCGTATGGACAAGGAGACAGCAACAAGGGCACAAAAATGTCACAGTAGGCACGGCCTACTCCCAGGGTAGGGAGCAGCAAAGCTTGGAGCACAGTAGAGGCAACCTTTGTTCAAGCTCTGCTGTCGCCCATCAGAAGAGCCTCTGTGAATGTGTAGCCTCACTGGGACCAGGTGACATCCAAGCAGCCTGGGTGGCAGGAGAGGAGTCTGCCATCCACAAGTCCCATCAGAACCTCTGCAATGGCTGCAGCAGGATCAGGGCTGGGAACTCATGGCAAACCTCACTCTTCACCCACATGCAGAAGAAAGAACCCTAGCAGCAGCTGTGTCAGTACACAGTGTGCCCACAGCGTGCAAAGGACTGAGTGTGCATGGCTCGTTTCATTCTTACCAACTGGGTCAGACAGTTAGCCCCATTGTCCTAAAAAGTGGAAATTCAGAGAAGTTAAGTAACTTGCATGGGGGCACAGAGTGAAGAAGTACCAGGGCCAAGGGCAAGAATCCAAGCTCTTTCTTACCCACACTTTCTTAACCTCTTCTTGGTGGTGGTGGTGGTGGGGCAAGGCGTTCCCAGCACACCAGCTGGGAGCTACAGCTGCTGAGTCATTTCTCCCCTTGCCCCAACACAGGTTGCAGTAGCTGTCAGGCAGGTGGCCCTCAACCAGGAACCACTGTGAGCATGTCTCTAGTTCCACCACCTGGCACCTAGTAGGTGCTCAGCAAATAGCCACAGAATGAACAAACGCTCATAAGGCTGTTTCTAAATGACTGAAACACACTCCATGGCAACCAACTTTTCTCTTTAATCTGTGTTGAAAGACAAAATGAAGTTCTCCAAATATTTGCATGATTATAATCCCTCTTGAAATTGAAATGTGTTTTCCCAAATTACCCACTGTGTCTGGTTTCAAAGAAGTTCTATTCTTGTAGAGTTGAGCTACAAGACAGAATATGTCAAATCTTGGCAGCAAAAAGGAGAGAGGTGTCATGAATGTCCCAAAGACAGTGGCCAACCCTGACAATTCTCCACCCCAACAAGATCACACAGGCGCGGTTGCATCTTCCCTCTGAGGTGGTGGAGCTCTGTGTGTGGCCTTCTCCTCTTCATAGTTGATCATTCTTTCCTCTAACGCAAGAAGTGATACAATAAATCTCACGACTGTCGATGGTCTCACTATGGTGGCTGTGGGGTTATTGGCCAAAGATGGAGCATCTCATTTAAGATCATCTGACTCCATGTATTGTGTAGATTAAAGCTAGGAGACAAATGGAAGGTACCCACCACCACGTGAAGGTCTAGCTTTAGGGAAGGGGCTTATGAGTGACTTGGGTTTCAGAACACAATAGCTCATGCATCTCCAGGGACTACAGCTGTCCCGCTGAATGGGACCATTTAGTCCAGCTATTGAGGTACCAGTGATGGGAGGGACAGGAATGTGGTTATGAAGCAAGAGCAAGCAAGTCCTCAGATCCTGATCGGGGTGTGGGAGACGCCCAAGAGTAGCTATGAGCCTTAGGCAAGGACCCGGAGGAGACCAGAGCCTTCTGCTTGCTAATCTAGCCAGCTGGTCATGACCTTTCCTTGGGGACACTACTGCTGGTCAGCATCTCCCCTTAGGGACACTACTGCTGGCACCTCTAGGGCCAGAGTGTGTCCGAAATCTCTGTCTCCTGTGCACAACCCAGAATATCACACACATGGATACTCATAGACGGCAGTCAAATGGCAATAATCATTTTCAAAGGATCTGTCCTTACAGATCTCTGGTACAAACCAAGCACAAATATTTGATTAGTCTTAGAGGCAGGTTTATAAGCAAGTGGTTTAGGAGCGAGATGTTCAGAAAGTATTATTTTTATGAATGGGCCAGAGTTTGCTGTTACCTTCTATCATCCGTGTTGAAAATTCTGCTTAAAGAAAAATGTACTTTTCTGGCTCAGGGTCAGTAATATTTGGTGAGGGTGTGGGGTTGTTTGGCATGTCAGGCTGTTAATTAGGTGGAGCAGAAGGGATTGCCATTCACTGGGTTAGGATCTCCACCCTTCCAGGAGGCTTGCCCCTGGGGTTGACGCTAAGTCTCACAGATTCCTTCACATCAATGTCTGCACCTCTTTTCTTCCAGTGATTCTGGGATCACTCATGGCCAGGCCCCGGGATAGGTGCACAAAGAGCTGCAGCTTGGTCTCTGCCCAAGAGAACCCATGGTTCCCACTCAGCACAAGAATCTGTGACAGGGCCCAGCAAGGGAGCTACTGAACCTGCCAGGCCTGGAGTGACATCTAGGATCTCAGAAGGCAAGAGTTCAAGGACATTCCTGTACATAAGCAATGTTCTTCCTCTGCAGAGAGTGAAGAAACTCCCCCAGACCTGGGATCCTAAGGCTTAATACATAAGAGGTGTTCTGTGTCCCCCCCCCCAAACACACTGAGAAGTAGTGCTCCCCAAGAGAGATACATCTCACTTCCAGGACTCTTCCTGAACATCTCCCCACTGCCTCTGGCTGGCCCTATGAGGTTCATTGTGGCTGAGATTCATGGGAGCACACTGGTGCCGAGCAACAGGACAAGATTTTTTACAGGCACTGCATCTGTACGGGGGGGGGGGGGGGGGGGGGGGGGGCGGCACTGTAAACACTTGCAGATACTTAAATAGTCATGGAAAAATGAACTCACTCCCAAAGCTAAGGCAGATGCAACCCCAATGCTGCCCTCCAGAGGCACGGGGCTACTGATCCATGGCAAAAGGTTCAGCCAACCTGCAGTTCTGAAGGCCACCTACAAGTCCATCTGCCAAACTGCTGGGGATCAGAATCTGCCAGGCATAATGAATAAAGGCTCCAAGCCTTCCTCAAGAGCATGAAGGGGAGGACGGGGTGGCCTGGAAAACAGGGTCCACTGTCCTGGCTAGGAAAGGCTCTAGGATAAAAGGAGACAGGCTTCAAGGGAAATCCATTCCCATCTCTGGGCACCAAAGGCAGCAGAGAGAAACAGGATGTCTGGCTACAATTATTTAAATTTCAGACATGTAAATAACCGTTAGTATAGACTGTGTCATATGGAATACCCAGGATATACTTAGAGTAAAAGACAAATTGTAGTATATCCAAAGCATAAACCTCACAGGCTGCTGTTTGATCTGACGGGCCCTTATGTTGGTCCCATGACTCCCTGCACTGCATTTGGGAGCTTAGGATTGAGTCTAGTACTCAAACTCGCTCTTCTTCCCATAAGAGGTCCTGGTGACTGTCTCAGTTATGTTTCTCTCATTGCTGGGACAAAAATACCCAACACCCAAAATTAAGGAAAGCAAATTTATTTAGCTCACAATTGCGGAGGTTTCGGTCCGTACTTGGCTGGCTCCAAGGCAGAGTGGTACATGGCAGGGGGCAGCAGTTCATGGCGGCAGCAAAGAGCAAAAGGAGGAGCAGCAGCGCCTCTCTCCTTTCCTTGTATTGCACTGAGGCTACCACAGGTGTAGCACTCACACCCATAATCCCAGCATTGGGCCATGAATTAATCGAAACTGTAGAAGCCACCCCGTGACAGCATGAGGCTTTGGGGGACAAGGAGACAGAATCGTAACAGTGACCAAATAAAAATATAAAGAGATCAGCAGAGATTCCAAGTGGCAACTTCTTCAGAATTAATGGTGTCATGAAACCAGAGAATATGCCCTAGATTTAGAGCATACGAGCCTGCACAGACGGCAGTTCCCCTGTCCCTGGCTGTGTGGCCCAGACAAATCGCTCAATGTCTGAATCTCTTCTTTCCCTGCAACTTAAGGCCACTAATAATCCTGCCTCCTATGTCCTCCCCAAACTGTGGAGGGGATCAGCTCCCACCATGCAGTACAACTTCTGCTATGTAATAACCTCTGCATATCATTTAAATAATAATGAATGCTAGGTCGCAGCAACAGCCTGCCCTCGCTGGCCTCCCGCTTTCTCTTCAAGCCTCGGTCTCTGTGTGTCGACAGTTAATGCAATCTCTGCACTCTGGACATGGCTAAAGAAAGAAGCCATAGCAAATCTGATTTGTGTGCCTAATTCCATTTCAAATGACTTTGGCAGTAAAGCCGTTCTCCTTGATTCTTCTAAATCCCCGACCCCTTTCAGCTGCAAAGTGACAGCATGGGATCGGCAGTCCTCTTCATGCAACAGATGAGCCTACAGTGAAAGGACCTGAAAACCCGCCCCACACTGGGCAGCCACGCCTCCATGAGCAGAGATCTGCTGCCTGACTGAGCAGGCAGCTAACCTCATCTGCTGGGAGGCTTCGGGAGGAAAACACTAGCCCGGTGACAGCGAACCTTCTGGAGAAGAGGGCCCAAACCGCAGCCCCACTTATTCATCACCAAGTGCCAACACTGCAATTTAATCCTGGATACCGCGATTTTAGTTTAGGAAAAAACAACCATTACCCGATGCTTGGCTGCTGGGGCAACTTGGCTCATGTGCCAAGGGAAAAGACTCTTCTGTGTGCCAGCCATAGCACAGGCGGCATAGGTTAGCCACCACTGTAGCAGTCTGTACAGGATTCCAGGACTGGAACCAGGAATGAAGATTCTACCCTTTGACCAGGAGTTCACACAAAGTGCTTCCTGGGGTTGGAAGTGCTTCTGGGATTCATAGCAAATCTAAGCATGCACCTCTGGAGTTGGCCTGATTAGGGCATTGATCAGCCACTTACTAATCAAAAATCATGGATGAGAGGAGGAGGAGGAGGAGGAGGAGGAAGAGGAGAAGAGGAAGAAGAAGAAGAAGAAGAAGAAGAAGAAGAAGAAGAAGAAGAAGAAGAAGCAGAAGCAGAAGCAGAAGCAGAAGCAGA
>NW_004524586.1:19655214-19667909 GCF_000260255.1 Octodon degus | reverse complement strand
GCAGAAGCAGAAGCAGAAGCAGAAGCAGAAGCAGAAGAAGAAGAAGAAGAAGAAGAAGAAGAAGAAGAAGAAGAAGAAGAAGAAGAAGAAGAGGCTAGGGAGATGGCTCAGTGGAATAAACACTTCCCTGGCAAGCGCCAGGGCCTGAGTTCAAACCCCAGTTCCGAAAAAAAAAATCATGGATGAACTCGTAGGCTTTAATTTTACCTATACAGTAGGTATAATGCACACAATCACACTTAGGTCTGCCATCAGGATGGTCTCAATGCATCCATCACCTCCTGCTGTCATCATTAGTAGAACACATAGCCCAATGCTTGTCTATGGTTAAGCTCCATGCAGCAAATTAGGATCCATGAACTCTCAGGAGCCCCTATAGATTCACAGACACCCATACAGTCATGGATACACAAAAACACCCATATACACATAGACATATACCCATAGGCTCAGCACACACATCCACAGACTCAGAGATACATACATATAGTGATGCCCACAGGAATATACACTGTCGTACACACACACACACACACACACACATACACACACACAAATATGCTGATACCCACAGACTCAGATACACATGTGTACACACACATACACAGATACACATAAATATATGTATATATATATATATACACACACAAACACTGACACCTGACACACACATATTCCCACACCAACAGGCAAAGTAGGACTTCGACACACATTGGTGTGCCTGTTAGCCACTGTCTTCAACGGCAAAGTCACAGGTTTGTATGGACACTTGCCCCCTCCTTTTTTCCATTTTGGTCATGACCTTAAGGTGAGCCTCAGGGACCAAGTGAGGATTTGGCCTTTCAGCACACTTGATGTATTAGTAAGCTTTCCTGCTGCTAGGACAAAATACCCAACACTTGAAATTGAAAGGGAGAGAGGTTCACTTGGTTCATGGTTTCACAGGCTTCAGCTCGTGGTCCACTGGTTCCAGGGCAGGAACATCACAGCAGAAGGGCAGGGTGGAACAAAACTGCTCACTGCCGGGTATCCAGGAAGCAGAGCACAGAAGGAGGGCACCAGCAAGAGAGAAACCCTCCACGGCATGCCCCCAGTGGCCTGTCCCCTGCAACTGGGCCACGCCTCCTGACAGCACATTCAGCTATAGAACAGCAGCGGATTCATCCAGTCACCTCTGAAGAAAGGCAAGGAGTACATCCATCTGTGTTGATGGTTTGGGGAAAGATACGGTCACCAGCCACCAGAGAGCCCTGTCACTCCTTCCCTGGTCACCTCCAGCCACAGGCCCACAGCATTCCACAGGCTCCTCCAATCTGAGGATCCAAAGGGAGCCAGACACCCAGGGTGTCCCCTACTCTTCTTCCTTACCCTGCGACCAACTGGCCTCAGGACTCACCTGCTCCAGTAACTACTTCTGTGTAAGATGTACCACAAAATATTATGACCCAAACCAGCGATCTGTTATAGTCATGGTTGGATGTTCCAGGCCAGGAACCCACAGTGTCCGAGACCTGGCTGCGGAGACTGAAGGCCAGCTTCTAGAACTATTTGGAGCATTTTCACTCACCTGTCTGAGCTGAGCTGTCATTGGGGACCTCAGTGGGACAAGCAGCTGTAACATGAGGCAAACACAATGCAGCATCTGCCTGGGTCTGGCCTTTTGCCTAGCATGGCAGTCTTAGCCTAGTCAGGTTATCTAAATGGATGTCTAGGACTCTAGAAGTAGGTGTCCCAAGCGAACCACAATCTGGCTGGAAAACTTACCGTTACTCTTGCTGCATTCTGTTACTAGAAAGTTGGTATGCCAATGAGCCACTGCCAAATTGAAGGGAAGAGATATAAACACCACCCTCTTCATAGGAAGTGTCAAAATATTTTGGGACATGCTTGAAAACTACCACTGTCTCCCAAACGCTTGCACACCCTGCACCTCCTGAACTCTACCCTGGTTCAGGGCCCCCATCTCCCACTCACCTAAGGATATTGACCACCCAAGCATGCCTAGTGCCTTCTTTCTTGGGCTCCTCAGGCCATTCTCCCACCTGTCCTGCCACCTTTGCTCATGCTGCCTTCTCAACTTGAAATGCTCCTTCTTCAACATACAGGTCCCCCCAAAGCTCTTAGTCATCCCTCAAAACCCAGGTTCAGTGGCACATGCTCTGTGACACCATCCCTAATGCATGAATGGTAAAACAGGCCAGTGACTCTCAAGCTTGGCTGCACAGAAGCACCACCTTGGGAGCTTAATAAATATTGATCCCTAGATCTACTGCCCCCAACCATTCTGATGTAATCAGCTGGGCAAAGAAAGGGGTGAGGAATTTTTAAAACTCCCAAGAAGAGGACAGTCTACAGCTAAGATCAAAAACCATGTCTATAGATCTGTGAGTGGTTCGTAGCATGGCTGCTTATGAAAACCCCCTGGGAGTTTTTCAAAGCACTCCTGTTCCCCAGAAGCCCACCTCAAATGTACCAAATCAGAATCTGTAGGAATGAGGTCCAAATAATAGAAGAGATATCTTGTAAAATCTCCCTAGATAATTCCAGCACACAGAAGGGTAGAGAAACCTCAAGGCTGGTAGATTCCAGCTCTACTCAAAAACATAGCATATAAGCATGACTCACAACCTTAATCCAATATTTGATTTGTAGATGATCTTTATCCCAGAAAGAACAGGTCATAGATTTACAGGTCACATCACAAGCCATTTTCCAATTTTAAAATCACTACATGAGTACCAAAGATGAATAATTTAAGGACCAATTTCATGGAACTAATAGATGTTCAGTAAATATTCATTGAATGAATTAATCACTCAGTTGATCGACATGACTCTCATTCTACTCTGCCCAAAATATTCCCCCCACCCCCAGGAGTCTTAGAGTTCCTGGAGGACAGGCTCAGAAAACCTACCCAGACCGAGGACATTGGATGGATGATCCACTGAATCTATGCACAAAGCAAAACTCCCTAAATGCTCATGGCCATCTCTCAATTTTCTAGATGTGCAATGGATTTCTCGGGGAACAGAAATATGGTAACAGGTCATTTTCGTTGGAAGGATGACAATGTTATAACGTAATTACATGACTTACTGATCAGTTCACCTAGACTCTTGTACATTTTGGGTTCTCAGGAGAATCATTTATGGAATCTTCTCATCTCCACCAGAGGCTCATGGCCAGCTGTCAGCCACACACATGCAGATACCAGCACTACCACTATGATGCCAAGGCTCGGGCTTTCCCAAGCAGCCCTAACTGTGACATGGCCTCTGCTCTGTGACCAGTAGAGTGGAAAGTGAAACCATGGTCTTTACATCATTCCCATCTTGTGATCTCAGCTGATTTGGCATCTTGAGTACAAGAAAATTCACACTCAGAGCTCCTTACCTACCCAGTGACCATGGAATGAGAATCCATAGGGATACCTGGTCCTCTAGACTTCTTAGCTATGGGACCAGGGCAAATCATGAAAGCTCTCTGAGCTCCAAGTCAGATAACATTAGCAACAGAATCTCCCCCAAAGTGAAACAATGCTTACAGAGTCTTAACACAGGGCCCAGCATAGACAAAGGATCAGAAACTGGCAGATCATTAATGGCACCTAAGTCAAGCCTCAGGCCTAGGGCTGCCTCTTCGCAACCATAGCTCTCGGAGCAAGTCACCTCACTTGGGAGGGTATTATGTTTTGCATTTGTAAAACAGAACCAGTAGGAGAACCCATTATAAAACCATGGTGTTAAGTTCATGCTGGGAAGGACAAAACATAGTGAGTAGCTTGCACCAAGCAGCTCATGTATGCCTTTGTAGGATTATGGATGGTGATGACTGTCATTTTTTACAATAGGCAGAGGCCAACTCTTTTTCCAGCAAGAATGTGGTCACGGCTGTGTGCTGACAACATCCCCAGAGACTTGGAAACAGTTCTCCTCCCACTGACTCAGACGCTGCCTGGACTCTGCACCATCTTCCTAATCAATGAAAGAGCCTATGATCCAAGGGATGGGGGCAAAGCAGAACAAGCAACCAGCCTCCTCCTATCAGGTGTCCTGCCAGCACCCAGGCTACAGAGTGTGATAAATTCAGGTCCCAGTACTGGATAATGGGCCATTCCCCTACTAACACCCCAAACCAACTCAGCAACCAGGCATATCACACCCCCAATTCCCAGGAGAGAATAAAAATGTATATTGCATGCAGCTATCCAGCATAAAAGAATTTACTCCAAGAACTGTCCCAGTTACTGTTTTCCCCCTTCTTCTCTTGGGCTGAAAAGAAATCTGTGAGCCCAGATGAAATTGGGACCGGGGAACAAGGCACCCAGCCAGAGTGATTGAGGTTGGGCCAGTCCCAGCCCTGACTAGACACAAGACTTCCCCAAAGGCATACAAAGTCTTGGGACAGTTAACAGAAGGGTTCATTTGGCAAGGAAAACCAGTGTGTACTCAGCCATGCCTTTGAACAAAGAAAAAGGGAGCCACCTTCTGCCTATGTGAACAAAGTCAGCCTTCAGCACTACCTACGGGCAGTGCAATTACCCAGCAATGCAGGGGTTTCCTAAAGGAGGCAACTTGTGAGTCTCAGCCAAGCCTAAGTTCCTTGGTAGCTCTGACATCCCAGAGCACACAACCTGCAATACTTGAGGAGAAAGATAGGTAGATGACGGCTGAGGATACAGATTCCACATAGGTGAACCGTGGCTGGCTATGACTCTGGGCAGCTATGTTTGCATGAAATGTGGGTAAAAGTAATTATGCTGCTTACCTACTTCACTGGATGCTGCAAAAAAGCCAAAGTGCTTCCAGACAAAAATGTAGGTGTGCTCTGCAAACTCAGGAGCTATGAGCAGGAGCTAATGAGCACTAACAACCCCCTCTCTGGCCCTCGGGAACCCCACAAGGAGGATAAACTTGAATCTTCTGGACCTCTAGAGCAGTAACTCAGAGCACCTATATGAAAATGCCAAATTTCTGTGGGATCTCTCATTTGATCTTCAAAGTTCATACAGACTTTATGTTTAATTCATAACATTCTAGTTTGTCTTAGTAAGATGATGTTTTAAAGTACCATCATGGATATATCTAGGTACCTTAGAAATCTGAGAGACAACACTGGCTCTGGGCTCCCAGCCTCCCCTGCCCCTGACACCCTCCCTACAGTTTGGGTAACAGGGCAGTATGGAGATTTTAACAGCTTCTCTGCTAAGGTCCACATGGACCATCTATGGTCAATTTATCAGAGATGTCACCAGTCTTCTTGAAGTCAAGATGTCACATACAGTAAACTTTTGTCTGAATTTGGGTTTCTCTGAGCAGAGCTAAAGGACTTGGTACAGGTGATTTATTGGTGGGGGTTGGGGTGAACCCAGGAAGCAGGAGCAAGTATGAAGGAGGACAGAGAAAGTAAAGAAGATATTGACCAACTATATATAGGCCAGGGGGTGCCAGTGGTTCCAGAAAAGCACACAGTTGCCATCCACCTGGTTGCCCCACTTCAACAAGGCCATAGACCCACTCACCCAAATGGTCAGTGATTGAAGATTCCTGGAGAGGCCTTAGGGCACACGGAGGAAAGACTCCTTGTGCTTGCTTGAATTAGAACACCACCAGCCTGCCACGATCTGGGCACACACAGAAGCTTTCTCAGCAAATCCAGCCACAGTGCAACATGGCTTGGCCCCACTGCCTGGCCCCATTCCCTCCTGCAGATACTTTGGTTCCACTGGGAACATGCATTAGCCACGAGAGGAAAGCTCGCTGAGGAAAGTGTCATCAGTCACTCCTCCATCCCTATGATCCATCCCTATGACTGGAGCCTTCCCAAATGAATGTAGGTCACTGCAGATGATGGCCCCTACCCTGAGTGAGAAACATACTCCAGGACCCACCCAGCTGAGACCTGCATTAGGGAGTCTATATGCTCTTGTCTACATTTGGTAACATTTTGATCACTTGTAGTGGATATATGATCTTTCTAGAAAATAATCTGATTCCAAACCTCTGGACCTTTAAAAATGAGTACATGAAATATCTAAAATGCTGTCATCCTGAGGATGTATATAAATGTACCTGTCACCTCAGTGCTTAGAACAGCTGATGACAGAGAACAATTTCGATGTCAAACAATGGGGGACTGGAAGAATAGTGCCTCATGGCCCAGCCAGACAATGGAGAACGTGGCCCGCACCATGCTCTGATTCTGTAAATAGTTTCAAATAAAACCTTTAAAAATACTAAACTAAAAGTGTAAAGGCAGTGATCTCTGAGTTGTGGGACTGGAGTTACCTACATTTTCTTCTTTATAGTTGTCTGCATTCTCCAGCTTTCCACTAGTATGTGAGTCTTTCATAACCAGAGGAAAGACCTTCTGTGGTACCACCAGGGCCAGCCTCCACTGACTGACACTTGGGCTTCCTGGGAAGCAGATCCCCCTTATCCTCCAAATCCCAGAAGTTGTCCCCCTGTGATCTGCCCTCCTCCCACGAGAGCTCATTCAGTTGTTCCTCTTCCCAATCCAGTTCTCCAAGAAATCAAGTGGCCTTCTGGCAGGTGGCCTCCCACCATGCTGGTGAAGTTTCCATGGCTTCTGACACAGACTATCCTGGAACCCAGCCTCTCTGCCCAGCCTGGTAGAAATAGCTACTCATGAGTCACCCTGCACATCTGAGAGATGGCCAAGCCCAGCTTCTATTGTGCAGGGAAAGAAACTGAGGCAATCAGGATGGCCCAATTCTAGTAATGCTGGCGGACTGCATGAAAGTCCCAGAAGGGTCAGTCAGTAAGGATACCGGAAAGGACAGTGGCCTCAAGATCAGGGAGGGCCAGTCATGGTCAAACGTGCCAATGAGGATAGAGCTGGTTTATCAAAACACCTGAGGTGCCCTTTGGGTGATTGGAAAAAGTCCAGGATGCCTCAGCTCCCCACAGCACAACACTTCCTCTCTTGGGAAGGTTGGGGAGCAGAATGTGTGGATGCAGACCCCAGCACGGGGCAGGGCCCGGCCTTCACGCAGCTCCCTTCATTGCTCCCATGAGAACCCAACGTCCAGCACCAAGCAAGCACCTCGGAGAGGCAAGGGCACCCTACTTATTATCAAACCAAGTTTCTTATACCACAAGCATGTTTAAGATATCCAAACAACTTTTCAAAAATGGATACTTCTCATACTTTCTTGTATTACATCAAAATATTTTTATGGTTTTGTCTATTGTAAAGGAAGCAATTTTTTGTTTTTTGTGAATAGATACATTTTTTAATTTGCTATTTTAAATATTAAAAAATTCATTATAGGAATTTCTAACTTTCTTTTAGAAGAACAAAAGGCATACTTCATCTGTTACTAAAACATGTTAAAATACACAAAATAGAGACTACATAATATATACATACAAAAGAAAAGTTTCTGGGCTGAGGAGATAGTCTAAGGGCCTGCCTCGAAAGCACAAGGACCCAGGTTCGATCCCTGGTACCACATTCTGTGCTGGCTCCACATTCAGCTGGCCACCGAAGCCGGGCATGGTGGTATATGCCTGTAATCCCAGCACTGGGGAGGCTGAGACAGGAGGATCACTACAAATCTGAGCCGTGAAGCAAGACCCTGTACCCAATAAATAAATAAGATTTTTTTAAGAAAGTTTCCACTAAGGCAGGAGAGCATTACAACCCTTTAAGGGCTGTAACCTGACCCACCTCTGCTCCTATGAAAGCCCAAGGTGATGGGAATGCACCTCTGGCAGGAGCCCACACCACAGATACAAGGCCTTAGGAGACAGTTCTGGGTACCTAAGGCAAGAGCTGACACCACACAAGGCCTGCTGGGAAGCAGGGCTGGCAGAGACTTTGGTGTAATCCAGACTAAGCCATTATTTAACTTGGGTCATTTTCACAATTTGTCCTGAACCAACTAAAACCCATTACAGAGCCCCCACTCAACAAGGCGGTTAAATATTCCAGTGCCATCATCTTCTGGCATCAGACGAGATAGCCAGGAAATTTAAGCAGGGGACCTTGGCTCTCCAAACCCAAGGGTCCATTCTAAGGACCTTGAATCCAGCCCATGTAGTCTTGTGACAATGGGCAACTCTAGCATCTATGCCAACCTTGGGCCTGGGCAAGCCAGGAGCTTGGGCATCTATGGCCCAGCTTGCTGAATGTCCCAACCACCAGGTCTTCTTGAAACTCTTTCCCAACAATAGCCACCCCCATGAGATGTGTGGGAGTAGGGTTTAGGTCCCTGCTGTTAACAGAACTCACAAACCCCCACCCCGGCCTAGCCTAGCCCACTCTCCTTCTTATGGCCCCACTTTAGAAGCCTATCAATGTGTGACAGCCTAGTACCACAGTTCCCAGATTCCTGGCTTTTGACATACATGCCTAGGTGAGAACAGGACTTTCTGTGCCCAGGACTTTCCTTTCAGGCCCCTGAACCCCATACCAGTTAGCAAACTCCTTCCTGGCACACTGAGGCTTAGCTCTCCTCCAGAGAGCACAAAAGATACCTTGCATCTGAAGAGTGGTCGAGAGGGGTGTACACCAAACAGGGAGGGTCAAGGAGGGAAGCCGGGGAGCAGAGAAGGCTTTTTCACCACTTTGGAGGCATTTCTGCATGGCTCAAATGTTTTATGACTCGTGATGTATTATTCTCATTATTCCTTTTCTTTTTGCTAGTACTGGCTTAGTAACAGAAAATGAAGTAATTAGTCATTTATTGGGCATCAGTTATGAGCCAGGTGTATAGGGCAAAGGTGGAGCCTCGTCTTCACAGTGAGGATATAAAGCAAAGCATGAAGAGGAGGTGAAGAGTGAGTGGAGGTGAAGGGATACCCCAGGTAGGTGAGGAGGGATGAAGGGGTACCCCAAAGAGCAGCTGTTAGTCCTGAGATGGGGGAGCAGGTTGGAAGAGCAAAAACAGGCATAGGACTGGAAATGGTGACACAAGGAGCAGGGACAGAGAAGACAATAGAAAAAAGCCTCAGGGTGATCAGATGGGGGGTATGGGAAGCTATTTCCAGGGAGTTTGGGCTTCATTTTAAATGTCTTGGGAGACATCAAGGCTTTAAGTAGGGAGTGACATGACCGTTTGTATATATTAATAAATCACTCTCATTTCTTGCTACGTGAAGATTGTGGGAAGGCAAGAGGATCGGATGTGCTCGCATTTCAAGAATTCTATTGGTAATCCAGGAGAAGGAATCTTGTGGCCCATTTTCAAAAGGGAAAATAAGTAAATATAATGAATATTTCTCACAAGGAGACAAATGTTTAAGCAGACAGAGGCAAAATAATCGGGTGGTTTATACCCAGAGACAGGAGAGCAGAGAAGTCAGCCTAAGGGTGCAGGGTGTCTGGCTGCCCCTCTGGTGATTCTGGCAGGTTGCTCAGCATTTCAAAGCCATGCTTTTTTTTCTTTTGAATAGTGGGAGGTAATTATTCCTGCCTCTCAGAATTGTCACAAAGATGAATGAGTTACCACATGAGTCAATGTAATTCTCATTTCAATGTTAGTTTATAACTATCCTTATCACCATCACTACAACCATCATCACCATTGTCACTATCACCACCACCATCATCACTATCATCATCAACACCCTCACCATCACTACCATCACTACCATCACCACCATCACCACCATCACTACCACCACCATCATCACCATGACCACCACCGTCATCACCATGACCACCACCATCATCACTATCACCCTCACCACCACCACCATCACCATGATCACCACCATCATCACCACCACCATCACTATCACCCTCACCATCACCACCATCACCACCACTATCACCATGATCACCAACAACCACCACCACCACCACCACCACCATCGCCATCGCCATCGCCATCACCACCATCTTCATGGATCCTGTTCACAGAACCCGTCAGAGTCCAGTACTCCACCCCCACTGGCTCATGTCCAAAGGGCTCTAGGACCTGCGTGGATCACTTATTCTCAGTCTCCAATGTAGCCTAACTCAGAACTGTTCAAAGTGAAGTTTCTCTTCTCCCCACAGTCTTTCTCATCTTGTGTAGTTTTTGTTTGTTTGTTTTGCTGTGCAATGCTATTCTAAATAAGGAAAAATTAAAATTTGTAATTAGTAGCAAGAATTTTGTCATCCATCATTATCTTGTGCCATGCAATTTTAAACACAAATATAAGAACACTTAACTTATATGTGGCATCAAAATGACACAGTGTATATTTTATAGTTTGTACATGCAAATGTATTTTTGGCCTTACCAGAAAAGTAAAAATTCTGCATAAAAGCTACTCAACTATTTTCTGTTTTTGTTTCATGCCTTAATGGAATTATATTCTACCAGCACTGCCTTAGCTTATTGATGAGTAAGGAAAGATTACAATGAGCAAACTATGACTGATCTAACTTCTTTTTCTTTTTCCTGTCTGTGGCTTTTCGCATAAGTGGTTAGCCCACCCAGGGAAGCAAAATGAGTAAGAAAGACAGGAAATGGTTCCTTTCTCATTTGTGTTTCTTCAAAGCTTGCTTTTATCACAGTAGCTCTGTGGTATAATTTCAAGTTAGGGATTATAATGTTCCTTGCCTTGCCTTTGTTGCCAAGAATTATGTTTGCTATTCTAGGTCTTTTCTGGTTCCAAATGAATTTTAGGAATGTTTTCTCTAGTTCTGTAAAGTATGTTAATGGTATTTTGATTGGGATTGCATTAAAACTGTATAACAACTTTGGGAGTACAGTCATTTTTACTATGCTGACTTTTCCCACCCAAAAGCAAGAGATGTCCTTTCCAATTTGACATCCTCTTTGATCTCCTGTAGGTTTTGTATTTTAAATATATTTGGTTGTTACATGGTCTCACTATGCAACTCAGACTCAGTGATCCTACTGCTTTCAGTCTCCCCAGCACTGGGATTACAGGCATGTGCCACTACACCTGGACTCGGTGGCCAGCTCAGCCTGCCCTGGGGGCAGAGCTGACGCAGCATGTGGTGCTGGGATTGAACCGCTGTCCCTGTGCTTGCCTAAGCTTGCCTAAGCAGGTACTTCAATCCACTGAGCTATCTTGCTGGCCCTATAGGGATTTTTAAAATCTTATTTATTTATTCATTCATTTATCTGGTACGAGGTCTCACTACGCAGCCCAGACTCATAGTGATCTTCCTGTCTCAGCCACCCCAGCTTGCCAGGCAGGCACTTAGACAACTGAGCTATCTCCCCATCCCTGAGTACTGTAGTTTTTAATGTAAAGATCATTTACTGTCTTTGTTAGATTGACTCCTAAGTATTTTTTTGATCTATTATGAAAGTTATGGTTTCTCCAATTTCTCATTCCGTTTGTTATTTGTTTACAGAGATGCTACTCATTATTGAGTGTTGACTTCGTATCCAGCTGTGTGACTGAAGGTGATTACTAAGTCTAGAAGTCTTTTGGTGAAGTTTTTGAGATCTACTATGTGTAATACCATGTCATCTGCTTGTAACGATCATTTAACTTTTTCATTTCCTACCTTTATTCCTTTCATTTCCTTCTCTTGTTTAACTGCTGTAGCTAATGTTTCTAGAACTGTACCAAATAGAAGTGGTGATAGTGAAAATCCTGGTTTTGTTCCTAATTTTAAAGTGAAAACTTTCAGGGTTTGACCATTTAGTATGATGATGGCTATTGGTTTATCAGATGGTTTTTATCAGATTGAGATAAAGACATCTATTCCAATTTTCTGTAGGGTTTTTATTATGAATGGTTATTGGACTTCATCAATGCTTTCACTGGATCTATTAAGATAATCATATAATTTTTGTCTTTGACTTTGTTAATATGGTGTATTATATTTATTGATTTGCATTTGTAAATGAGCATCTGAAATAAACAAATAATTCTCAGATTAAGAAGTATAAATGACAAATACATGACAAAATGTTCAACATCACTGATCATTCAAGAGACACAAATTAAAAACAACACTGAGATTCCATCTCACTCTAGAAAAAAATAACTATTATTAAGAAATTAACCAATGACAAATGCTGGAGGGACTGTGGGGAAAAGGGAACCCCTCTTCACTGTTGGGAGGAGTACAGACTGGTGTAATGAGTATGGAGGTTGCTCAAAAAGCTAGAACAAGAGATCCCATTTGAACCAGCTATCCCCCCTTCTTGGTCTCTTCCCCAAAGAATTAAAAGCATCACACAACAGTGATATATGCACACCCATGTTCATAGAAGTATAGTTTTTAATAGTTAAATCATAGAAGCAACCCAAATGCCCATCAACTGATGAACAGAAAAAAAAAATGTGACTTTTTATACAATGGAGTACTACTCAGCCATAAATAAGGATAAACTCAAGACTTTCTAGGTAAATGGATAGACTTTGAGACCATATTGTCAAGTGAAATAAATCAGGCACACACACCTCAATATTACATTGTCTCTCTGCTGTGAGAAACTGGGAGCATAAATAAGGAGGCTAAGAAGAGGTAAGGGGAGGGGAGGGAAATGGGAAGAAAAAGAAGAACTAAGACATACTACGTGCAGGCACAAGTTCCCTATGATGAGTGGAAGCATTACGTCTGTCTAAATTGTACCAAAAAACTTTTTTTTTTTTTTTTTTTTTTGTATTTTTTTTTGGCAGAACCAGGGATTGAACTCAGACCCTTGCACTTGCCAAGGATCTTTTTGTTTTTTATCTAATCTGAAAGTGGAT
>NW_004524586.1:19629119-19655114 GCF_000260255.1 Octodon degus | reverse complement strand
GACTCATAGTGATTCTCCTGTTTACAACCTCCCAAGTGCTGGGATTACAGGTGCGTACCACCACACCCAGTCTCAATCACTATCTCTGTGCACCCCAGGGGCGGGACTGGCACGGCAGGCCCGGGGATCGAACCCATGGCCCCTGAGCCTGCTTATAGGTGCTTTAATCTGCTGAGCTATTTGGCCAGCCCTGTACCAATAAGCTTAATATTTAAAAAGAAAGCTCACTGCCTTCTTTCTTCACTTGAAGCAAGTTCAGGTTTGAAGGCTAAGCGCTGCTTCTGGAGGTTGCCAATGCCCACTCACTCGGCTTCACACGTAAAATGTGTCCTCACATTTTCTTCCAGTGTCACTGAGATCCCATGCATCACGGATCCATCAGAATTCTGTACTCATGGAACGAGTACATGATACACAAATAAGGCATCAAAAAGCCACTGGCCTGTATACCGGAGCAAGCTCTTGGTCTTACCTGACTTCACTTACAAAGCACGGCTTCAAAGACAAAATTACTCCAATTTTAATCTGGTACAAGAAGAGCATAAAATCAAGATTACAGAATTCTTTGCAATTGTACAAGTTACAGGCCCATGAAGGCAGCCCTGCATCTCCTAAAACATGGCCGTGACACATTTCCTGCGTGCCTACCTCCCTGGGTACAAGCCAAGCAGTGAGAAGACTGCACATCATAACCCCCAGGCCACAGGAAGCTGGCACTCTCCGCCGAGCCCAAAGATCACGTGAGCAGGCACCTTGAAGCAGAGCGAACGCCAGGAGCAGGGCTTATGAGCAGGAAACTGGACAGTGTTGAGCTGACTGTGATTGGGTCTGAGCTTGAATGACACAAAACCCATTTCACTTGCTAAGTCTGCATTGTGCTTAGCAACCCAGCGAGCTCAGCATCAAAACATGTTTCTCTGAGTAGCCATCGGGGAGAAACCGTCAGGCTGAAAGACAGACCAGCGCTGCCTGCAGTCATGCACCTCAAGTGCCGGTCAGGCTCAGCAGGTCGCAGCCGCCTTCCTCCCTGCTCAGAGCTTCTGCCAGCAAAAGATGAATACTGCGGCCGCACTGATCCCACCAGCCATCTCTTTCCACAGTTCTTGGCACTGGTAGTGAACAACTGGCATCTTTAATAACTGCTTTTCTGCCTCACTGCCCTTTCCCTGTCCCCAAGTTCCTCTGAAGCAGGGTGTCTCCTCCAGTCAGGGCTCTACAAAGGTGTGAGATTGCCTCACAAAGCCTTTCTCTGGCAAAAGGGTCAAATGTGGTCACATTTTCCCACTGCAGACAGCGAGTTCCCCGTTCTCTTCTGAGTCAGGAAGCATATGACTCTCAGGGTGTAGGAGTTGGGTTTAGATTGTACAACCTAGGGCATCTGGCTGTTTGTGGCTCTGTCCGGCTCCCCAGGGAAGGTGAAAGCAGAGTCCAGGGCCAGGAAGCCAGGTCTCCTGGGGATGCTGA
Source organism: Octodon degus (assembly GCF_000260255.1). Classification (NCBI taxonomy): domain Eukaryota; kingdom Metazoa; phylum Chordata; class Mammalia; order Rodentia; family Octodontidae; genus Octodon; species Octodon degus. The sequence continues at coordinate 19,653,650 of NW_004524586.1, read as the reverse complement.
GGAGCCACCAAAGCTTGGGGGCACTTCTTCCACTGGAACCCAAGCAACCATCACCACCAGGGCTCCCAGCATAAACCTTCCCTTCACTACTGCTTTCACTCCTCGTGGCCACCGTGACACATGGGTATCATGGTCCCACTGAAGGTTGCTGCACCAGAGGCTTAGAAAGTTAAGTGACAAAATGATTATTGTCCCAGCTACACACAGGACAAATTTGAGGTCTGGAGAATTTAAACAACTTATTCAAGGTCACCTGGCAAAGCTAAGGGCCACACCCAAGTCTGGGTAATGTCCAAGGCCATGTTCTGGACTTAGGTGTCTGGAACAAACAAGCTCATATGTGTAACAGGGTGTCGTAACTGACTGCAACAATACCGTGGGCCGCTGTTGCTTGCTTCACACACAGAGTGTGGTTCCTGAGCTAATGGGAGGAGTCAGGAAGAAAGAAACGGCACTGGGTGCGGGATTTCAGGCTCCCTCACATCCATCCAAGGCTTGTCAGTGCCAGCCCAGACTTAAACATCCAAAGAGTTCAGTCTTTGTGATGAATGAAGGGATGGATGGATGGATGGATGGATGGATGGATGGATGGATATCCCACACCCCTGTAGACAGACAAATCAATGCTTGGGGCTTTCTGCTTTCCACCCTTTCTCTGGATGCTGGTGGTCCCCACTGTGCCCTATGGCTGGGACACTAGTGAGACTGCCTCACAAGGCCTTTCTTTGGTCTACATCCTGACTCTCTAGCTAGAAAGGCCTCCACAGCCAACTCGCACCTGAGCCTCCACATATTGCGAACGCATGTTGCCCTCAGCCCTGCCTAGATCACACACACACACACACACACACACACACACACCACTACCACCAGCATACCACACACACCTCTAATTCTATGGTGGCCCCTCCACCAATCTTACTGCTTTTTAATCCCTCAGTCTACAAATCTTATCCATTCCTCTGTCCCATCCTCTGCCGCATCCCTCTGTGCTCCATCCTCTCCCAAAGTCATGCCAAACTTCAGGACCAAGAAGGTCCTAATTGCAGCTCAGGTGCCACGATCCTAGCACTGAGCCCCGTGTCCCCATTTAAAGCGTGACATGCACTCCCCTTATCAGAGGGTGACAGGTGTGTGTGAAACCTTCAGCAGGCTAGAGCTCCCATGGCCACTGCTCTTTACCTGTGCACACCAGTGTGAAGTCCATTAAGTTAACAGGCACTGCCCTCACACCAAGAGCCCTCAGGAGGACACCCGCCCTGAGGACTAGACTCTATGGAAAGCATTAGAATTCAGGATAAAATGTACAGAGGCCAGGTGTAGGGAACAGGAATGATAGAACGACACTCCCAAGTACTGACAATATGTGGCATTCAGAACAATCTGGCCTACCAGCTTTTAGGCAGAACAAGTCTGTCCTGGAGCAAACAAAGCTCGCCAGCCACAGGTATTCATTTTGGTTCTCTCTTCAGACACGTAACAACCAAACATGGAAGCAAGAACACCAGTGGCACGCAAGGCAAGGACAGCCAAACACTGCAATGAACCGAAAAAGCTTTCAAAATATTACTGCCTGAAACAAGTTGAAGATGTCACATCCCTAAAAGAGAGAAGGCTCCATTTCAAAGTGGGTCGATGACAAGGCAAGAAAGAGCTCTTCTTAGAAGTATGATTGCTAACAGAAACATCCCACAGGGAAAATACCTGAAGGTGAGGAACTCTCACAGAATATACAGCAAGAGTACAAAAAGAAGGGCCATGGGCCGGGGAGAGAGCTCAGGGGAATAAGTGCTTACCTGGCAAGCGCAGGATCCTGAGTTCAATCCCCAGTGCCACAAAAAAAAAAAAAAAAAAAAAAAAAGAAGAAAGAAAGGAAAGGAAAGGAAAGGAAAGGAAAGGAAAGGAAAGGAAAGGAAAGGAAAGGAAGCCTAGCCAAATAGCTCAGGGGATTAAAGTGCCTGCAAGCAGGCACAGGGGCCAGGGGTTTGATTCCTGGGGCCTGCCTTGCTGGCCCTGCCCCCAGGGCACACTGAGACAGCAATTGAGACTGGGCATGGTGGTACATGCCTGTAATCCCAGCTCTTTGGAGGCTGTAAACAGGCAGATCACTAGGAGTCCAATCGAGTAGTGAGACCCTGAACACCCTGTCGACCCTGCCCTAAAATACAAAAAATTCTTTAAAAAAGAGTACAAAAAGAAAAATATAAGAAAACACATGAAACATGCAAGACCAATCTAGCAGTTCTGTATTCATTTACTAAGAATTACACAGGAAAATAATATAAAAAGTATATAAATCATACAGATGACAGAATCATGTTCCCTAAAGGCTGGAGGAACCCATGGTTTTCTCATTGATAGGATTCTCTGGTACCAACCAAAGTGAATGAAATAAAGACCCACTCCTAGATCGTTCTCCTGAAAACCAGGGCTCCAAAGGCAAGAAGAATATTTTTAAAGTTTCTGATGAGAAAAACAGATTATCTGAAAGAAAGTACGCTTGCGCTGCCATCTGCTTTCTCTTCAGTAGCACTGGAGACCCACAAGAAAAGAGCAGCGCTCCCAGGCTCTCATTAAAGGAGGAAAAGTCTTATTTTAAGAACTTAATTCCTAATTTAAAATTCCTAGCCGACAACTATCAAATAAGTGAAGAGTAATATAAACATTTTTTGACATTAAAATACTTAGAAAGTCTACAGCCCAGAGACTTTTTGAAAAATATCCTGTCAGGATATTCTCCAACAAATTGGAAGGAGAAAGCACTGAGAGGAAAAACATCTTCAAGATGAAGACATTTTTTTAAACAAAGAATATACTTAAGTGACTGGATAGTCTTAATGATATAACAAAGATATCTAGTTCTTTTGTTTAAAAGGAAAATAAAGCAAGGAAATTAGGGACTCCAGACAGAAAAGTGAAGCCATACACCATACTAAACTGACTGATAGTGAAGCTAAATAGTACATATTCTTTCAATAATACAAATAAATATAGCTTTTAGTGGAGCATGGTGTCATGGTAAAAACAACATTCTTCCTAAATTAAAAAACCTGTGAAGCAGAAATTTACTTGGCATTTGTGATGGTGCACACAGAATTAGATCCAAATTGGCTTGGATATTGTATCGATTTAAGTAAAAGGTGTAGCTGTCGATAGATAGATAGATGATAGATAGATAGATAGATAGATAGATAGATAGATAGAATGATTTTGTGTGTGTGTGGTACTAGGGATCGAACTCAGGACCTTGTGCTTGCCAGGCAAACACTTATTCCACTGAGCTATCTCCCTAGATAGATAGATAGATAGATAGATATAGATAGATAGAGTAGTTCAGTGGTAGAGTATTTTTTCAAGCATGAATTAAGCCCTGGGTTTGATCCTCAGGTAACCAAACAAGAATAAAATAAAGCATCAGTATGCTTTGATAGGCTTCTCCCCTTGATACCTGCTGCCTATCCAACTTGAGCTTTGTTTTTAATGTATTTGGTACAGTGTCTCACTATGCAGCTCAGACTCAGTGATCCTCCTGTTGTCAGCCTGGTTTAGGTGCCCATCTCAGCACTCCTGGGGGTGGGGCTAGCAGGGCATGTGGTGCCAGGGATCAAATCCAGATCCCTGGACTTGCAAGTAGGCACTTAGACCACTGAGCTATCTCACCATCCCTAAAATTTGAGCTTTTAACTCAATCAAAATGTCCAATGATGAAATTAAAGTTTAAATACATGCTGCTTAAAAGTTAGAGATCCTTGATCAAACTGTTTATCACATGAATACTGAGGGGTTTTTTTAAAAAAAAGTAAAGCCATATTAATATGCTGAGCTGTAAAAGGCTCATATCAAAACTTGTGACATTGCCACAGATAACCCACTACTATTATGGACTATTGGACTAGACTGGGTTATTTTGCTGAATTCACACACCTACAATATTTAAATGGCAATAGAATACCCATCTCTGAAAAACTAAACAAAAAAGGGGACATAAAGGAAGGACCATTTTGTAACTGTATATACAAAATAGTTAGAATAGATATATAGCTACTTTCTCTTAATTCAATGAGAAGATTTATACTAATAGTGTTTGGACAGGATATCATGTCTGCATCTTGTACTATGAATAACTACTGCAAAGACAACAATATGCAATGTATTAATCATTGTAACTGTCCTTACTAACCTGCTTTGAAACTGTCTCATTGCTATTTCTCAATAAAATTAATAAGAAAAGAATATTGAGTTTTTGAAGCATTGAAAAAATTGCATCAATTAAAAACACAACTTGCAAATGAAGACATTAGATTTTTATCCCTAAAAGACAAAGAAGAAACTCAATACACCAAACCACCCAGCCTTAATATTGAGAGCGCCGAATCCTAACCACTAGACCACCAGGGTGCGTCAGGCTTTAATATTGAAATTCTGTGCTGGTGCTTTATTTCAAAATACCTTGACTTTCGAGAAAACTGTTCCGATGGAACTATTTTTAGCTAGAAAAACTGTGTTCTCTTCCAGAAGGGCATGAAATTGAGAAAGTCTACAATTTCACCACATAATACTTTAATGAAGCATTCAAAAGAATCAAAAATAAAAATGATTTGTTGGATGAACTTTGTGTTATAAAAATAGTTACTGAAGAAAATTACTCAAAAAGATAAAATGAGGTAGGCGTGATAATATACACCTGTGATCTCCTCCAGGCTATGTGAGAGACCAAGTCAGGAAGAGCGTAAGCTCAATGCCAGCCTGACAGCTTTTCCAGACCTTGACTGAAAATAAAAAAATAAAAAAAATAAAAAAATTTAAAGAATTAGAGTTATTGTGTAGTGGTAGAACTTGTCTAGTACGTGCAAGGTTATGGCTTCAATCCCCAATACCACAAAAAGAGACAAAATGACAGTACCCAGTAAAATGTTTAAACCAATAGATTTTATACTTTAATGCCAGAAGGTTTGCATTGAGAATTTCTTTCACTTTTCCAAAGCTGATTAGTTGCTTCAAAGTCTATACAGAGAATATTTTCCCTATTGAAAATATTATGACTGAAAGATGGCCGCCTCCGTCACGAGGGGTGCCATGGCGCTGTGTGCAGGTATTAACTGGTCAGTTGCTTTAGTCAGGAAAATTCCCTGGACTGCAATGGTGAATGAGCTGAGAGAATACTTTGCTCAATTTGGCCATATATGAAAGTGCACTGTTCCTTTTAACAAAGAGACTGGTTTGCATAAAAGTTTGGGTTGGGTTCAGTTTTCTTCAGAAGAGCTGCAGAATGCAATCCAACATGAAAGTCACATAATTGATGGAGTGAAGGTCCATGTTCAAGTTCGAAGACCAAAGATTTTGCAAGGGGATCAAACATCTGATAAAGAGAAAGATTTCTGAGATGAGTATTACCCATTAAATAAACACAAAACATAAAAAAATAAAATATTATGACCTATAATGAAGGTTTGAAGGTGTCAACAATTTCAAATTTTTACTAACCACAACAATGTTTCTTTGAAAATTATGGGAAATTTCATGAAAAAATAATAAAAGATTTTATAACATTGGGGAAAATTTTAATAGTATAGACAACATATTAGAGATAGATTACTGGAAAACTGATTAAAATCCAAATCTATTCTGCTTTATTATTTACATACAGATAATGAAGAATGTTTTATATTTTACTCTATTGTACATAAATATGTGAAGTTTTTCGTTTTAGAAGAGTTCTACTATTTAAAATTATTTTCAATAGAACAATTTATAGAACCAATATAATAAAATCAACCAGTCAATCAAGCAATAAACATTTCAGAAGGGAAGGTGAAGGGATATGACCAATGCATGCTATTTGCATGGATGGAAATGTCACAGTTGGCCACCACTATCTAAAATGAACATGTGTTAATAAAATATTATTTCTAAAATACATACATTTTTAATTTTAGAATCTCTTTTCACCCTCAAAAATGCTTTCATTTCATCAGTAAAAGGATGGGTGAGAAGGTGTGCTAGCTTTCTAACAAATTACTCCAACAATTCCTTCTCAGCTTACAGGACCAATGTTTGTTATCTCACAGCAGAAATGAGACACCACATGGACCAAGAATCCAAGTGTGACTTAGCCAGATGGCTGTTTCTCAGGATCTCCCAAGAGACAAAAAGAAAACTGTCAGCCAGGACTAGGTGATCTCAAGGCTCCTTTAGGGCCAAATATCTACTTCCTAGCTCCCTCAGCCTTCAGAAGATCTTTGTCCAAGTTCCCTGCCATGGCCACATGCCTGTCAGTCAGCTGTGGCTGTGCGACTCTTAATCCCAAGCAGTCGGGTTCACTGGATATAGAAAGGTCTAGTGGATGAGTAAAGTGTGTTCCTGGATGTGTCTCAGCCAGCCATGGAAACATGGCTTCAGTACTGCACGCAGTCCTTCTTCTACTCCTCTCTAGCACTGTATCCTCTGTATCCTTGCTCTGCTCCCGAGCCACCATGAACTAAGCAGCTTTACTCCGCCATGATGTTCCTGCCTTATGGATGGCTGACTATGGACTGAACCCTCCAAACCATGAGCTAAATTGAACTTCTCTTCCTTTCAGTTGTGGATGTCAGGTGTTGTGTCTGGCAACAGGAAAGCTGACCAATACAGGCTGCCACGACAAACAGAACAGAGAAAACAGCTTAAACAGGACATTTATTGTCTCACAATTTTGGAGGCTGGAAATTCAAGGTCAAGGTGTCTGAAGGCTGGTTTCTCCTGAGGCCTCTCTCCTTTCTCCTTTCTTGGCTTCTAGATGGCTGTCTTGTCCTGATGCCCTTGCATGATCTCCCTTCTTTATTTCTTTGTATCCTTATCTACTTTTCTTATAAAGATACCGGTCATTACTGGTTTAGAGCCAAGCCTAATGATCTCATTTTAGTTTAATTAGCTCTGAGAAAGTCTTAACCTCGATTGCAAGTCACTCACTGCTGAAGTACTGGGGTTAGTCTCTCACAAGAATGAGCCAAGATGGGGGCGGGGAAATGTAGCCTATATCAAGGTGTCTCTGCCTACTGCCTTCATTATGTCAGCAAAGTCAGTCAGAGAACAAGTCAAGACATCAAGAAGTCTTTTAATCTCAAGAGCCATAGCCCATTTTTGCGAGACCCCATGACCATGAAGAGAAAAGACACAATTGTTTGAGCTGATACTCAAACAATCCCAGCTCGAACAATTGGGGGGTGTCCAAGTGCTGCAGCATGAGGAAGAGGTGGCCGAGCAGAAGCTTTCTGCCACCATGGTGACTACCATTCTGCCCAAGGACACTGAAGGCACTGAGGGTGCATGTGGGCATGCCATCTCTGGAATGGAAACAGCTGAGCTTGTTGGGAGCCTGTGTGAGGAACCCCAAGTCATTCCGTTCAGTGAGAATACAAGGAAGCAGAGAAGAAAAGGAAGATATAGAGGATCAAAAAGGGCCTCATAAGTCAAAGGAAGAGATTCTAGGCAAGATGCTTCTGTCCTCCCCCTGCAAGGCCACAGGAGCCCTGGGCATGAGACAGAAGCATTCACTCATCTCTATATCCACATCTTCATCCTCTCCTCCTCCCCCTACCCCTTCTTCTTCCTCCCTCTCATCTCCTTCTCCTTCTCTTTCTCTCTCTCTCTCCCCCCATATGCCTATACCCAGTCACAAATAACCCATGCACACCAACACATGCATGCACACCCATTCTTATACAATCACAACCACACACACTGGCAAACACATGCACATACAAATACATATATTCATCCACACATGTGGGAATATCCCACATGTTCACACCCCCCATCATCTACAGGTGGGCACACGCATGCATGAGTCATATACTTGCACACATGCACATGCACATGCACATACATCTCCTGCACCACACAGCGACACCCCCCTCAGCACTCCCTGAGCCTGGCTTGTGGCTGGCACTCAGTCAGGGTTGACTTCACTGATTAAGCCAAGGGAAATTGTATTTAGGGATTCTTTCTGATTAATCTTTCCAGTTGTTTAACATAGGCTCCTGGGCATTCATTGTGTATGTGCAGAGCGCTCAACTCGTGCTTCTCAGAACTAGCGAAATATCATTACCATATCATTACCTTTTCCCAGGACTGCATCAGAATGATGGGGGAGCTTTCAATGAGCTAGGCATTTAAAATCAGAAAATATCTAAGTCATATACTTTCTTTTCTCAGGCACTTAGAAGAGACAAAAGCAAAAAGAATTCTCTCCAAAGATACCACCTCCCCACACTTTGGGGGTCTTTTTGAGAAAATGGGAAACTTAAAAAAGCAATGAGTGACCTAATACCCACCTAGTCTATGAGATTATAGCTTCCCCCACTCTGCTGAACAGATGTGGAGAACCATGCTGCTCTCCAGTGGGGAAATTCTGGCTGAGTGTGTTAGCTTTCTAGGGAATAACCAATAAACCTGCACTCTCATGGAAGTTAAAAGTGAAAAAGAACCTTTGCCATTGACACACTGAATAAGGAAGACAACACCATGCCTGGAAAAGAAGAAAGAACTCAGGGGTCACTTGTGGTTATTTCTGGGGTAAGGAGCTAGCAGGGGTAAGGTGGAAACTCACTGTCCAAGAAGAGAGACTCCTCGATCACGGGATGCTCCTTCTGAGCCCTCAGGGTCCTGCCACTGAGGCCAGCCTTGGATGTGGGAGGCTTACATGTTAAATAGCTCAAGATTCCTACTGATGAGGGGGGACTTGAGAAACTCCCATGCCAGTCCAGCAGTGCTGACACACACCCAGTCACTCCCTCCACACAATTACCCTCTGAGCAATAACTTGGTGTATTTTCTTCTATGACAGGGTCACGCCAAGCCCGCTATTTCCTATTACAGTATTAGTCTTTATTTGGTTTTCATGTACACCTTTTTCCTTGAGGCAGTTCCTCCTTCCAATGAAATCTGGCACCCCAAGCAGTTCTCGGAGCTAAATTAATTATAAAAGCATATTAATGTCATCTGTATAGCAATGAAATTAATTTATTCAATACATCCAAGAGGAAGTCATCAATTATGACCAGAAAGTGTAGCATTTTGTGTTACATCATTTACAATTCTTACAAGTTTTAATATATCCTCTAGCAAGAATCACCATAAATATCACCTGCTGTGCAGTTTTGATTTATGAATTAAATGTAATTTTTAGATGCCACTAATGTTCAAATATTGAACATTTTATTCTTACCAAATGTGTGTTCTGGATATTTATCCCTGAATGAGGAAATGAAAATCTCCACTCTCTTGGGTTGCCCTGTGCCTGAAGGTGCGGAAGTGGGCCGCAGGGTCACTGCTGGCACACTGCTATGGTTTGAATAGTGTCCCCAAGGATTCATGTGGAAAGGCTTTAGTCCTCGGGGTGGTTGTATCAAGAGGGCCTGTGAACCTTTAGGAAGAAGAACAGATGGGAAGTGTTTGGATCATTGGGGCTTCTGCCCTCAAAGACGACTGTGAGAGCCAGGTCTCAGCCTGCCTTGTTTCCTGGCTTGTGATCACACACTCCAACATGTACCCCTGTCATTGCCATCTGCCACCCTCACCAGAGACCCAACCAGTGTGACCAGCTGTCTTGGGCTTGCACCTCCAAGGTATGCGTTCAAAAGCTCTTTCTCTTTCATAACTTAATTGCCTCAGACATTTTGTTGCAGACACAAATTTTTTGGATGCGCTTTCCAGTTAAAGTTCCCAAGACACACCACAAGCTCAACAAAGGGAAATCTGTCTGCACCCTCATGCCAAGATCCCACTGTGTCAGGGCTCCAGTTGGTCCAATCTCAGGATGAATCAGGCATTCATAGAAACATGGCCCAGTTTCCAGTTATACTTCTCAAAGATCATTAGAGGACATCCCATTCCTTATCCACAGCAATTCTTATTAAACCTCTTTCCACGCAGCTCCTCCTCCACATTACCAACAAGACACACAACTAACCAGAATTCCTCTCTCAGCCCTACAGAACTCTCCCCCAAGAGAATATATTTGACATGAGTCTGACAAATACTGGTAGCCAAACTATGCAACAAATGCCTAAAAACATTTTTAAAAGGCAGGCATCCCAACAAAACAGCAAGCAACACAATAGAACAGGTACTCCACACAGAAGAGGAGCTACCAAGCATGTGACAAGGTGCTCTGCGTCATGAATCCTCAATAATAGGCAAATTAAAACTACAGTGAAGTTAAAGCTGAACACACTGCTAGGATGACTAAAAGAAAAATACAGAAAGTGCCAAGTATTGGCAAGTGTGGGACTTTCACACACTCCTGGCAGGGTGTCATTTGGCACCCTGCATGACATATATACTAAAACATATACACACATCCCCAGTGACCCAAAAATTTCTCTTCTAGGTAACTACCCAAAGCAAGCCCACATGCCCACCAAAAGACACATATTAGAGTACTGTATTCATAGTGCTATTCAAAATAGCCCTTAATTAAATCTACAAAATATCCATTGACAGGAAAATAGAACGGGATTGCCAGATAAAACAGAGGATGCCCAGTTAAATTAGAATTTTAGACAAACAACAATAGTGTTTTTAGTGCAAGTGTATTACACATAACATATTTCCTGAAATGAACTACAGCTGTACAGTAGACCCTCATTGACAGGATGATGAGCAAAAAGGAGAAGACAAAAAAAATTCAGGTTATATGATTTCATTCATTGTGTATGATATTTGAAAACAATGGGCAAAAGAAGCTGGGGAGGGAGGTCCAGGCAGTTGATACAAAGGGCATTTTGACGCCTGGAACTTTCTATTTCTTGATCTGGCCACTGATCAAACAGTTGTGCTCTTCGTGGTACCTCACCATATATGCATTGTATATGCCCTCTATAACTGTGGGGTACACTTACACTAAAACACACTAAAACATCTGAGTTTGAATGTAACAACAGGACATCCTGTATTCCGTCTAACCCTATTCAGTTCTATTAATGGACATTTTGCCCATCAACACATATCACATTTTATATGTCCATAAAAATTATTAAAACTTCTCACACACTACTGTTCCCATACAAATCCTTCCAGTTTCACCTTTGAAGGGAGAGGAAGTGTCAGTGGGGAGAGTCAGAATTATTGCCGGGCTGTGAGAAGGGTCAGAAGAGGAAACAGGCCTGCAAATACTCACATAGGAATGACACAGATGTTGGGTGTCAGCTGTACGCTCGAGGTAATAATACTGCCAGCTCTTGTAACACAGAAAATTGATGCCTCTCCAAGTCCAGAGACAAGATTCATGCTGCCACCCTCATAGGACTTAAATTCAAGTTGCCTACAAGGGACGGCGATGATCAGCCTTGATCATGTTTGAGTCCCTTCTCTGCCCTCCATGTTCCTTCCTCCCCCACTGGCACTGGAATACAATCTTAATCCTGAATTTGGCCCTGAGGCACTGTGTGGTCCTGAAAGGCCAGGACCCTTCCTGAGCTGCTAGTCTGACCTCTTGGAGATCTCCAGACCCAATGTGAGCTCACAGCTGGGGCTTGGCAGGTGGACCCATCATCCCCAGAAACAACAGGGACCCCCAAAGGGGTAACAACAGTGAGCTGCATAACAGCTTATTAATGGTGCCCCATGAATGGGAAGCACAAGAGACAGCTGAAAGCTGACCAAGACGCTGGCCCCCCAGGACAGAGAGGCACTCTGTGAAACACGGTGGAGGGGGATGTGAGAGCTAGCCGGGAGTCAGACTTGAGACACCGCGAGCCCACGGCCAACCATCCAAGCTTTGGTGTTCTCATGTGCACGGTCAAGATAATAACACTGCCACCTCTCTGAGTCACCGCAGGGATCCAGTGAGATGACGAGCAGCAGGGCGTTTAGTCTGAACATCACCACAACGCATTTGCTGCCTGTGCTCACCTGGAACCTGCCCACTTTTTCCATCAACACGAAGTCTAATTCCTTCCCTCCAGTCCAGGGGAGAAGAGGATTTGTGGCTGGCCTGTCATAGGTAGAAGGTAGCACAAGGGATTTACTGTGTCTCCAAGCCTAGGTCCTAAGAGGTAATTACGTTTGTTAGCTGCTCTACTCTCCAACGGAGCTCTGGGCCACTGTAATCAGTTAACTGTGTCCATTTGAATAAGAAACACCCAACTAAATTGGACCAGAACAGTTCTGCGTGTGGCTGAAGGGAATTACTGAAGACAGAAGACCCACCCTAGGTATGAGTGGCAGCAATCAACAGGTTTGTACCCTGAGCAGAATAAAAAAGAAACAAAAAAGAAAGGCACATCTGTTGCCTTGGAGGAGCTCAAACCTTCACCTTCATCCGCTGGCTTTCAGCACAAATCCTTCAGCCCCCTAGCGCAACCCCTTCAGCCTCCTGATTGGGTCTCACACAGGACACGACAGTGAGCTCCAGGCCTCTGACTTTGGACTGGATCCCTCAAGTCTCCAGCACACAGCCAGCTTGTCTGCAGTCTTCCACACCTGACTTGCTGGCAGCCATTGCAAGCCTATCTTGTAAGTCCTTATATATTTATATATCTTGCATTGAATGTTTCTCTAGTTAGCACTAACTGATACAGCCACCATCAAAGCCAGTCACCTGAGAGCCACCACTTTGTGGAAAGGCCAGACCACACGGGAAAGCCACGTGTACCAACTGACTGCCCAACTAAACTGCCAGCTCACAGATAGATATCAGCCACAGATAGGATAGAGATCCCTCCAGAGGGCTGCAGCCCCCAGGATCAACACCCCCAAAGACACCATGGATCAGAGACATGTAGCTCCTGCCACGCCCTGTTCCGATCCCTAATTTTCATACATGGGCAAGATAAAAATGAATACCTTCAGTAATTGGTTTGGGGATGGTGTGTTTTGCAGCAGTAACTGATGCATACTGGCATGGGCTAAAGTTTCTATCTAATTGTGCCCCCAAAGACCCAGTTGTTAAAAGCTTGCACCCATGGTATGCTATTGGGAAATGGCAGAACATTTAGAGAGAGACCCTGGTGAGAGGGTCAGGTGGCTGTTAGTAGGGTCTGTAAGGAGCCATGTCTTCCTCCAGGAGTGCCCCAAGGTCCTCATAGAACTGAGAATGCACACAGCATCTCCGTCATGTCCTAATAATTTCTTCTTTGGCTACTACCCTCCAGGGCTGTGACTCACTGTCCCTCCCAGCTGACCACAAGCTCTCCAAGCCTTGCTTCATTCCTTTGGTGGTAACTGGAGCCTGTCCTCTGTTGTGTCTATGTCCTGGACCTATGAGCCCTACACAGCATCCCCCAACCTGTCCCCACAGGGCCCAGCACAGATCTGCAAGATATTTTTGAAACCTATATGCAAGGCAGATCTCTCGTAAATGCAAACAGGCAAAGTACCTTCTATAGACGTTTTAAAAGCAACACCAGAGGATGCTGAGTTTAGCACACTCCGTGCCTCAGCACCCTGCGTGTCCAGACTACAGAGTGCCTCCCTCCCCATACCAGCATGGCCGCTGCAGACCCTTGATTACTCAGCAGGCCCCAAGGTACCTGCCCAAGCTATGGCAGGCCCAGGTCACATCAAAGAAACATGCAGAGCCCTGGAACCAACTCAGCACCCACCTGGATGCCAGGAACTTCCTCCACCTGGGGCCAACATTCAGGCACTGTTCCTCCCTCCTGCCCCCTGCCATCCTACCATACCTGGCCTTGGGCTTCTGTTTCTACACAGCCTAGAGGAGAGCAAAGAGACCTTTCACACTGAACTCTTCCCTTCCTCACCAGCCCCCTTGTCTATGGTCTCCCCTCGCTAACATTTCCTGCTTCTAATAGCTACAACATGGCCACCGAAGGGACCTAAAGGACAAGGTATTCATCATGCTCTGCCTGTGTCTTAGTCAGCCTCCTGTTGCTGGGACAAAAGGCCCAACCCTGCAAGTTAAAGGAGCAGAGGTTCATTTTGGCTCAGAGGGCTCCACCCATGGTCAGATGGCTCCAAGGCAGCAGCGTCTTGGCCGAAGACTGGCCACTTACCTCACAGCAGTCAGGAAGCAGAGCAACAAAGAAAAGCCAGGGAGGACAGGGCCAGGGACCAGACAGAGTCTCCAAGCTCGCACTTCCCTCCCACACTCCCACCCCAAAATACCCAGGAGTGTACTTTACTAAGGTAGGCATCTATCAAGCCAATCAAGTTACTAATTAAGATCAACTACCATGCCTTTGTCAATGGGGGGCCCCCACACAGAACCTAGCTTGCCCCCCGAGTCATGCACAACTGGCCCCACTATTCCCCCAAACCCTCAGAAACATCTGGGCCTCAGCTCTTACGTTTGCCCAGATGGGGCTCTCTGCCTGAGTGGCTTCTCTCCCTTAGCAGCTCTGACATGTCCCCTTCCTGGCCACATCTCTGAACTCTTCTCTGATCCCCTGATAAGACTTCCTCCTCTGGCTCCCGGAGTCCCTCCCCACTTCTCTGAAAGCATGACCCATTTTGATTTCCAACTCTCTTATGTCTTCCTTTCCTCCTTCTCCTCCTCCTCCTCCTCCTCCTCCTCTTCTTCCTCCTCCCATGAGCCCCAAAATGAAAGAGAAAACTTCAGTTTTCATATCTGAAGCGCTCTGGATTAGTAATGCCATGCTAGCTGCTGCTAGCTGTTCAGTGACCTAGTAAGGTAATACATGAGGCCTTAGGTCACATGCACGTCCATGCTCCCGGCCAGCCCACATTCCCCAGCTCATTCAGGCCCCAGGCCCATCTTTCTGTGGCCCCTCACTGCCCTTGGAGTCCTCTTTATAAAGATGACACACCCATCTGTGAAACACATCACCTCCAACATGTGTCCTTAAGAACTCACTGCATGACCTCACCCTGGGTATTGGGAAAGGTAGCCACCAGGTGGAGAGCTGCTACCCATCACAGAGCTGCCCTGCAGACAGAGAGCACAAATGTTCATTCAGCCTCTGCAGCAGATGCAAAGGAGGACCCGAAAAGCATGCGTGGAGCTAACTGGAAACAGGATGGAGGGTAGGCAGACCTTAGAGGGGATCCTGCTAACATTTATGAGCGCTTCTATGTGCCAGGTATGAACTGGGGCACAGGAACTCACTGTAGAGCCATACACAATGTGCGCGGGGGGGGGGGGGGGCCATGTCCCGACACCAGACTACAGGCATGGACAAGTTCATGGCTTTGCCAAGGCCTCGTCTGACTCCTCCATGAAATGAGATTTTGCTCACCTCCAGGATGAAGGGAAATGCAACAAGCCTGATGCCCAATATGTATTCAAGACTAGAAATGTGCTATGATTAACCTTATATAACCCCATAACGACCCTACAACTCACTTGCCTGGTTAACTATCTGCAAGGCCAGAACACAGCCCCGATCTTCATTCTCACTAAGACTTTGCACAGCTTCACAGTCTCAGGGAGTCTCTGAGGCATCCCTCCAACGTCCCCTGCTCAGTCCCTGATGAAGCTCAAGGAGGCTGGAGGCCCCCTGCACTTAAGATCCCTCCCTCCCCTGACCTCTCACCTGCAACACCCTGCAGTATCAGCCAGGAGCTACCACTCCATCTACATGCTCTATGACATTAGGCAGCAATACTCTAGGAAGGTACTGCAGAGCCCCGGCTACCCTTTGCCTAGATCTCCTGCTCAGGCCCTTCCCTGCCTGCCCCATGCACCCTCATGTTCCACTGTTGACCTTCCCTGAGATTTACAGGCCATCAGTCTCCCAGAGCCAAAGTGCAGACAAAAATCTCCCATCTTCCCTTTCAAATCCCCTTTCCATGGGTTGATGCAGCAGACAAGCCCACGGAGGGAGGAACATTCAGACACCAGGGCAAAAGAAGCAGACGAGAACCATGGTGCCAACTCCCAACCCATTCAGGCTCCTGGAATGCTCCACTTGTCTCCATCACAGACAGCTTGGGCTGCTTGGCCAATGAGGCACCAACTTCCAGACCCAGAAGAAAGCCCAGCAGAAGAGAGCCAGGCAACTGAGTGTTAGCCCTTCCAGCCAGCAGCTCCCTAAATAATTTGGATGATCAAAGGAGACATTTCCACTCCCTCCCCTGTCCCAGGCCTGCTGCAGGCTGAGGAGGGTGGAAATGTGAGAAACACTCCTTCCTGTTGGGGACAGGACACTGGCTCCTGCTCATCAGAATTTTCTTAGCTCATGGGCAAGAGGCAGCTTAGCATGTCGATGTATCGATTAGGGACAGTTTCTGGAGCACCCAGAGCTTGTGTTCGTGCCTTGAGGGGAATGTGCACGGAGAAGGCTCACTCATGACTCTCTGGAAAAGGCAGCTGCATTTACACACTGCCTGATGCTCATCCAGTGACACTGTGAGCCTGGACAGGCATCTGGGTCAGGAGGCCACGCTGGATTGGACCCCCACCTCTGCCTCTCACCCTGCAGGGCCTGCGGCTCATTAATGTCCAATGTGTGAGGTCTCTCATCTGCACCAAAGTGTCCTGTGGGGTTGCATCAAGTTAAACCACTGGACCCTGAGCCCAGTGTCAGGAGGGAAGCTGACCTCAGTGTTTCTCCTCGCATCCAAACTGCTGGCAGGTGCTGCTGTTCAAGGAGGAGGCACTGCCCCAGCCAGCCCATGTGCACACCTGGCGCCAGGTCTTTGGGCCCTGGCTTCTCTCCCTCTTCTACTGTTCTGGAACTAGCCAGGGACATTTGTCATCTCAGGCTCGCAGATGTAAATCCCAGCAGCCTGACTGCCACGGCCTATAGCTATGCCCTTCTTCCAAACATGCCAAGGATTTTCCAGGCTCCTCAGGACCAGAGCCTACTCAGCAGCTGCAGATGCTCTGACCCCAGTGGTTCTGGGATATGCTGGGACATCAGTGCCAAGCTACCCTTCAGCTTTACACATCAGGCCCCATCTCGGGGCCCACAGCAGAGTCACCCTTCCGCCTGAGGACACTGGCACCAGGGAGAGCTGAGCAGTGTCATGATCAGGAAGAGGAATCAAAGGGAACAGCGACGGGCTAGGCTCCAGCAGCCTGGGAGCACAGCATAACACTGGTCTCTGTCCCTCCTCTTCAGACATCCATCCCCACCCACTTCATGAGGCTCCTTCCTACTGGCCTTCCAGATCTGCGTGGGGTCACCTCCCCCAGGCAGCCCTCTGACCAGTCCATGCTAGCTGCCTCCCTCATTCTCTCAGCTCCCTTTATGCCCCCTGCTATCCATCAGGAAAGACTTACCTGTCCACCTCCCCAGCCTATAAGCTCCACAAGGCCACACAGGAACCTCATCTGCTACCAGTACCCACTACTTCTAGTGTAGCACTTCATAGAATAAAAGATAAAAATGAATGAATGAATGAATGAATGAATGAATGAATGAATGAATGAATGTTGGGCCACTCAGTCCTTCCTGAGGACCTGTGCTACCAAAGAGCTCTGTCCTACCTCACAGCTCCCTCGGCTAGGTGGGTAGGACCCACTGGACTGATTCCTGAGCTTCCAGACCCTCTAGCCAGGGCAGCACCTCAGAGGCACAGCCTTCTCAGCTGGCTGGCCCCACAAAGCCTGCGCCTGCCTGGCCTGCCCCCTCCTACAAGAGAGTGGCTGAGTCCTTGCTGGCCTAGGTAGGACAGTTCAACTGTTCCCATGGATGCCGGAAAGGGCCAGTCACTTTCTGTGCTCACTCTGCTGTGCACGAGACACCATCACCATGTGTCCTTCCAATAAGGCCTGCAGACGTCACGTCAAAGCCCTGGCTCTGCATAGTGGGTGCTGGTGGGGACTAGGATCCCATGGTCCACCCACCTATACTGCACAGCACATCAGCCCCTATATCCTGGATGCCAAGAAGCAGCTCACTCTAACCTGGACCAATTATGCAGATCTTGGGGCTCCAATATCCCTCCTGTGGCTGCTGAGTTCTCTACCTAACAAAACAACTCCCACACGTTCCCCATTTGATATGAAGACCTCCATGTGCCCCTCATCTGCTGGGAAGACCTTTACTCTTTCCTTCCAGAACTCTCGCAACACTGCACACTGTCCAGGCTGCTTCCCTGGCTAGGAGGCACATAGCACATCTTCTACCTCCTTCCTGAATCTTCTTCTGACCATCCATCCAGCATCAGAGTCTTCTTTGTGTTGACCTCTGTCTTAATTACTGTTCTCACTGCTGAGACAAAATACTCAACACCCAAAGTTAAAAGAGGAGGGCTGGGGATATAGCTCAGCAGTCTAAGGGCCTGCCTGGCAAGTGCAAGGTCCAGAATTCAATCCTCAGTACCACCAAAAAAAAAAAAAAGAAGAAGAAGAGGAAAAGATTATTTTGCCTCACAGTTTATAGAGGTCCATAGTCAGCTGGCTCTGAGGCAGGGTGGAATGACAGAGAGGCACCAAGGAGGAAAAACAGTTCATGGCAAAGCAGGGCAGGCAGAAGGCAGAAAGCAACAGCAGCAGAAGAAGCAAGGCAGCAGCCTGCCTCTCCCTATTATCCCTTCCAGGCCAATGGCCTTTTGGCTGGTGCCATCCATACCCAGGCTCCTTAAGCTACCAGTACCATACAATTAATGCCAGCATCACATGCTTGATTCCAGTATCACACACCCTGGATCCAGCCACCTTGGAAAGGCCCTACCTATGACTTTATGAGGTTTTGGTGGGGGAACATCCAGATAACAACTCCATTCAATCACCTAGCACTTTCTGGGGTACTACTGTTTTTCTCTCCCTCACCTCCTACGGAATGATCAAGATCGGGGCAAAGCCTACACCAGGCCCTACCTGCAGCCCCTCACCCTCACCAGCCTCTGGTATCTCCAGCTGGTCTTCTTCTGCCCAGGCCTGTCATCCCAATTCAACTCCAGGTGCTGGTGCCAGGTTTGCCTGTGTTCAGCTCAACTAACAGATCAGTAACTCACTGGGCTGCCTTCTCTCTCTGGATTTCAGTTTGGTCCCTGGTTTCTCCTCTCTGATAGTAGCCTCTCTCACTATTCTATACTGTGCAGACCTCACAGCCAGCCCAGTCTCTGCCTTCAGACCTTCTGCTGTATTCCATTTCTGTATATCTGGGACTAGGCCTCTCAATGGACCACATGGACACTGGTCAATATTCTTTGCTCCAAACTCCATCTTTCCTCACCTTTACCAGGGATCCCTGTGGATAGAAGCCTTTCATTTCTTTTGTGTTACTAAATAATACTACATTTATGGAGATATATATATATATATATACTGCTTAACAACAAAGATATTGTTGTGGTTTGGGGTTTATAAGAAGAAACAATACAATACAGGACACATTTTATAATATTGTTTTATAATGAATCCCCAAAGAATCATACACAAAGAGTGTAAGAGATTTGCCCACACACTGAAAACCAAAGAATGCAGCTGAGGGCCTGGATCTTAACATCCTGCATGAGTCGAGCTGAAGACCTAGAGCTCATAACAATGCCTCTCACAAGTCCACCTGGTGGGCTGGAGCGCACAACAACATCTCATGCAGGCCTGCTTCATGGATCTGCACTGGGAAGACCCAAAGGTTGGTGGTGGAAGCTAGAAAGTCTATGCCAGGGGGATGAAGGATCTGTGCCAGCAGGCTGTGGGATCCGAACTGTAGCCAGGAAGCAATGCTCAAGGTAAGAACCAGAGCTCCCCGCAAAAGTACCACAGCCGTCCTCAGCAACAGTGATGTCCTGAGCTCCTCCCATGACGAGGAAAGCTGAGTTCTCACTAGGAAAGCCAACATGACAAGGTCCCCCAGCAGAATAGCCCAAGAAAACCAGCAGCTTCCAACAGCTCTAACAGCTTCTCCAAACAGCATCCCTAACAGCCTCTCAACAGTTTCTCCAATTCTGCCTCTTACACTGCTGACAATAACCCAGAGGTGGGCCTCTCACACCCAGCACCACACTACTTCAATTCATCTGGGTGTAACAAGTTGGCCACCAGTTAGAAATCCACTACAGATATGTTCTGAGAAATGTTCAACCAACACTATAAAGTATACTTATGTAAACTCAGATGGCTCAGCCACCGCTGAACAATGTAATCTTACAGAGCCACCTACATATATGTGATCTGCCACTGATGGAAACTCCACTATGCGGTGCATGGCTGTACTATGTCTTTTGTCCATTCACCAGTTGATGAATTTTGGGCTGCTTCTACTTTTTAACTATTATGCATCTTACTGCTATGAACATTCATGTGCATGTTTTTATGTGGAAATGTGTTCTCGATCTTCTTACATACCTCATTGTGGAATGCCAGACTTTATGGCAACTCTGTTTAATTGTTTAAGGAGCTAGCACACAGAGGCTTTCTCTCTCTTTGTCTGCTCTTAAACCAGGGCTGTTTCGAGCCCAGAGCCATCACATAGCTCACACAGAGCCTGAGAAATAAGACAACAGAGACTACAATGGAGGTAAAAAAAAAAAAAAAGAAACCAAACTTGGATGAAACCGAGTTAATCCATCCTTGGACATGTCAGTGTTGTAAGTCAATAGAGTTACACGTCTTGTTATTTTTTTCGTGTGTGTTCACTTAACGTTGAAACCAATCTGAGCTGGGCTTCTGATACTCAGAAGTCAGTCTTGAGTGAGTCGTCCTGAATGGGCCTGCAGCTGAGTCCACCCCCAATACTTGGTCCAGCTCTGGACTCTTTCTCATACTAGCTCAGATCCCACATTGGACATCTAGTTTCTGCTTAGATGACAGATGCAGGGGACACTGTCAGCACAGAAAGTGTCCTCAGCCCCAGCTGAACTAGGTGCAGTCCTTCCCTTCCCATCAATCACTGCTGGGCTCATGTGTCAGAGAGGGGTGAAGATGGCCTTTCCCTGCAAGTTGCACATCTGATGTTGACTTCTCCTCACTGCTCCTGAGGTCTTACCTCCTCTCCCATGCATAGATACAATTCATCACTTTTCTGCACTCTCCAGGCCCAATAAGTGGTCTAAGCCTGCCAGCAAGAATGTCCCTATAGACTCTGGTTCCCCTCAGCGGGTTCCATGACTTTCTCCACATGGAATTCACAGACAAGCTTCCAGAACTACTAAGTCAAGCTTGCTAAAAGACTTGGAAATAGTTCAACTTGAGATGGAACAGTGACCAACATCAGGAATGGCCATGAGCACTTTTTCCCTCTCCTTATACACAGAACCAGGCAAAGTGGCCAGAAGAAGCCCAGGCAGAGCCTTCCCAAGTAGCTGTGTCTGTCACTCAGAATGACTTGCTATGGTACAGGCAGGTGGGACATTATCTCCACCTGGATTAAAGTTGGAAATGCCTAAACAGATGTGCACCCCACATAAACTCTCCAGGCCCCTGGTGCTATGTATGGGGATCAGAGGAGATGTACAGGTGCTTCTGCAGAAGGGCACAGTGAACTAAGGAAGCACAGCATCATTTCCCCTACCCAAGCCTCCCCCCCACTGGGGGATATATATGCTCTTCCAGCTAGAAAACCCAAGGGTATAGACCTTCCCCCATTTGGGGCCATCAAGAGCAAGCGGGAAAGGGCCAGCCAGCCAGCTCAGCAGACTAACATGCCTGTTTAGGCAGAGGGCAGGGACAGGGGTTTGATTCCTGGCGTGTGGTGCACATACCCGCCCCTGAAGTGCACTGAAATGGCCAATACGACTGGACGTGGTGGCGCACCCCTGTAATCCCAGCACTTGGGAAGCTGAAAACAGGAGGATCACTACAAGTCTGATCTGTGTAGTGAGACCCTATAGATCCTATACTAAATACATTTAAAACAACAACAACAACAAAATAGAAAAAGAACAAGTGGAAGTCTCCCATGAGGCAGGAATTTGTATCATGCACACAGGGCTTGAGGTAAACTTACCAACAGGAGTGCTATTTCCCAGCCATGTTTTATATTATTTCATAAGGAGTAAAGAGAAGGGAGCTGAGCCAGCCACAGCAATGTTCCTTAAACTAACCACACTCAAGACTCATGAAATGTGGGACCCAATGCAGGTGTTGACTCTCTGAGTTCCTTGAGAACAAAACCAAATCACACTCAGCGCATATTCCAGTGTCTTTCATGGCTCACAGGTAGGCACAAACTGGCCCTTTACCTTTGGGAGTAGATCTGGCATCCTTCGCTAGGCAAAGCTAGGAACTAGCCCTCACTAAAGGCTTCCTATTAGGCAGTTAAAAGGACACACCAATCCAAAACTTAAGTTAAAGTTATTATTTTGCCCTGAAACCTGCCCCTCAGGCTGAACAGGTCCCCCCTCCTCCCACCACTGTGTCATCCTGTGCAATCCCACTGAGCGCCCACTTTTCCTCCTCACACCAGCCTAGCCAGCCATTCAGTCATCTGTGTTAGCCCCTGTGTATAGGACAGGGATGGGTGAGGAGGCACTGAGAGAGCTGGGTCCCCGGGTGGGAGATGGGATCAGCAGCTCTGCCCAGGCTCAGCTTCAGGTAACAGGACTCAGCTGGCCCTTCCCAGACTGTTGCCTTGCCTCTGAAATGGGAAGGTGATGAGGGGGACTAGAAAATCCTTGTTCCACTCAGTGCTCAAATGGAAGCCCCCAAAGCCTGTCCTAGCTACATTCAGGGGACTTCCCCACCACACACACCAAAGGATATGAAACAGGCAGAAATTGGTTCTGGGGGAAAAAGCAGCAGAGCACCTCACACTTGAACTCTTCTGGCTTCTAAACATGTCTCTGCCATCTCCATCCACCCCCCACAAGACCTAGTCCATCCCTTGTTTGGGACTCTGATTCCCATAGCTGGATTTGTCCAGAGTCCACTGGTGACTGAGGCCTCCATGTTACTGACTCACAGAGATGGCCACCATCTGTGGCCTAAGAGTGAGAAGCTACCATCTCCAGCTTCCACATACAGATATATCACATTCTTTCCACAGAAGCCAACCTGTGCTTTTCAGCCCAAGATCTTCAAACAAACCCAGCTGCCAGTTCATCCCCAGTGCTTCTGAGAAGCCACAGGAGGTTGACATATAGGAATTATGGTAGACTAGATGGCCTGAAACCTCTTCTGTACCATGTTAAGTATTGTTCAGTCAAAATTCACACCCATGGGAGTCTGTGAAAGGGACTTTCTTTAGAAAGAAGATCTTTTCAGATCAATGAATGTGAGGCTATACTGGATTAGGTTGGTTCTCAGGCTAATCACAGATGCCCAAATGAGGTATATAAAGTAAAGCCATATTAATTTTTTTTTTTTTTTTTTTTTTTTGCGGGACCGGGGATTGAACTCAGGCCCTTGTGCTTGCCAGGCAAGCACTTATCCTACTCAGCTATCTCCCCAGCCCCAAAACCATATTAATATGCTGAGCTATGAAAGGCTCAAGTCAACAACTTCTGCGGATAACTCACTGCTATTGTGGACTGCTGGACTGTGTTGGATTGTTTTGCTGAATCCACGTACCTATAGTATTTAGATGCCAATGGAATACTCATTTCTGATAGGAATAAAGAAAAAAAGGAGATAAAAAGGAAGGACCATTTTGTATTTGTATATACAGAATAGTTAGGATAGATATACAGCTACTTCCACTTAATTCAATGAGAAGAAAGATTTGTACTAATAGTGTTTGGACAGGACATCCTGTCTGCTTCTTGTACTATGGATAACCACTAAGAAGATAACAATGTACAATGTATTAATTATTGAAACTGTCCTATTAATCAGTTTTGAAACTGTCTCATTGCTATTTTTTTCTCAGTAAAATAAAATAAAGGCCAAGAAAAAAGGAGAAGGAGATTTGGGAAGCACACGCACTCACACAGAAGAGAAGCCCTCTGAAAACGGAAGCAGAACATGGGGTTCTGAGCCCACCATCAAGGGACATCAACAATAGCCACTAGAATCTAGGAAAGAACAGGAAAGATGTTCTTTTAGAACCTTCAAAACAGGGGGCCTGCCCCATAGCTCAGTTGTTTAAGTGCCTCCTTAAACAAAGCCCTCAAGCTCAAGCTTCTGTGGTTCGAGCCCAGATAGTCACGGCAAAACAGAAATACCCTAAAGGCATCTTCGGGCCTCAAAAAAAACCTTCTACAACCTTCAAAACAGATGACCCCTGTGAAATCCTTTTTGAGACTGCTTGCTTCTAGAATCAGAGAAAATAAATTTCTCTTGTTTAAGCCACCCAGTTAGAGGCAGCTTTTAGAAACTAACACAATTTTCTCCATGAAAATATTTCAAAATGCTGATTAAAATAAGGCAGTGGGACTGCTGCCATCTTCCAGGAACCCCCAGACCCAGTCCTAGCCCAGGTCCGGTGAGTGTGTGGAGAGCTTCCTCCTACCTTGCGCCAGCGGGACCTGTCCCAGCCCAGGCACAACGTGGGCCGGACCCTCTCCCACCCTCTTGGACGCCCCCCACCACTCTGCAGCACCTCCCCACGCCACCTGCCGAGTAGGAATTTTGCGGTGTTCTGGGAAACCCCAGACCCAGTCTTAGCCCAGGTCCAGTGAGTGTGTGGAAGAGCTTCCTCTTCCCCCTACTTTACCTTGCCCCCTCCAGGCACAGCTCAAGCCTGGCATACATGCCTGAGGTGTAATCCTGCAGCTGCAGCGCGCCGGCGGGACCAGTCA
>NW_004524586.1:19616287-19622844 GCF_000260255.1 Octodon degus | reverse complement strand
AAAAATAAATAAATAAAATATTTAAAATAAGGCAGTGGCTCTGCCCGGTTGCACTCACAGTAAATTAAGGACCAAATATAAAAGGAAAAATGAAAATGAGACTGATGATGCTGCTGCCACAACGGCGTGGCCAGCACTGTGGCTCTTATCAACTGAAGGGCTCACTTTCTGAGAACAATGTGATGATGGCGCTGTCACAGCAAGGCCACATGCACCTCCATACACTGCCAGGACCCCCCAAGGCTCTGTCCTCAGTGATGCACTGGACTGGAAGAATCTGGCTGCTGTCAAAATGAGGTGACTGGGGCTGGGGAGATGGCTCAGTGGAATAAGCGCTTCTCTGGCAAGTGCAAGGGCCTGAGTTCAATCCCTGGTTCCGCAAAAAATAAAATAAAATAAAATAAAATAAAATAAAATAAAATAAAATAAAAAAAGGAGGTGACAGGGCTGGCCAGATAGCTCAGCCAATTAAAGCACCTGCAAGCAGGCGCAGGTGCAGGGGCCAAGGGTTCGATCCCCAAGACTGCTGGGCCTGCAGTGCCAGCCCCGCCCGCAGGGCACACTGAGACAGCAATGGAGACTGGGTGTGGTGGTGCAAACCTGTAATCCCAGCAGCTCTTGGGAGGCTGTAAACAGGTGGATCACTACGAGTCTGATCTAGTTGTGAGACCGTGAACACCCTGTAGACCCTTCCCTAAAATACAAAAAAAAAAAAAAAAAGGGAGAGAACAAAGAAAGTTGCCTTCCTTGGTCTAAAATCTAGCCCACCCTCATCCATGTTAGAGACTCAAGTTTATATGACAGGTTCCTTGCAGGAAAGTCTAGGATTAGAAATTATGGTCAAGTTATACCTGGATAGGAACACATGAGGAGTCAGAAGGACTGCGGGTGCTGTCCCTAAGCACACCAGCCCACCCCAGACCTCTTCAGCTCGCAATCCAAAATTACAAACTGCCCAAGAAAGCACAGAACATGCAGAATCATGAGAAATTACACTCAGAAGAGTAGATAAAAATTTCATACATAAGGACTGTTAGATGCAAAGTCCAAATAAGCATGTTTACCGTGCTCAAATAAATAAGAGAAGATTAAAAACATGAAGAACAGGGGCTGGTGAGATGGCTCAGTGGTCTAAAGCACCTACTTAGAACAAGGTTAGCAAAGCACAGGGACCGCGGTTCAATCCCCCAGCACCACATGCCAGCCAGCCCCGCCCCCTGGTGGGCTGAGCTGGCCACACACACGCACACACACACACACACACACAAATAAATAAATAAAATTTTTTTAAAAAACATGAAGAACAAAACACTAAAAAGATAACACAGATTTGAAATTTGAAATTCCAAAAGAATCAAAACTTATATAGCAGTGTTGTTCAGTGTGCATGCACTTGAGGAAGAGAAAGATGGAGGGAGGGAGGGAGGGTGGGAGGGAGGGAGGGAAAGAGAGAGAGAGAAATATGAGACAAAGCTGCAGCAGTGAAACAAAGAATGTACCCAGAATACAGCAAAAAAAGGTAAGAATAGAAAGAAACAGTCAACAAGCTTCCAGTTAGAGCTCCAGGAGATAAAGAAAACACAGAAACAACAGAGGAGAAAACATACTGGAAAAAAGAACTTTCTAGAACGGATTTAAGACACAAATATTCATATTCAGGAAACTTAATAAAGCTCTAGACAAGTAAATCAAAGCTAGTTGTGTCTAGAAAAATATCTAAAAATTTTTATATACTTAAAATTGCCTGCAATTGATAGACAATAAACTGCTTAGTAAGTACTTAGTAAAACAGCATGTATAAAAAGCCAATAATATGATATTTTCAAAGCACTGAGACCAAATATCTGAGTTGCTTTTGTTTTTAGTTTGTTTGTTGCTTGTTTTGCCTTAGTTACTTTTTTGTTGCTGAGATAAAATGCCTTAGGCCCAAAGTTAAAGGAGCAAAGGTTGATTTCAGCTCACAGTCTGTAAGGGCTTCAGTCCCTCGTTGGCTGGCTCCCAGGTGGGCATCAGGGCACAGGGGCATCACAGAAGAGAAACAGACCATGCCAAGGCAGGAATGAGGCAGCACAGCAGAAGGCAGCAGCAGCGGCCAGCCTGCCTTTCCATTTTACCCCATCTAGGATACCAGCCTTTTGAGGGTGCCACCCAGAACCGTGCCAATCCCAGTCAGGGGAACAACACAGTACAGCACATCCTTAGTCCCACTATCACATGCCCTAGACACAGCAAGCCTCAAAAACCTCCTCTTCCGAGCGCATGAGGCTCTGTGGATGAGATCTAGACACAAGCCATAAGAGATTTCTTCTGGTTTTATTTTGTTGCTATAGGTTTTGGTATGGGTTTATTTTGTTTGTGGTACTGGGGGTGGAACACAGGAACTTTCTACCACTGAGCTATATCCCCAACCCTTTTTATGTTTTATTTTAATCTCAATAATTGCCCAGGCTACCCTCAAAGCTGCAAACTTCTGCTTCCCAAGTAGCTGGTATTACAGGCATGTGTCATCATGCCTGGCTACGCAGTATGTTTGGATCAGAATAGTACGCTTAACTAAGAAATTGTACAAAAACAAGAGCAACATGAAGATACTTTTTCAAGCAAATGAGCACACTTTTAGCCATGAGGGAATATGTGGAATAACATTCCACTGTATAGAAATAGGATAACACATAGGAAATCTTTCAGACATTGGAAAATAAGCATCATAGGATAATCATCTCTGAGTAAAAGGGCACACAAAAGCCTAACCTCACTGCTACTCAGGCTTCAGGCATATGGATAACTTCAGTTCTACAGAGTCAGAAGAACCCACAGATTGAAAATTGCATGCAGTTAAAGAGACAGAGGTTGGAACTCAGGGACATCAAGATAACCAGGACTTGTAGGTTGGAGAGATAGCTTGGCAGTCTGAGCACCTACCTGACAAGCGCAAAGACGCGTGTTCGACTCCCAGTACCACATGCCAGGCATGCTGTGCCAGCCACTGAAACCGGGCATGGTGGCACATGCCTGTAATCCAAGCACTGGGGAGGCTGAGAGAAGAGAATCACTCTTCTGAGTCTGAACAGCTTAGCAAGACCTTGTATCAAATAAATAAATAAATTTTTTAAAAATTTAAACAGAAGGGGCTACATTAGCCCTACAATATGGGGTATTTGTACTTGGTTAGTTGTTCTAAAAATACATCTCAAGGGAAATACACACAAGTATATACAGAGATGGCTGAGATGCCCGTACTCATAATTTCCATCAGTTTTTTTGAAAATAGCAGTTAATGTTTCGAATTTCCACCTTGACTAACTCTGTGTACTGATATCTGTGATCTGAGCACCTACATCGAGGACAGCAATGTGTAATACAAAACCCATGGTTGAATGCCTCTCGTCTTGGTCTTCTAAATGCGTACCATTTCTAATATATTATTAATTATTATACTCTCTTTAAAATAAATTAAAACAAAAAAGACAAGGAAAAAAGTTAAGATTTCTTGAAAGCAAGTGCCAATATTCAATTATTTCCCCAAACTAGTGTAACTGTATCTGTTAATCGGAGCAACAGATTTGATGATAAAAATAGATAATATAATAACCAGAGCCGGGAAGATAGCTTAGTGGAATAAGTGCTCACCTAGCAAGCACAAGGTCCTGAGTTCAATCCCTGCTACCACCAAAAATAAATACATAAATTAATAATCGTAATAACAACCATTGTCAATTAGTTATTCCTGTTTTGAAAATCTGTAACATATGCATTGTTGTATGTTCCCTGTTTCTGTCTTTTTTTCTATTTGTTTTTGCTTCTGTATTTATTCTTCAAAATAAAATTTTGAAAAATAAAAATGAAAACACATCTCGGAGGATCAAACTGAACAAGTAACTGCAGTTCTGAAAAAGTTCAACAATGGTGAAATAAATATATCACCCTCTATAAAATCCACAATGCCCATGATCCAATCAAAAATTGTTACATGTGCAAAGAAGTATGAAAATATGCTCTGAGACTAAAAGAAAAGCAACTCAATGGACTTAGAAATAACAGTAGGCAGGACAGAAAAAGATATCAAAATAGCTATTAGAAATGTCTCAAATCAATAATTAACGCTTCCAACTGATGAAGCTAGAGAAAGAAGGCCAGAATAAACTTGAAGCAACCAAAAGAAAAATCCTAGAGACAGCAGAACCCACAGAAAATGAAAACACAGAAGCAAGAAGGAAATGTCAGTCTAGCCAAAGACGATTCTTTGTTAAAGATCTATAAAACTGACAAACCTCTAGCAAAACTGACAAATTAAAATGGAGACAAGATACAAACTATTCATATTTAGAATAAAAAGGGATATCACTGCAAAACCTAAAGACATTCAAAAGGACAATAAAAGAATGTTATGAAAAACTATTCCCAAAAAATTACAGTGATCAAATGGAAAAAAATGTCCTAAGAAAAGAAAATGCAAAAATTCATCCAAGATGAAACAGTAATCTCAATAGTCCTATAACTATTAAATAAATTGAATGCATAATTTAAGAAAAACTTATAAAAGAAATTTCCAAGCACAGATGGCTTCACTGATGAAGTCTACAAAACATTTAAAAAATAAACAACCTCTGTTTTGCATAATCACTTCCAGGAACAGAAGCAGGGAGAACATGTCCCAGCTCCCATTATGATGCCAGCACTACCCTACTATCAAAACTAGACAACAATAATACAAGAAAACTACAAACCAAAATCCCTCAGGAACATCGATATTCAACAAAACAATCTCCAGCCAAATCCATCAGTGCATAAAGAAAAGTCTCACTGTGACAGCTACTGCTGGGTCTGGAACGCTCACCAATGGCCCACATGTCAAGGGCTTGGTCCCTAGTTTGGTGCTTTAAGAGACAGGGCTTGGAGGGATGTTTTGGGTCACTGAAGATGTTCCCCCAAAGAGGATAATCAGATGCTGGATGCTGGTCTCCCCCCTCCCCTCCCCCTCCCCTTCCCCTCCCCCTTCTCCTGCCCCTTCCCCTTCCCCCTCTCCCCCAACCTCTCTTTAGTGTCCTAGCCATGAAGTAAATGGCTTGGCTCCAGCACATGTTCTCACCATTATGTGCCACTATAGACCCAAAGCAACAGAACCAATTAGTCAAGGGTTGAGATTTCCAAAACTATGAGCCAAAAATAAAACTTTTTCTTTATAAGTCAATTATCTCAGGTATTTTGTTACAGTAAAGGAAGCTATCACAATGATGAAAGATATATGTTATACTAAGAATGCTAGTCTGCTTCAATATTTTAAAATATATTAATGTTATCTACCATATTAACAGTCTAAAAAAGAAAAAGCACATGATCATACCTGTCATGCGCTCAGTTCACAAGGTGATGTACTAGTCCCTAGTACCTCAGAATGCGACTGTATTTCGAGATAGAGACTTTAATAATTAGACTAAATGAAGTCATTATAGTGAGCCTTAATTCAGTATGACTATCTTAGTCAGTTCAGGCTGCTGTAACAAATTACCAGAGACTAGGGGACTTAAACAACAAATACTCATTTCTCAGCTCTGCATGCAAGTCTGAGATCAGGGTCCCCGTGTGCTCAAGCACTGGTGAGGACCCTCTTCCAGGGCTGCAGATAGCTGACCTCTTCCGTGTCCTGGGAAGAAGGCCACCTAGCTCTCTGTCCTCTTCTTCATATGGGCCCCAGTCTCATTCATGAGGGCTGTACCTTCACAACCTAATCGCCTCCAAAATGTCTTACATCCAAATATCATCACATTGGGGATTAGAATTTCAATATGCAAATTTGGGGGATATAAACCTTCAGTCCTGGTAGACTCCCTTCAGTCCTGGTAGACTCAAACTCACAGAGATGGAAAATCTGTGAAGGCATAGGGAAAACATGGCCCTCTACAAACCAAGAAGAGGAGTTCTGAAGTAACAGCCCTAGCAACGTCTCGCTCTCAAACTTCCAGCCTCAGAATGGTGAGAAAAGAAATGTTTGCTGTTTAAGCTGCCAAACCTATGGCACTTTCTCATGGCAGCCTTAACAAGCAAACATACCTGCTGGTGCGAAAAAGCACATGACAGAATGCAACATCCATTTACAATTTTTTAAAACTCTTAGAAAACTAGGAATACAAAAGAAATTCCTTAACTTGATACAAAGCCTATACTTAACATCATACTTCATGGTAAAATATTAAGCACTTTCCCCCAAAATCAATAACAAGACAGAGATGTACACTCTTGTCTCTCCTATTCTACATCGTATAGGGAGTTCTGGCCAGTACACTGAGGAAAGAAAAAGAAAAAGAATCAAAAGTCATATATATATGACTTTTGAAATATATATAGAACTTATGAAATAAAACTGCCTATTTACAAATGACATGACTGTCTATATAGAAAATCTAACTAAGCTACAAAAGAAAAATTCAAAACTAGTGAATTTAGCAAGATTGAAAAAAAGTAATATAGGGGCTGGTGAGATGGCTCAGTGGTCTAAAGCACCTACTTAGAACAAGCTTAGCAAAGCACAGGGACCACGGTTCAATCCCCCAGCACCA
>NW_004524586.1:19612837-19616187 GCF_000260255.1 Octodon degus | reverse complement strand
AAAAAAAAAAAAAAAGGCCAATGTTTTCATACATGATCCAAAACATTAATTTTCCTAACATACATCTAGTTCTTATAAGTGCACAGAAAAATTGAACACCAGATAGAAAAAAATAAATCAATGGTTTATAAATGAAATTTATACAGATGGTCTACAGAGGTTTTGTCTTTCTTTTTTTTAGACAGTCTTGCTACTAGTCCAGTCTGGCCTCAAACTTGTGAGTCCTCCTGTGCCAGATTCCTGAGTAGTGGGATCACAGGTGTGCAACACCATTTCAAGTTTATAAACCAAAGAAATAAAAATTAAAATGCGATTTATTTCATTTACCCATTGGCAGTGATGAAAATGTCTGTTGCTGAAGGAAAATACTATATACTACTGGTAGGCCCAGAGACAGAAGCAAACTTTGTTTTGTTTTGTTTTTTTTGACTTTTTTGGTGGAAATGGGGATTTGACAGAAGCAAACTTTGTAGAAGGTGTTCTACTAGCTATCAAATGATAAGTGACCAGACATTCTGCTGGTATGGAAAGACAGATAAGCAAAGTAGTTATAATGTATAACTCTGTTCAAATTGTAAATTATATTTCATACTAGTGTTGTCTGAACCTTTTTCATAGAAAAATAATTTTTAGCATGCACCTCAAATGTTTATTTATAAATTATACACACAGGGGCTGGAGAGGTAGCTCAGCAGTCTGAGTGCCTGCCTGGCAAACATAAGGTTCGATCCCTGGTACCACATGCAGCACTGGCCAGGCACACAGTATGGGCCACCAAAACTTGGCATAGTGGTGCACGCCTGTAATCCCAGCACTGGGGAGGCGGAAACAGGAGGAAAACTAGAGTCTCAGCTGCACAGAGAGACCCTGTACCGAATAAATATTTTTTTTTAAATTTAATATTAAAGGGGGCCTGCCCCTTAGCTCAGTTCTTTAACAAAGCAGTCAGGCTCAGGTTGCTGTGGTTTAATCCCCACAACTCAAGCCAGCCAAACCTGCCCTGAAGGCATGTAGAGCAAAATAATAATAATAATAATAATAATAATAATCCTTATTAAAATTATGGGAAAAAAAAAACCAATTACAGGGCCGGCTCAGCGGATTAAAGCACTTGCTTAGGCAGATGAAAGGGCCTAGGGTTCAATCCCCAGCCTGCTGTGCTGGCCCCGCCCCCAGGGCATGCTGAGATGGCAAATGAGACTGACCATGGTGGTGCACGACTGTAATCCCAGCACTTGGGAGGCTGAAAACAAGAGGATCACTACAAGTCTGAGCTGTATAGTGAGATGCTGTAGACCCTGTACTAAATTATTTTTTAAAAATGTTTATGAGTATATTAACACTGAACAACTAAAAACCAAAATTTCAGAAGATTAATTTGTAAAACTTCCAAAATATACTTAGGCATAAACATGACAGAATACATATAGAATCTATATCCTAGAAACCACAAAATTATTAAAGCCCTATATAAACCAAAAGACAAACAATGGTCATGTACTAGAAGACTTAATGTATTAAAATGTAAATTCTCCCCAATATTAAAATTCATAAATTTAACAGGATTCCTATCAAAATCTAGGATTTGTTTATATTCAATCATGCACCCCTGTTAGGGTTTGTGTCTAGTTGTCCCTCCAAAGCCTCATGCAGTGATGGGGCAGGCTTCTACAGTATATGACTGATTCATGATCCAAGGCTGGGATTATGGGGGTGAGTTCTGCTGGGATTATGGGGGTGAGTTCTGCTGGGATTATGGGGGTGAGTGCTACACCCACCCTGGGTGGATAGTCTGAATACAGTATAAGGAAGGGAGAGAGGCCTCCTCTCTGCCATTGTTCTTCCTTTTTGCTCTTGCTGTTTTGCTGTTTTCTGCCGCCATTAACTATTGCCTTGTGCCATGTGCCACTCTCCCTTGGAGCCAACTGAGTATGGACTGAAACCTTCACAAAGTGTGAGCTACATAAACCTCTGCTTCCTTGATTTTGGGTGTCAAGTATTTTATCCCAGCAATGACAGAAAAGTAACCGAGACAACCACCTAATGACATTTTAGTCAATGGCTGACCACGTACATGACAGTGATCCCATAAGACTATATTACCTACTTACATTGTAGCCACCCGAGTTTGTGATGTTCAAATCATGACAGTTCCCTGACAATTCATTTCTCAGAACACCCCTGTCATTAAGTAATATATACCTACATATACATAAACAAGCTAATTCCAAACTCTGAATAGAAAGGCGAAGAAACCGAAACAGCCAAGAAAAGAAATCTGGAAGAATCACACTTCCTGCCTGGTGTGTGTGTGTGTGTGTGTGTGTGTGTGTGTGTGTGGCCAGCTCAGCCCACCAGGGGGTGGGGCTGGCTGGCATGTGGTGCTGGGGGATTGAACCGTGGTCCCTGGGCTTTGCTAAGCTTGTTCTAAGTGGGTGCTTTAGACCACTGAGCCATCTCACCAGCCCAGTCCCTTAGATTTTTATTTTGAAGTCATTTATATTTTTTATTTTGAAGGAAACATTTTGCTAATTTGTCCAGGCTGACCTTGAAGTTGTTGCAATCTTTTGTTTCAACCTCTCAAGTAGCTGGGATTACAGGCATGTGCCACCATATCTAACTCCTGATGTTTAAATTTACTAAAGTTACATTAGTGAGTCAGTATGGTGTAGTGAAGGGACAGGCGCATGTACCAGTACAGCATAACATCACTGAGCACTCTAACGGATGCAAGCTAGTGCTTCCAGCAGATGTGTTAGAATCATTCGCCCCCCCAGCAAGCTCTCTGTCCTGCCTGACACTGAGGGAACAGGGTCACCAAGAGCACCCTACAGACTAATCCCACTCCAAGCAGCACCAGGCATTCTCCTTTGGAGGAACAGGCTCGTGTCTCGGAAGGGCAGCAGGCTGTGTGGAAGACAGAGGAAGGAAGGTGTCATGGGTCCCGTCTGTGCAGCCCCACCTGTCAGTGCCCAAGCAGAAGTCACTCTTTATTCTTAGGGTGTCCCCATTCGGTCAGATGAGGCTGTCATTAACTAAATACAGTAGACTGGGTATCTGAAACAAGAGATATTTGATTTCTCACAGTTCCATGATGCCTAAGGTCATGGGGCCAGCATGGTCAGAGCCTGGTGAGGGCCCTCCTTCTGGCCTGCAGACGGCTGCCATCTCTCTGCTGTCTCATCACACAAGGGCACTGATCACACCAGGAGGCACCCAGCCTCATCCCATCCTCTAAACCTTACATAATCACCCCCCAGCCCACCGCCAATACCAACACACTGCAGGCCAGGACCTCCAATACCAACACACTGCAGGCCGGGACCTCCAATACCAACACACTGCAGGCC
>NW_004524586.1:19611141-19612737 GCF_000260255.1 Octodon degus | reverse complement strand
TAAATTGAAATTTGCATTATAAGACACCCTCTCTCTACAAAAGTGCAAGAAAAATTATGTAAATTTGTTGGCAGCATAATTGGCCTGAACTGACATGAAGTTATGAATAATCTTAGTGTGAAATTTCAATATTTATGCATTTTTTGTTTTGTCTGACTTTTTAAAATTAATTTTATTTTGTCTGACTTTGGATGCTGCCTCAGATGCAAAAGAAGTGCTGGGGAAGGTACAGAGGAAGTATTCCTGAATGTGAACAGGAAACTGAATTCTGAAGGCCATCAGGCCCCAAGGATAAAGGATTGTGGCACAACCTTCCCCTGAAACCTGGCAAGGAGCAGGCACTAATAAGTACTTATTCAGTGAGGAAACTCTGATTCACCCTCATGACCTCCAGCTGTTGGCCTGTGAGGCCTAAGAAAGTGTTGACCCTTATTTCCTGCGCTTCTGGGGCATTCAATACTTCTACCAGTCTTTTAGGGTTGTGTTTGCTTTGTGTGGTCTTGTTGGAGTCAGCTCTAAATTCATGTGATTAATAGTATTGTTGCCTAAAAGCAGCTACTTTTTCCCTTCTGTTTTTTCTGAAGCATTAGAAGCAAATAACTAAACTTGCATAAATTAACTGGCTATGAATGAAGTCTTAGGGTCTTTACATTTTTAGTCACCCTTTGTGTAACTATTTTGCCTGCTTAATGGGCCTATTTCCTGATTCACAATGTGTAGGAACAAAGAAGCAGTCTCATGACCACAAGTTACTATTTTACTATAAGCATGCACAAAGGGGTCTAGGAAATTAGAACTAAATTTTAAAATTAAGCACTATGTAAGTAAGCGTCTGGCTGGCGAGACAGCTCAGCGTTCTAAGCGCCTGCCTGGCAAGGGCAAGGACCCAGGTTTAATTCCTTGTACCACATGGCACACAGGCCCTGTGTGGTGCCTGCCACTGAAACCTGTAATCCCTGCGCGAGGGAGGCTGAGACAGGAGGATCACCACTAGACTAAGCTGCAAAGAGAAACCCTGTACCAAATAAAGAAAGTAAGGTTCCTGAGGCCAGGGTTTTTGTCTGTTTTGAGAGTGTACTCCCACAGCTTAAAACAATTAGAGGTGTGGAATACAGTGGATTTGTCCTCACATTTCCAGGAGATCCTGGATGGGCAGATTGGTAAACTGTGAAATGCCAGAATCAGAAACATCTGCCAGGTGTGGTAGTGCTGAAGGCCAGCCTGGGCTTCATAATGAACTTATGGCCAATGTGAACTACACAGAGAGACCATGCTTTCCCCTACCCCTTCCCCCCCAAAATAAGAAATGTAAATTTGGCCGATCAGTTCTTAAAAGATGGAAGGGAAAACCGTATCAGCAGCTTAATAGTGTGTCTTAAATTTTAGGCAAAAGAGAAAATATTTTAAGAGCCGGCCAAATAGTTCAGCGGACTACAGGGCCTGCAAGCAGGCGCCCAGCGCCTGCCAAGCCAGCTGCGCCCCCGGGGTGCGCTAAAACCACAATTGAGACTGGGCAGGGTGGCTGTAATCCCAACTCTTGGGAGGCTGTAAACAGACAGATCACTATGAGTCTGATCTAGTAGTGAGACCCTGAAC
>NW_004524586.1:19606442-19611041 GCF_000260255.1 Octodon degus | reverse complement strand
GACCTCCAATACCAACACACTGCAGGCCGGGACCTCCAATACCAACACACTGCAGTCCAGGACTTCAACATATGAACTAGAGGAGACAGAGTACAGTGCAGTCCACAGCTGTCAATCGCTCATGTGCAGAAGCCTTCTATGCCTCCCCTTGGCACACTAGGTTAAGAGCCACAGTTGAGTGGAAGGTCCCAGTCACATCTGTGAATTTGCTGCATGTCCGTCACTTCATTCATTCTCCAGCTAGGAGTCCCTGAACATGAACACCGAGTTCTAGGCAGGCTGCTGCAGGGAAGATGAGTTCCACAAGTCCCCTCTGCCTCCAAGACCTTTCCAGTCCTCCGTCGGATGCTATCAAGGGTAACTAACATCCTGTTCTTCAGATCCGGAAACTGAGGCGTGGACATGGGCATAACCAGTGCAATGTCTAAATTGGGAACTGGCCTCAGGACTAAGTCCGGACTTTAATGTTCTTTTGCCTCCCTGCCGGTCTCGGAGGCTATGGAGACAGGTGCTACAAGAAACACAGGTCCTGGCAGTGCCACTTTCATTTTCCCGCTGTGAATCTTTGTCCCCTGATGATTTTCATGGCCTCTTGGGGCGGAGGCTGGGTCTGTGGAGCCATGTTTAAATCCCATCCTGTCTCTGTGTAGCTTTCATACATAAACCGTTCTGTGCCGGGACCTTCCATTTTCCCATGACTTGACCTACTGCGATTTCTGCACCAAAACATTTCTGCTTCTCTAGGAGCAAGTGGGGTTTTTTTGTTGTTTTTTTGTTTTGCTTTGTTTTGTTTTGTTTTGGGGGGGGGGGGTTTGGTGGAACCGGGGATTGAACTCAGGCCCTTGCACTTGCCAGGGAAGCGCTTATTCCACTGAGCCACCTCCCGGGCCGCGCAAGTGTTCTAGGCACATTTCTGTTCCTCCAGGCAAATACCCTCCTGGGGTTGACCAGCTCCCAGAGAAAAGCAAGCTGCACACCACAGCTGCTCTCCCAAGCATCTGTTCTCAGGCCACAGCAGCCTGGAAGAGGCTAAGGACCCAGCAGTGACACTGGTGCTACCAACAGCTGGCAGGTACACAGCTTGCTGAAGACCTCTGAAAAATGTATGTGCCCAAGACCTTCCTTCTCAGTGTCCCCACTGCACAACGTCGTGTGAGCCCACCCCACAACGACGCCCTAACCCAAGCCCTGCCTCCTCCCACAGGGACGCTCCACCTTCACACTGAGGGCACTACGGCCAACCTGTTGGCATTGAGCCACGGTAAAAGGAAGGAGAGCCTCCCCTGCAGCCCCAGGGCTTCAAGACCCAGGAAGAGCTCTGTGTACAGCAAAGGCCAGGGAGGGCCTCTCCCCGTCTCTAACCACTATGCCCCAAGTGGCAAACTCCCTGGAAAAGACAGCACAGAGCAGCTCCAGGAAGCAGGTGAGCCCATGCCCTCATCTGCTGAATGAGGACAATGATAACAAAATGTGCCCCACAGTACTGCCATGAGAATTAAACTCCATATTGAGAATTAAGCATTTTTGAGGGCAAGGGACCAATGGCTAATGACCCTTAGACACTAGTTATTGCCACCATTGAGATTAGAAATATGAGACACAGCTGGACATCATGGTGTATGCCTGTAATTCAGTACTGTGGGAGGCAGAGAAAGAAGGATCCCAAGTTCAGACCTACTCCTAGCAACTTAGCATGACCCTGTCTCAAAATAAAAAATTTTAAAAGGGCTAGGGATATGTGATGGCCCTGGTTCAATCCAGAGAGAGACAGACAGACAGACAGACAGACAGACAGACAGACACAGACGGACAGACGGACAGACAGACAGACTGACTGATTCTGAGAGACTGAGACTACTTGATGTTCATTGGGGTCTTAGCTTCATACATGTGAGGGGTGGGAAAGATATGCTCTGTGTGGCAGATGCTTTCAGAAACAAAGCTCACCAGATCTCAGAAATGTGACACCTCCTGACCTAGGCTCTGGCCTTGAATTGACCTCAGATCTCAGGCCAGAAACTGATGGGCATTACTATCGGGGTGCGGACACCCTCCTCTGGAGCAGCTCCCCATCAGCACTTCCACAGAGTGTCACACATTCTGCTGTGCTTCACTTCCTGAGAGCAGTAAGAGGATGAAGGGGATGTTATGTGAAGCCCATTCATTGAATGGGTAAACTAAAGCAGCCTCCATGGCACCCCCTTGGAGGTATCAGAACCCCAAGACAGCCTCAAGAAGGTGGGGAAGCTCACCTTGGATCAAAGATGTTGACATTGCCAAATGTTTACTGGTCTAAAAGCCTGGACTCCCAAGCCAAGTTTCCCATCTTGCAGGGAGCTGGAAGCCCTCACCCAGTGCAGCAGGATCGCATCAGACAGCTGCATGAACTGCTCTGTCCTGTGACATTCTTCCACTGTTGACCCCTTGCATTGTCTCCATCACCCTAAGAAGGCAAGATCTCCCCCCACAAGTCAGAGGGCAGAGTGCAGAGCAGCTGAGGATGCTGCATCCTCCTCCCTGTGCTGGGATAAGGGACCAGCAGCAGAGACACAGGTGGGCCTCCTGGACAGTTGGCCAATAAACAGCCTCCTCCTCCCAGGGCCACAGAGCCATTACTACCCCTCCTGCCAGCATCAGGCCCTGAGACGGTACCAGAGGAGAGCGGGAAGCCAGGACAGCTGGAGCAGAGACCAGAGGGCGGGGTTGACATGGCCAGGCAAGGGCAGGGAGGCAAAAGGCCAGCCTGCCCGGCAGGGTTCCTGTTGCTTTGGCCCACACCCTCCCTGGGACCTTGCAGTTGACCCAGCGGAGTCACAGACGATGTGTCACAGCATCAAAGTTCATACTGCCTCCCTGCCAGAGTCATCCACTCACAGTGTGACAACGGGGCAGCATCACCGCATCAACACCAGGGTCACCACATCATGGCATCATGCTTTCACACCACCATATCATGCCATTCTGAAGCCACCTTGTCACTGAGTGTTGCAACATCACACCATCACTACGCTATAGCACGAGCATGCCACAGTGTCACTGCCTCACTGTCACCACATCACCATTTGTGCCTCTCAGGAGCTTTTAAGTCCAGTTCTTTGCTGCTAAGAAAATATTTTCAGAAAAATAAAAATACAGCCATGCCCAATGACCCACACCAATCCCTGAGCCGGCAGAGGCCAACACCTGCAGCCCCACAAGCAGGGCGTGTGTTTACCCTGGCTATCGAGCCCCTTTGGCTGTGCCTGTCATGCTTAACCTTTAAAGGATGCCCAGAAATGTGTGTAAATCTACTTTTAGCATTGACCTCTGGATGCAGGCCTGCAGCTAAAGCCATGTAGCCAGCCCAGAAGGGTTTACAGGTACCTTCTGGCAGTCTCTCTCCTTAGGATGATTGTTCCACTGAGTGGGACAAATGTGTCCAGGCTCACCTTTGTTCCCAGTACTCATTGCCAGTTCCCTGGACCCGAGCCTCTAGGCATGAGGAAGGGTCACTTCTCCCTGCATGGATGTTTCCCTAAACACTGCTATGGTGGGGAGCCAGCCTTAGGGCCATGGATTCCAGGGTGCCCCTCTTCAGCCACTTAGCCCAAGAATTATTGATTATTACTTATTGACACCATGCATGGTGGCACACACCAGTGATCCCAGCACTTGGAAGGCTAAGGCAAGAGGATCGCCATGAACTGGAGGTCAGCCTGGGCCACACCGTGAGTTCAAGACCGCCCTGAACTATATAGTGAGACACTGTCTTAAAAACACCAAAATAAAATAAAGTCAATAACAGGGACTGAGAATTGGCCAAGAACAAATACTCTACAAAACTTTTGGTGAAGTATTTTGGCTACTCCTCCTCAACAACCCTATCAGGAAGGGTTTATCTGTTTTTGCCCCATTTCTCCAGAGGAGACTAAGTCCTGGCAGGTTCATCACCTGATGTGACCCATCCCAGCCTGCTGCCAGATGGGACAAGAACACCCACCTCCCCTTCAAGCTCAGCCCACCCCTCCCTAGGGGTTTGAATAACAAGGCCAACTCACAGGTTCACAGTACAGTTATTCCTGTGGCACTCGGTTCTCCAGACCATCCCATTTTGGCTCCACCCTGTCTTTTTTTTGTTTTGTTTTGTTTTTTTGGTTTTTTGTGGGTTTTTTTCCATAATTTTATTGAGAGACAAATAGCAATGAGACAGTTTCAAATCAAATTGGTGGGCCAGGGAGATGGCTCAGTAGGATAAGTGCTTGACTGGCAAACACAAGAATCTGAGTTCAATCCCCGGTTCTGAAAAAAAAAAAAAAATCAAATTGGTAGGACAGTTTTAATAATGAACACATTGCATACTCTCTTCCTAGTGGTTATTTGCTGTACAAGATGCAGACATGATATCCTATTTACAAACACTATTACAACAAATCCCTCTATTCATTAAGAGAATATAACTATATATCTATCCTAACCATTTTGAATACACAGATGCAAAATGAACATTCATCTGTATCACCTTTTTTGTTAAGTTCCATTATTTGAATATTATAGGTGTGTAAACTCAGCAAAATATTCTAAAAGAGTCCAGTAGTCCATAATAGTATTGGGTCTTCCGCT
>NW_004524586.1:19605810-19606342 GCF_000260255.1 Octodon degus | reverse complement strand
CCTGGAGAGCAAACGCCAGTGTAGCGGACTTCGATGGGCTCTCCACTCTCCATCTCACTTTGAACCAGGCTGCTACGAATGAAAACTGAAAATACTAACTCCTCAATTTAGCACCCCCTTAACCCTAGATTCAGCATACCCTGGCTTGCTATCTACCCTTACAAATTCCCTGTCTTTGAGGATCTCCACTTCCACCTTCAAATTTCAACTGAAAAATGTATTTACACACAGGCGACTCTATGAGCTATGTTCCCATAAAAAAAAGTATGTTCTTCGCCCATGTCACTTTATTTTTTCCCATAATTTTATTGATTAAACAAGTAGCAATGAGACAGTTTCAAATCAAATTGGTAGTCAATAATTAACACATTGCATACGTTCTTCCTAGTGATTAATTGCTGTACAAGATGCAGACATGATATCCTATTTATGAA
Source organism: Octodon degus (assembly GCF_000260255.1). Taxonomy (NCBI): domain Eukaryota; kingdom Metazoa; phylum Chordata; class Mammalia; order Rodentia; family Octodontidae; genus Octodon; species Octodon degus. The sequence continues at coordinate 19,605,908 of NW_004524586.1, read as the reverse complement.
TACAATTAGAACAAATCCCTCTATTCATTAAGAGAATGTAACTATATATCTATCCTAACCACTTTGAATACACAGATACAAAATGGACATTCATCTGT
>NW_004524586.1:19586457-19604213 GCF_000260255.1 Octodon degus | reverse complement strand
TTTGAATATTATAGGTGTGTAAACTCAGCAAAATATTCTAAAAGAGTCCAGTAGTCCATAATAGTATTGGGTCTTCCGCTTCACTGGCAATGTCAGAAATTGTTGACCTGAGTCCCCTACAGCTCAACATAACAGCATGGCTTTTATACTTTTCTGCTAGATGGTAAAGCAGGACCTATGCAACAAGAGTTGTAGCTTTGGGGTCTGATAAGGTCGGTGAAATCCCCTCAGGATTTATCCTGAGATCCTGTACCTCAGATTGTAGATCCTTTGTCAGTGTCAGTCATGTGGATGAGTCACAGCCATTACTTGGCCAATGTGCTCCCCATGAAAACCTGAGAGAATATTTTCTCTCCATGTGACTCTCCTTAGGTCTTTAACAGTAGAGAAAGGCCGAAGAAAATGAGGCTACAGAGAGGCCATTATCTTCACAGCATGAGGCCCAACCTTGGGAATCCTCCTTCCCTGCTGCTACTCAGGCCGACAGGGCTGGAATCTGCGAGCAAGCACCTCCACTTCCTGCAGCTGAGCAGAGGGCCTTGCAGGCCAGACAAGGGGGCCCAAGTGCCTGGGACAAGAACACCCACCTCCCCTCCCACAGATGGCATCAAACTAAGGCCCATATGGTCCTGGGTCTCCAGGAGTTGCGCCCAGCTGACATCAAGCTTCTGAAAAAGCACAAGGCCCAGGCCCTCCCTACTCCAAGTCCAGACAGCATTGCTCCTGGACCCCAGCAGAGCCTGGAGTCTTCCTGAGCATTTCTAGGAAGACAGAACAACCCTAGCAGCAGCTTTCTTCTGAGACATCCACGGGGCCTACAGTCCAGGTTCAGGGGTTCTTCCCAGAGCGACTCCCTCAACAAAGGGAGAACATTTTGTCTAGACTCTGGGACTCCCTATGAAAGAGACCACAAGACCCCACTTCTGGAGCTAATCAACTGATAAAAGGCAGCTAAACTAACAAGCAGAAGCGTTACCAGCTGGGACAGGAGGGTGTGAGAAGGGAAGTAACAGGAGGCTTCCGATGAATGGTGCAGGGCAGCACGTTTCTGAAAAGATGCCAAGCCAGGACCTGCAGAGGAGAGGGGCTGCAAAGGTCAGGGAAAAGCCCTTCTACCAGCAAGGCATGGACAGCAAGGGCAAAGAGGGAAGTGAGTTCCAACCTAGCCCACATGCTTGTCCCAGCTCTTCACAGTAGTGTACTTCCCTCTGCAACTCTATGAGGGAGGTCCTGTAACTTCACTTGACAGGTGGGGAAACTGAGGCATGGAGCCATTTTTTTAACTGACTCACCCAAGGCTCTACAACCAGGGGATCAGGATCGATTTCCACAGGTGATGCCCTGTCCCATCACTCTCCAAGAGTGACCCTGCCCCAGGAACTACTCTCATGGCCCTTCATCTCATCACTGAAGCCATAGTGAGCTCTGGCGTCTGAGGACAGAGTCCCGTTGCATCCAGAGATTGCTCCTGAGATGGGGGGGGGGGGTGTCACCGACTCAGGAGAAACAAGGCATTGCAGGCTCACTGTAGCATGGAGTGGCCACCTGGCTTGGGAAGGAGCCGAGTTCATCATGGCAGACAGAACCCCAGCTCACCAGCTCAAACCCTTACTGAGGGGAAGCCTGTTTCCCCATCTGCCTTGGTTCTCCCTGGTCCTTGGGGGACACATTTTGCTGCCTCCTCCTCCTCCTCCTCCTCCTCCTTCCTCTTCTTCCTCCTCCTCTTCTTCTTTCCCCTCCCCCTCCCTCAACCCTTCCCCCTCCTCTCCTCCCTCATTCTCCCCCCTCCTCCTCTTACTCCTCCTCCTTCTTCTACGTATTTGGTACAGGGTCTGACTATGCAGCTCAGACTCATGATGATCCTCCTGCTTTCAGCCTCCCCAGCACTGGGAGTACAGGCATGCACCACCATGTCCAGACTCTGGCTGGCTCAGCCCGCCCTGGTGCTGTGGCTGGCATGGCATGTGGTGCCAGGGATTGAACTGTGCCGGGGATTGAACCATGCTGGGGATTGAATGGTGCCAGGGATTGAACCACAGTCCCTGAGCTTGCCTAAGGAGGCACTTAGTCTGCTGAGCTATCTCACTAGTCCCTGTTTTGCATATTCATATTGGTGTATATCAGCGAAGTGGAGATGAGATGAGCAGCAAAGGGCACAGAGCTTGGCAGAGCAACTCGGGAGCGACTCGGGAGTGGACACGCACACACTCACACCTTGAGGCCTGGCTTAAACAGCACCAGGGCCACAAAAATGCCATAACAGCCATGTGTGCCAGTGAGTGGCTCGAATCTGTGTCCCACCTACCTGGATTAATTTCCCATCTGCCATCAAGAGGATGGAGAAGTCCATGAAAACATAAACGTGAACTTACTCCCAATCCCGCCAAATTGGGAGGGCAGCTAGTCCAGCTTTACCCTGAGTACACAAAAGTACTGTACTTTATAGAAAGGTAGAACAAAAGCCAGGAAGTCTGCATAGGTAGATTTAGCCAGGCTTTGGCCCAAAAGAGGGCCCATTAAAAAAAAAATGCTAAAGTCTGGTTCTGCTAAAAATTCCTTGGCACCAAGAGCGAAGGGCGGAAGTTTCACTCTCAACAGGAGGAAATAGCTTAACTTTTTTAAATTCTCATTTTTTAAAGATCTTAGTTATATAACCAGGCCTTTGTCAGATGCCCCTGGGCTTTAAAAGCCCCCTGTAATGATGGGGGACGCCTAGGCAAAAATGCAACCAGAAACCACCGCAGGCAGCCTCCTGTCCTTGGCCAGGTGAGCCCATGGCCAGCAAGATGTGAGGATAGTGTTGGCTGTAGCTGGTACCAGCCTGTGCCCAACAATTCCTCCCTCCCACCAGCTCCTCAAGCCAGGCTGGCCTTTGTCATCATCTACTTCAAGCAGGACAGAGTCCAGACCCAACTCTAGCCTGGCAGCCTCTGAACTCCCGACAGCCATCGTTGCCTCCCCCCAAACCCTAAATCCCTAGAAAGCCTGCCACAACCAGGCTCTCTGTAGGGGGTGAGTGCCTGCGAAACAGTGCATCCTTACTGCGCCATTCCTCCTGATTCCTCCATGGCTGGCCGGCCCAGGGCATCTTGCGGGGCAGGCGAGAGAGTGTTGGAAAGAACTTGGTGCTGCAGCTTGCAGCCCAGGAGCTTCCCAGCATCTTGGAGCTTGGACTAGGAAAACAAGCAAGGATGTTGGGTCTGGTTATTGAGAAGGCCCAGAAATGAAGTGAGAGTCGTCTAAGGATTCCCAAACACCTCTGGTAAGTGCTCAAAATACCCTGGATCCACAGAGAACAACCTGCTTCCTGCCCTGCCTTCTCAACACTCTTCTTCCCAGGTTTCCAGGCTTCATTTCTGCCTTCACTTCTCCCATCTCTGCTCCTCCCCTAGGCTGTCTTACAGGCTCCTCATGTCTGTGCTTCATGTTGGGGGTCCTCATGGTCCATCCCAGACCTTTTCTGAGTCTACCTTCTCACTGGGCCACCTCAGGAACCCGGCTCAGGACAGCCCATCTGTCTCTCCAGCCCCACCTAGAAATCGCACACCATTCATCTACTGCAACTGGCTCCATTCTTGGTCTGGCTGATGGGAGCAGCTCCCTGGGGCTCTTCCAAAGGACTTGAGAACCATGGACCCTCCAGACCCTACTTCCAACCCCTACAGGAGGCTTTCTCAGCTGGAACCCCATCTCTACCCCTGAAGACACATCAGAAGGAAACAGTGCTTGCCCAAGCCTCAGACTCAGCAGCCAAGGACAGCCTGAGGGCCCCAGGAAGGAAATAAGCCCTTTCTCCAGGGGCCCACCTGGGACTAGCACAGTCTCAAGGAAGCACTGAGGACAGGCAGGCACTAGAAGTGGCCTCCTGTCCTGCTGCTGGGTTCCCACCTTTGTTCCAGGCTCCTCTTTGGCTGTGCTCACCAAGCTGCGCAAGGATTGAGCCTGTTCCCAGCCCTGAAAGAGAATCCTGAGGCACACCCACCACCACCATTATGGCGGCTTGAGGCATTATACTCAGGCCTGTGGTGGTGGTGGTGAGATGGTCCTGCAGCCCCAGGCACCTGCAGTAGCCTGCGCCATAATGTGGTGGTGTGAGGTTGCCCAATCGCCAAGGTGTGGGCCCCACTGTCCCTGTGGTAATTTTTCCCTGTTCCCCTGACCTGTCTCCTCCAAGTGCTTTTAGGATCATCTCCCAGATCCACCAGCACCTTCCAATTTCAGTCTCAGGTCTGCTTCTGGGTAGGGAGGTTGCCCCAAAGACAGGGCCCAGCTCAGATGAGGTTGGAAGGAAAGGGGTCACTCACAAAAGCTTCCCACAGCAGATGAGAGAAGCAAGGCAGGACGAAATTGAGATCTCAGAGCACTACATGTGACTTCATTTTTGCCATAGTTCTATGGGTGTTACTATGCCCATTTTTAAATGTAGAAACTAAGACTCAGACATGTCCCAAATCTCCTACCAGGGCCAGGAAAAATCAAAGTTGAAATATCATTCTCAGCGGCAGAAAGCAGGTCCCAGCTCCTGGGCCACACGGATCTTCCCAGGTGAGACTGGCAGAGTTGACCATTCTGGAAGCAACCAGAAGTGTCGCACTGGGTCTGCGTGCCTCAGATAGGCAATGGGCATGTTGTGTACTCTAAGTCTCTCCTGACTTCCCCTGAACAGGCCTCCACGTGCCTTAGCCGCCTGGGGACACAGACAAGATTCCCACATTGGACAGCCTCATCTCATACTCTGCCCATATCTCAAAAAGCCCAGAGCTCAGCTCTCTCTGTAAAAGCTCAGCTAATGAGAAGCAGATTTTATTTTCCCAGGGGAGGCAGCTGGGGGATGGAAGTCGGAAGTACAAACTCTGGTGGTGGATGAATCATCACATTGCTTTTATTAATTTTTTTACTGTGATGTTTTTACAACTTTCTAAAAACACATAGAAGGGTGAAGCTCATCTGGTCGTTGGCAATGACCATTTGGAGTAGAGCTCTAAAGGCTGAAGATCTGGTTGAAACAACTCCAAGGGTTAGAGAGGCCCGTGCTTGTTCCCCTTCTATTTTCAAGTGAAAAGCAAACTATAAAACAGTATGTAGGGCTGGTGAGATGGCTCAGTGGTCTAAAGCACCTACTTAGAACAAGCTTAGCAAAGCACAGGAACCAATTCAATCCCCCAGCACCACATGACAGCCAGCCCCGCCCCCTGGTGGGCTGAGCAGGCCACACACACACACACAGACACACACACACACACGCACACACAAATAATAAAATTAAAAAAAAAAAACAGTATGTAGAGTAGGATCCAAGATTTATTTTTAAAATATATGTACATAAATATAAAGGAATACAGATGTTAAAGCATGCATGATAGTTAATATTGATGGTTTTATGGACTAAGATTAGCGAAGCACACTTTCGGTAGATAGCACCTGCAAGGGAGTTCTCAGAGATGACTGTCACATAGGACAGCCAAAGAGGATGAAGAGTTGCCCTTAAGGTGGGCAGCCCCATCCAATAGCATGGGTACCCAGATGGAACAAAATCAGAAGGACAAAGCCTAAGTACACGAACTCTTTTTTTATAGCTGCCATGAGGTAAGCAATTTTCTCTCCTCCATGTCTGTCTGTCGCTTTTCTCTCCTTGCTGAGACCAAAATACCCAACACCCAAAATTAAGGAAAGAAAGGTTTATTTAGCTCACTGTGGAGGTTTCAGTCCACACTTAGCTGGCTCCAAGGCAGGGTGTCCTGGTGAGACATAACATACAAGACGGCAAAAGACATCAAAAGCGACAGGAGCAAAAAGGGGGAAGCCAGCCTGTTTTCCTCCCTTATAACGTATGCAGTCTACCTGCCCACACCACCTCTGTGTCCTCCTCTGGCACAGGCTCAGGATGTTTACAAAGTGAGGCCCCTGGGCTCCCACTGAGTCATGCAAATTTCTGAACGCCTCAAGTGGACTCAATGTGTCAACCACTACAATGTCCTTCTCTCATATTTCTGCTCTGCAGGCAGTGGACCATGGAGTGAAACCTCTCAACCCATGAGCCCAATAAACCTTTCCTCCTTTTTTTCTTTTTTAAATGTATTTAGTACAGGGTCCATAGGGTCTCACTACACAGATGAGACTCATAGTGATCCTCGTGTTTTCAGTCTCCCAAGGGCTGGGATTACAGGCCCACACAACCACACCCAGTCTCAATCACTGGCTTGGCATGCCCTGGGGACAGGGCCAGCACGGCCTTTCCTCCTTTGAGCTGCTACTTTCAGGTATGTTACCACAGCAGCAGAAAGCTAAGGCATACGTACAAAGGCACATACAGTGAACTCGAAAAGGTAGGGCAAGAATTGTTGGAATTTTCCCTTTTTCTTTCCTTGTGTTTCCCAGTTTTTACTAATGAACATGAGCTACTTCAGGATGGTGGCAAAACATGTCCTATAACAATAAATATGAAATACCATAAAGCATTTGACAATCTGGCTTCCTAGCATAAGATGCAGACAGGATCCACCAGAGAGCCCTTCCCCACAGGGCTCCTGCCCCGAGAGATTTTTGTCCTTGAAACTCTCAAAGGCCCCTAGGAGAGGCATAGTCAAAAGAGACCTGGTTCAGAAAGCAATCAACCTCCCCATTCCTGTTCCTTTGGATTTGACTCCACTGATCAAATTCCAGAGAAATGGCACCATATCCTTTTCAAAGTAAAACAAACCTGACCTTGTACTCCTGTCCCCCAAGGCTGATGAAAAATTCATTCCATAATTACTAGCACTCTCTCCATAACTAGGGTTGCTAGACTAAGCAAGTGAAAATATAGGATATCCCAGTTAAATTTGTATTTCACACAAATTACAAATAACTTTTAGCATATCACATATAATATTTGGAATATATTTATACTAAAATATTTATTGTTCATCTGAAATTGCATTGACCTTATCTCTGTTCCCAAGGGTTCTACAAAATAGAACAGGTAGGAAAGCCTGAGGCCACTAATCAGACCCTGAGGCATAAATCTAGAGGCCCTGTGACCCCCAAGCCAAATGGAGCTGAGGAATCTTTACAAAGGCTTAGTGCCTAGTGACTAAAGGTACCACTTCCCCAAGGCCCTGCCATCTCTTAGCACCCTGTGTGAGTACAGGGCCAAGACGCCTGCTGCCATCAGAAATCCATACCACAATCCAGGGACCTGACTATGGACCACAAGCCCATCCCACTGGGGGAGTTAGGTGAGTTTAATAAAGGGACAATTTATACAGATAGAGATACCAAACACAGAGACAAAAGAAAGTTAAGTAGTGCAGCCCCCAGGCTGCCGGTGGGTTGAGGTGTCAGAGTGGCTTCCAGCAGTAAGGACAAGAGGTTGTGAGGGGACTACTGAACAAAAGCTGAGACTGTCTGAGACCCCCACAGGAGACAGCCTGGGAATGAACACTATGGATTAGATCTAAAATGCCCCCCAAAGTCTCATTTGGAGAACAACATCTAATAAGGACAAGTCTCACAAATATTATGATGAATAAGAATGTTTCAAAGATTAATTATTTAAGGGTAGGGAGATGGGTGGGGAGGGGATGAGGAAAAAAATCTCACGTGTTCAGAGAAGGAGAGTGGATCGTGACAGCACCATACTCAACAGTAGGCTACTGGGAGCCAGCTATGTCTTCTTGCTTCTTTCGAGGTCATCAGATGGAAAACACCCAGTCTCAAGAGGAGACAATTAAATGCCCTCAGGATTTATCCTGAGATCCTGTACCTCAGATTGTAGAACCTTTGTCAGTGCATCCATGTGGATGAGTCACGGCCATTGCTTGGCCAATGTGCTCTCTGTGAAAGCCTGAGAGAGTGTCTTCTCCCCATGTGACTCTCCTTAGGCACACTCTACATCATCGATCACTTTCCTTTTTGGCCCCATAATCTTCTTGATCAGAAAATTTGGGACACTACCGAGGTACATGACGTTACAAGTTCTCATATGTCCTGAGTCTTAATTGACCTTAGAAGGTTAGGGCCAAATGTTGGCATTCCTTGTAGCCCTCCTTTTTCTCTAATTTTGGTCTGCAAACTTAGGTTGTTAATCATCCAGAAGACAAGCTTATTGTTATTATCAAACGATTTAGGCTATTAAGCTTAACCTCACTATCTCACTGCATTTCAAACATCTTAGGCATAATAAGGAGCAGGTATTTTTCATCAAGTAGTGATATGTTGAACTTTAAGTCCCTGAATAATATGATAAAAACATTTTAAAAATTACATTATATTTTAAAAATAGGATAAAGAATTATATACTTCTCATGATTGCACATAAATCCAACCTTGAAGCAGGACCCTGAGGGTATTTCACTGACCTTGTCAGACCAAAAAGCTACAACTCTTGTTGCATAGGTCCTGCTTTACCTTGGTCTTAACCATCCAGTAGAAAAGTATGAAGACGAAATATAGGAAATAAAGCCATGCTGTTATGTTGAGCTGTGGGGGACTCAGGTCAATAATTTCTGACATTGCCAGTTAAACAGAAGACCCAATGCTATTATGGGCTACTGGACTTTTTTAGAATATTTTGCTGAGTTTACACACCTATAATATTCAATAACGGAACTTAGAAAAAATGGGGTATACCGATGAATGTCCATTTTGTATCTGTGTATTCAAAGTGGTTAGGATAGATATATAGTTGCATTCTCTTAATGAATAGAATGATTTGTTCTAATGCTGTTTGTAAATAGGATCACAAGTCCACTTCTTGTACAGCAATTAACCACTAAGAAGAATATATGCAGTGTATTATTTGTTGAAACTGTACTTCCAATTTGATTTGAAACTGTCTCATTGCTATCTGTTTATCAATAAAACTTTGAAAAAAAATAAAAAAAGATGTTACTAATTAAAAAAAAAAGAGGAGACAGTTGCACTCTGCCCCATCCAGGAGATTCCCCCTGCCCCTCCACCATCATCTCCTTTGTGAGTTCAAATAAAAGACAGGCCTGGTCTTCAGGGAACAAGTGGCCCCAAAGCAAGAAAACTGATCAGCCCCGTGAGCTTCTTAGAACAAGAAAGAGGAAATGCAAAGAGGACAGAGTGCTAAGTTATCTCCCTACATCCCATCTGTTTTATGTCTTAAACTCCCACCTAAAGGTCTGGTTCAAAACACTATTATAGCTTCAAAAAGAAAGAAATGAAAATAAGGGCCATGAGCAAACTGAACACACAGACAAACACATGACTCCAAACTCCTACCCAACATGAGCTGAGGTACGGCTGAGGACATGTCCCCAGCATGGACAGTGACTCAGAAGGCGTGAAGACCTGTGGACCCAGGAAGCCACTCTGGCCACTCCTAAGACTCAGCCTCAAGTTCAAGTACAGCCACAGACAGGGCACAGTCTCCCAGCACCCACAGCCCCGCTCCCACTGGAAGGACCAGTATTTCTCTATGGGAAGGACCAGTGTACACCTCTCCTTCTCCTTCTTGAATGTGAGCACAGTGACTCCTCTTGTAGACACAAGGGGACTTACTGTCTTAAGCCAAGAAGCATGTCCATTTTCCATCAGGAGAAGGTACCCCAGGAAGGCCTCAAGAAATAGGGACCCAACCCAATCAAAATCAGTGAGGCGTCTTCTTCTATATGAAAGCAAATATAAGACTCAACCTTTCCCACTGGATACAAATAAGAAAGGGAATATCTCTGCATTCAACCTTTTTTTCATTATTATGAGCACATACTTAAAACAGGCTACTCTGTAAAGACAAGAGCTTTATTTTAGCTCATGGTTCTGAGGGTGTAAAGTCTAGGGTCCTCATTTGGGTATGACCTTGTCGGCACAAGGAGCAACACATGACAAGACACAAGAAATGTACACACACGGATGTGTATACACATATGAATGTGTGTGTGCATGTGTGTAGGAGGGGTGTTTCTCTCCCTGTTGTTATAAAGCCACCAGGACTCAATCATATGGACTCTACCCTTACGTCTTTATCTAATCCTAATTATTTCCCAAGGCCCCACCTATAAATATCAGGATCAGATTAAGTTTTCACCTATTAATGCCATTAACATTTTTTTTGTTTTTGTTTTTGTCTTTTTTTGTTTTGTTTCAACTAACATTTGACTTTGGGGATTAAACTCCTACATGAGTTCATGAGCAGAAGGGCGAAAACTATAATCCAAAACATGGCAAAGAGTTTAGCAACCATTCTGTGCCAACGAATAGAAAGTATGCAAACGTCAACACCAGGAAAGCAAAGCCAAAAAGAAAAAAGAAATAAAAACAAAAATAAGTAATGTACTGGTTCTGCCATTTGAACATAACCTGGATCAAACCATTCCTGACACAGTTGAGTTATAAGTACCACTTTGAATTAGCTTTTCTGGATAAAAACTGATTCTCCCACGGCATGCAGTATACTGGGAGCCAGGTACATCTTTCTGCTTCTTTCAAGGTCATCAGATGGAAAACATCCAGTCTCGAGAGGAGACAGTTGCACTTAGCCAAGAACGAAAACATCTGTCAGCTTCTGCTAAAAGGGACAGACTGGACACAACTGAGGATCTGGGCTAATCAGGAAAGCACAGACTGCCAAAGGTGTCGAGTCTGTGCTCAGCCTCCCTTGGAGAGGACTACACGGAGATGAACTACCAGCAGGGCCAGGGCTGGCTGGCTCCGCCACCTGGGCTTGATGCCAGCTCTGCCTGTTCCTCACCAGTCACCCCAGGCAACTTTCCTAGCCCCTTTGAGCCTCCATGTGCACACCTCGTGACAGTGCACCTGCTTTAATTAACACCTGTAAAGTCCTCAGAATAGTGCTCAGCACAGAGCCAGCTTCACCAAGAAGTTTTAGCCACCGTCCTTGTTAGTAATCTGTTATGAATGCATACACGCTCCTTGGGCAGAGCGCACGCTGCAGCACACAGCCTCAGCCTCCCCGTTGCCTGCTGCGCCCAGGCCCTGCTCCCTTTCACCCTGACCCCAAACCTGGCCTGTGCACTGCCCCGAACCCACCCACAGCAGGCAGCTGACACATGCAAGGCAATGCGCACAAGGAGATCTGCACCAGCCCCAGGCCTCTAAGTACCTCCACTGCAGGTAATAGAAATCCTTCCCCACTGGATTAATGGGGAGGTGATTTCACTGTCAGGATGCAAGGGCCCTGGTGACGCCAGCAGCACTCTGTCCCTCACCATCTCGTTTTGCCACGCTTCCTTCTGGGCTGGCTCGACATTTTGACATGTCATTTACAAGTCAAGAACGTTGTCAAAGCCTAAAAGCTTAAAAGATTCATCACTTTAAAACTTAGAGTTGACGAGAAAGTCATAGAGAAATATAATATACTGAGTGGATGAAATTACCAAAAGGCTGAATAATTATGAACATAGTACATGTAAATATTTGTAGATAGTGGATAGTTATTCTTGGAAGAAAATTGAAGGCCTTTGGTATTTTAATTACACACAAGAAAAACTGAAAACAAACGAGCTTAATCCAAGGGGCTAACAAATATCAACAGTCAACTAAAAGTAACATGAAAGGCATAAAGAAACAGCAACCAGAGACAGTGACACACGCTTGCGATCACAGCAACTCCAGAGGCCAAGGCAAGAGGATCACAAGCTTGAGTCCAACCAGGACAATTTAATGAGGCAGTGTCTCCAAATAAATAAGTAAATCTAGATAGGATCTCAAGTCCGCATCTTGTACAGCAATTAACCACTAAGAAGAATATATGCAGTGTGTTATTTGTTGAAACTGTACTTCCGATTTGATTTGAAACTATCTCATTGCTATCTGTTTATCAATAAAATTTTCAAATATAAAAAAAATAATAAGTAAATCAATGGGCTGGAGATGAAGCTGAGCACTCGCCTAGCAGGTACTTGGGCCTAGACTCAATCCCTAGTGATGCAAAAGAAAGGAGAGAAGAGAGCAAGAAAATTGAAGGATCAGCCAGACAGCTCAACAGATTAAAGCACCGGCTTAGGCAAGCACCGAGACCAAGGTTCAATCCCCGGCTTGCCATGCCGGCCCCACCCTGGGGAAATGAGACTAGGCACGGTGGTGCGGGCCTGTAATCCCAGTGCTTGGGAGGGTGAAAATAGGAGAATCACTACAAGTCTGAGCTGTGTAGTGAGGCCCTGTAGACCCTGTACTAAGTACATTAAAGAAAAAACTGAGCATAGAAATGATTACAGCACTCTGTGTACAAATGCGGTCTTACATTTTCTAATGACAAAGGTACTTTCTGAGAAGTACATGTTGCAAACATCTTAGAGTAGATTTACAAAAATTAGTATATATGCTATGGAATACAGCACAGGATTTACAAGAATTAGTACAGTTACAATGTCGCTAGGTGAGACAATGTTAGGGAACCCCCGTGCCATGTGCAATCAAATTACATTGCATATGCAAAGCACCATTTTGTGCCATGTGATTGTACATAAAATAGAAAATAAAGGGCAATTCAAATATAACACTCAGTTTTAAAGTAAATAAGGAATGTTGCTGACAAACACTTCTGGGAAAAAATTTATATATATATATATATATGTATATAATATACATAGTGCCGGGCTGGTGAGATGGCTCAGTGGTCTAAAGCACCTACTTAGAACAAGCTTAGCAATGCAAAGGGACCACGGTTCAATCCCCAGCACCACATGCCAGCCAGCCCCGCCCCCTGGTGGGCTGAGCTGGCCACACACACACACACACACACAAATAAATTTTTTTAAAAAATGAAACTAATATATATAGTGCCAAAATTGATACAGGAGGAAATAGAAAGCTGAATGAAGGGATAGCCACAAAAGAAAGCTAAAAAAACCAAAAGAACAGCAGACACACTGTTGGGACTGGGTGGAGAACTCAGCATGGTGTTCATACAAAATGGAGTCATCGGGCTGGCCAGATAGCTCAGTGGACTAAAGCACCTGCTTAGGCAGGCACCGAGACCAGGGTTCAATACCCAGTGCGCCACGCTGGGCCACACCCCCGAGGGGGATGGAGGGGGCTGCTGAGCTAGTGAATGAGCCTGGGTGGGGTGGTGCACCTAAATCCCAGTGCTTTGAGAAAATGAGGATCACTATGAGTCCGATCTAGGTGGTGAGACCTCGTAGACCCTGTGCTAAAATACATAAAGTGGAGTCATTCTCCTCCACTGATGAATCCAGCCAAAACTATAAGAGCACTTATCATAGCAGAAATTCAGACTGTCTAGGAAAGATGCGACTGAGAGTGCCTGAAATCTCCTTGGAGACCATTTAGAATCTAGCAGTGACATTAAAGAATCTGTGGGGTGGAGGGAGAGGCTCAGTGGTAGAGCACTTGCCTAATGTGTGAGGCTCTGAATTCTGACACCAAAAAATAAAAACAATAAAAATAAAGCAAGAAATAATGAGGTGGGTCCTGTTGTGAATAGCAATGCTAACCCTGTCCAGGGAGGTTCCCCTCAAGCTTATCTGACAAATTAAAATCCAATCCAGGGGGCCGGGGAGATGGTTCAGTAGGATAAGTGCTTCACTGGCAAACACAAGGATCTGAGTTCAATCCCTGGTTCCGCAAAAAAAAAAAAAAAAAATACTACAATGTATTTTCTGAAACATTACCAATTAAGGTTAAGGGCTGGGGAGATAGCTCCGTAGTCCAAGCACCCACCTGGCAAGTACAAGGATCCAAGTTCCAACCCTGGTACCACATGCTGTGCCAGCCACCACAACTGGGAGTGGTGGCACACGCCTGTGATCCCAGTGCTGGGAGGCTGAGACAGGAGGATCACTAGGAGAATGAGCCGTGTAGTGAGCTCCTGTACCAAATTAATTAGCTAATTAATTAACATTAAAAATAATTTTAAAAAACAAATTAAGTTTGAAATCCCTATGACAAATATTTATGAATGACTAAGACAATACAAAAAGATCAAAGAAGAGGCATTGGTGAACAGATCGAAGAAATACAACAGGAATTCCAAGACCAAACCAAAATGATGGAAAGAGCATGAAAACTCACAGAGGAAAAGACAGATGATTTAGTAAGTGATGCCGGGGCGTGGGCTCACACAGTGGAGAGAGTTTGGCTCTCACCGCGCGAGGACACCTAGCAAATGAGAGCCTTGGCCCAAGGCCCGGCCTCAGCTGGGCCATCTGAATAATGTGCTGTCCATGTGGTCATCACACGTCTGAGTCCGGTGGCACGTCTTACAATTCCAATGTATGCGTGTGATATTTCCCAACGGTTAGTGCATGTGAAATGCTTGCGGAATTTAAATGTTTCCCACAAGGAACAGTGTTTGAAGAAGGCAAGTTTTAGCTGAAAAGCAGATTCTTGAAATCATTGCACCTCATTAAGCAAGCAAATAATCAGGCTGCTTCAAAGGAAAAGCAAGCCACTGAAGCTGCTTCTGAACACACAGAGGGGAGGCACCCAGGAGGAGCCACTGCCGTCCCACCAGGGCCGTCAGCCCCAGGAAATCAACAGGACAGTGGGATGCACAAAGCTCCATTCACTTCCTTTAAAAAGAGAGATGTCTGGGATTCTTGGTGTAGGTGATAATTTTAAAAAAAAAACTAAAAGCTCTCTAGATGAGTTTGGAAAGTATGTATATTGTGCACAGAAACAAGAATATAAAATGTAAAACATGTATGCATATAACATGAGGTCATGTAATATTTCATATCCACACATATTTCAAGTACCTTAGAGACTACATGTAAAGTTATAAAGCTAATAAATGAGAAGCTGGGCATGGAGGCTTGTGCCTGTAATCCCAATACTCTGGGAGGCTGAGGCAGGAGGATCACACGTTTGAATGCAGCCTAAGCAGTTTAGCAATTTAGCAAGAGCCTGACTCAAAAAATTTTAAAAGTGTTATGGTTGTACCTCAGGAGAAAGGCCCTGGGCTCAATCCCCAGTATCACAGTATCACAAAGAAGAAGAAGAAGAAAAAAAAAACTATATATATATATACATATATATAAAATAAGATAGATATACAACTACTTTCTCTTAGTTCAATGAGAAGAAAGATTTGTACTCCTAGTGTTTAAATGAGATATCATGTCTGCATCTTGTACTCTGAATAACTACTACAAAGACAACTATATGCAATGTATTAATTATTGTAACTGTCCTACTAACCTATTTGGAAACTGTCTCACTGCTATTTCTTTCTTAATAAAATTAAATAAATAAATAAACTACAGAGGCCTGAGGATGTCACTCAGCGGCACAGCACTCGCCTCAGGTACCCTCTGAGTTCAGGAGAAAGGCCCTGGGCTCAATCCCCAGTATCACAAAGAAGGAAAAGAAAATGAGAAGAAGCTTCGGTGGGAATTGGGGGAGGGGGCAACTATGAGGGGCAAAAAGTACAAATTCAGCTTCATCAAAATGAAAAATTTCTAGTTGAAAAGAATACCACGGCAAAGGAAACGGGCGACAGACACAGAGAGAACTGCACCCTCAGGGTCCTGAACGGAGAGGAACGTACCCAGATTACACAACGCATTCCTACAAACCGGCCAGTGGGGGACAGTCAGCCCCTCTGTAAACTGAACGCAGGCTACAAACAGTTAAGAGCAGAGAAACGTCTGCCATCTGGTAAGCAGAAGAGGAGGCTCCACCTCAGAACCAGACCTGGAAACAAGCAAGACACTGCCTGACTGGGAAAAACAGAAGGGCGACCCTCGCTGCGTGCCTGTGGTGCGCAGAACAGGATCTCAGCTCCAGCTGGTGAGGGGAAAGACTGGCGCAGGCTTTGCAGACAGCGGCCCCAGGGCACCTAATGGTGCTCAGCAGCGCTGGGACTCCTGTTCTAGCCCCAAAGACGCTCCTGTGTGACCACAGTGAGGCTTAGAGAGGCCGCTTCCCTCAGCGTCATTCAGAACATCCGCAGCAGGTAATCAGGAATTTAAAAGGCTTGAGGGTTAGTGGTTTTCTCCACTAGATTCATATCGGAAATTCCATGCAGTACTTCGATATATTGAACCAGATTTACATATAGCCACAAGGACCAATCTCAAAAACATGATGACAGCACAAAGCGAAAGAGTGGGATGAGATTACAGGCCAAAAGTATTTCTGTATGGTTTTAAAATGCACATAAAATAGCACTGGATATTTTTCAAGGGTTCACTTATTTTAAAATCATTGCAGAACACACTGAAAGTGGGTTGGAAGAACAGAGAGTAAATCCACAAAAGCTGGACAAGTGTACTGAGAAGAGGGAAGATGGAGAACTGGGGAGAAAGAATAAAGTAAAACAATAAATAAAAGCCCTGCCACCCTGTGTGGGCTGCCCTGAAGTGAGCAGGACCTCAACGGGGCAGTCAGCTCAGTTCTGCGGACTCGAGGACCCCAAGAAACAGCAATAAGCAGAATGAGGCAAGAGGAGGTCAGAAAGGAAGGGAGACGCACCCGGGGCCCACGTCCCACAGGAATCCGAGCTGTGTGATGGGCAGCAGACGCCGAGCCCCACCTGAGCCCAGGAAAGCAGTGCCAGGGCCTCGCAGCCGCCCTCTCCTCTCCTCCCCTCCCCCAGACCCCGCTGTCGAGAGCCCAGCTTCCCCCAGCAGCACAGCTCGAACCCCAGGCCACGCCACCCCAGAGGCATTAGGTTCCTGTCTCCTGTGATCTCTGTCTGGCTTCCTGCCTGCCCACCCCCAATCCCTGGGCAGAGACACCAGCCCCGCTGGAGAGGCAGAGGCTCAGTAAGTCACATGAGGAGGGAGTGATGCCACACCACACCCATCCCCTGCACAGTACAGGCTGAAGGTGGGTCTCAGGGGTCACAGAGCCTGGGAACAAGGGCCTAGATATCACCCAGGTGACACCCACAGAGCTCTCAGGTCATCTGCTATCCAAATCACTGCTGGGTGTTATTTCTTATTAATTAACTGTCAGTCTTTTTTTTTTTTAGATGTCACTCTTGATAATCACTGAGCAAGAGAGAAGAATGAGGGTCCTCTGTTTTGATCATTCCCAAAGAAGCCTGGGTAGACATGGTGACATCATCCCCAACACGCAGCAGCAGCAGCAGCAGCGTGTGACAGGACACTGACTGCCTCAGATCTCCAAGAAAGGGTCAGTTTCTTCCTCATTGCTGAGACAAAATACCTGATTCCAAAAGTTAAAGGAGAAAAAGTTTATTCCAACTCACAGTGTATAGACGTTTCAGACCACAGTTGGCTGCTTCCTGGGCAGGGTGGCATGGCAGAGGGCATCAGAGAGGAGAAACAGTTCATAGTGTGGCAAGCAGAAGGCAGCAGGCAGAAAGCAGCCACAGCAGTAAAGCAGCGAGCCTGCCTTTCCCCTTTATCCCGTCCAGGCTACAGGCCTGTTGGGTGGTACCACCCACACCCAGGGTGGGGCTTCCCACTTACCCACACCCAGAACTATAAACCAATTACCAGACTAATCCAGAACCACAAATTTTAAATCCCAGTGCCACACCTTTAATCCACAGTCACACACTCTAGATTCACCACCTCTGAAAATATTCACCTATGAGCAGGCTTTGGGGGTAGGGACAACTAGATACAAGCCTGCACTGAGAGGGTGGCATTGTTTCCCTTCACAGCAGTGACAGTCTGCCCAGCAAGGACCTCAAGACAGGTTTGATGCAGCTCCAACAGCAAAGGTACAGGGGAAAGGGAAAGGCTTATGAAATGTATAGAGGGAAAAAGGAAGGGAGGGGAAGGGAGGGAGGGAGGGAAAGGAGGGAGGAAAGGGAAGGGAGGGAGGAAAGGGAAGGGAGGAGAAAGGAAATGCTG
>NW_004524586.1:19541871-19586316 GCF_000260255.1 Octodon degus | reverse complement strand
GAGGGAGGGAGGGAAGGAGGGAGGGAGGAAGGGAAGGAGGGAGAGAGGGAAGGAGGGAAGGAGGGAAGGAGGGAAGGAGGGAAGGAAGGAAGGAAGGAAGGAAGGAAGGAAGGAAGGAAGGAAGGAAGGAAGGAAAGAAGGGCAACCACACAGGTATCCAGATGAGCCACATCTCACAGACAACATTGGGCCACGGTGCAATCCAGATTCATGAACACAAGAAGCTAAACAAATCCCGGAATCTTCCAAGCAACTAAAACTCACTTCTAGCAACCATCTTTACTTGCACCATTTAGCATAAAAACCATTTTGTGAAATGTACTAATGGCTCCACTTTCATGTACTTGCCCACAGGATTCCACATGGAATCCACTGTTTCTCTAAGGAATCATCCTTTCTGATCTGTGTCCCCTCCTGTGGCTATGCAAGGACTTCGGTCTCACCTCTGGTCACAGAGCCCCCCTTGCTCACTCCCCATCTGCTCACCTCCTTCCTCCCTGCCTGAGCTCTGGGCCTTCCCAGAGGCTGTTGCCGGCCGGACCACTTCCCCTGGCTCTGTGGAGGGTTGATTGCTCCATATCCCCATGCACACCAAGCCAGGTGATCCCCAGTGTACCTCAGGCACAGCTCTGTGTTGCAGGAGGGCACGCTTAGTCCTGGGCACCTTCTTGTACTACCTCAGAGACCTGCCAGTCTCTCTTATTGCCTTTAGGACAATCCTAGGAAGAAAGCAACTGAGGTTTTTGCTCTTTCTTCCAAGCCAAGCTAGGAAGACAGGCTTAGAGAGGGTCAGCGAATGCCCAGCGCTACACAGCTGGGAAGCAGATGGCCCACTCTGGATCCAATCCTCAACCAACAGAGTCTGCTCCTTCCTCAGCTCTCACCCCAGCTCCTCCATCCACATGGCCCTGGCCAGGCTGCTCCCTTTCCTCTGCAGGCCCCATGGACGTGTCTCACAGCACAGCCCCACTGTCCAAGGATGAAGTATCAGAGGTCCACCCACCTCAGCTCCCCAGACTTCATCCTGGGTTGTGGTCCAAGCCTATCCTTCCTAGAAACCCCAGGTGGAGGCCAGGAATGTAGTGGCCAAGGAAGATAGTGAAACAGAAAAATAGAACCTTTAGGGCAAATGCTGCTGTTGAGACAGAAATCAAGGGCAGGGGCTGCCTGAGGAGACCTGCAGGGGAAAGGGTGTGGGACACTGGGCACCAGCAGTCAGAAGCCCAGCCATCCTGGGGCTGGGACACAGGATGCCTGACTCCAGGGCAGAGCCCAGCTGAGCCGGTGAGGTCCCCACACAGCAGAGCCCCAGAAGCCCTCATTAGGGGTTTACAAAGAACTTAGCCCAAGATTACACAAAGCCTGTGAGCTGGGCCAACACAGGCCTCAGCCCCATGTCGGGACAGACTTAACAGCCTGGGCTGCAGTCACCACCAACATAAAGTATTCTTGTTCCTCACCAATTTTAACAAGGTATTTATGGACATGGGACAAACTCAGGACAACACCTCGCTTATGGAGTTGGCAGCCCAAACAATCAGGGCAAAGAGGCGGGTGTGCACAAGGGTCCAGTGATAAAGGCCACAAAGGCAGGCAGAACTGAGAAGCCATTCACCCGGCACAGGGTGGGGCCCTTCTCCCACCTTGTTAATGCAGGGCCACACGGGTTCACCCTGGGACGACCTGGGGGGAGGGAGGCACATCATCACCAGATTCCTAGGCCTGGGACACCAGTACCAACTTTTAAATTTTTATTTGCTTATTTTCTGAGAAAGAGTCTTACTGTGTTTCCCAGACTGGTCCTAAATTCCTAGGTTGAAGCAATTCTTATACCTCAAGTAGCTGGGACTATAGACACATGCCACCACACCCAGCGCCAATAACAATTTTTTAACCACACACATAACAACCTTGGACACAGGGCTCTGCGTCATTGACCCCCAATACCACTAAGGACTGCAAGAGCAGCCTCCATTCCCACAGACCAGCCCATCGTTTCTATCAGCTCACATGTCTTGCCACGTAGAAATGGAATTACTGTCCCATTTTTTCTCATCAAAATGACCATATGAAATAAGCCCTCACTCACATCAAGGTGATTCTAGCCAAAAGCAGAGACACAGGGCATTTCTACCCATCCATCTCAAGTGGCTCAGATGTCTGTACTTCTGTGCAGCTACCATTTATTGGTGGTGTAAAGTATGCAAGACCCTGGGGTCTTAGATGATTCGGGTCTCACAGTAGCTTGGAGGTGAGGGCACTGTCACCACCCTGTGTCCCAGCTACAGAACCCAGTGAAGAATGGGCCCAGACCATATAGCGCTGGTAGTGACAGGCCCAGATTGCAAGCTGGCTGTGCTCTCGCCATGTGTCTATGCCTAGACAGACAGACACACCAGACACACACACACGCATGCACGCACGCACGCGCGCATGCACGCACACCCCAGGTACCTTCCCTCAGTTCAGCTGCACCTGGTCACAGAGGCCTTCGTGGAGATGGAAATGCCCAGGCAAGCCTAGAGTGAAGAGTAGGGTCTGGCCAAGAAAGAGAAAACAGAAAGCACAGTAAGAAGGAACTAGAGGAGGCCCAAACTACAGCGCACAACCTTGGCCACTGAGACTTGGGATCCTGCCATATTGATACCGGTAACAGTGACAGCTGCCCCATGGTCAGCATTCATTGTGTGCTTCCTAGAGTTCTGTTTTATCCTCACAAATACATTTGAGAGAATTGGTTATCCTGAGCATGCTGGAGCACAGGGAGGTTAGGGAACCTCCTGACACGCGACCTGTGGTACCAGGTCCAATCACAGCCCTCATTTACTACCGCAGATCTTTTACCCAATGGCCACACAGGAGCCCAGGACCAGAGCAATGGCAAAGACGGTTCTAGACTTGGAATGGGAACACAGGGTCCTCTCTCAGCTCTGGCACCACCTTATATCCAGGACAAATGTCTTCCCTTCTGCACATCCCTATGAAATAGGTTCCAAAGCCCTTTCCCTCCTCAGAGCAGGGGCAGGACTGGAAGGGTCAGGCCCAGGAAATGCTTTGCTGGCTGTGGTAGGCAAGTAAAAACTCCAAAATGTCTGATCCGTGAGACTGTGATTATGTTAGCTTGCATGGCAAAAAGGATTTTGCAGAAGTGGTTAAGGATCTGGGAATGCGGAGATGATCCCAGGTAATCCTGTGGACCCAACAGAACCACAGGGTTCTTGTGAGAGGGAGGCAGGAACATCAGGATCAAAGAGGGAGACCCAGCTACAGAAAAGATGGGCAGAGTGACAAACTTTGAAGATGGAAGAGAGCCCATGGGCCAAGGCAGATGGCAGCCTCCAGAAGCCAGAGAAGACCAGGAAACCGGTTCTCCCCACAGCTGCTAGAAAGAACCAAGTTTGCTAACACCTGGCTTTTTACCTGAGGAGACTGACTTTGGACCTCTGACCTCCAGAACTGTGAGCCAAGCATCCGGCTTGTTTGGCCACCACTGTGGTGACTGTTCACTACAGCAGCTTAGCGCTCCACTCACAATTCCAGTTGCAACTCCTCACCCTGGAGATTTTGTAGGAGCATCTCCAATAGTGAGGGCAAAAGGATGTCAATTCTGCTCTTCAAATGTGAGCAGGGCTTCAGATAATTCCATCCTACTTCCTGTGAGGGCTTGGGGGGGGGGGGAAGAAACTGAAAAAATCCCCAACAATGGAACTGAACAATGCATAATTACTTTAAACAGCACCTAATTTCCTGCTGTCCCCAAAGGAAACACATCTACCCGACAAGGAACCTGAAGCTATTTCCTGATGAAACCAGAACTGGCTCTGTAGAGGCGCCTGTCTCTGTCAGAGGATGCTCCAGTCAGGCAGGCCAGCCTGGGACGACAGCACTGGGCAAAGAGGCTCGGGGCCGAGCAGGGTTTGTAAGGCTCCAGTCCGGGGCTCGAGGCTTTGGGAAGGGGAGTTTTCTAAGGGTTGTAAATATAACAAGATGACTCTGTGCATGGGCGGGGGAGCCAGATATTATTAATAAGTCTCATTAAAAGGTACAGCAGAGGGCCGGCCAGATAGCTCAGCACACTAAAGGGCCTGCTTAGCTCCCTCCCCAGCATGCTGTGCCAGCCCCAGCCCTGGCCCTGGGGCACGCTGAGATGGCAAATGAGACTGGGCATGGTGGCACATGCCTGTACTCCCAGCCCTTGGGAGGCTGAAAACAGGAGAATCACTACGAGTCTGATCTGTGTAGTGAGACCCTGAAGACCCTGTACTAAATACATTTTTTTTAAAAAAAAGGTATAGCAGGTTAAGAGGAGAGAGAGTCAGTAAGACATCTACTCAATCTGCACAACAGCAGAGTCCTTGTGGATATCCTCTGCCTGGGGAAGGCCATCGTGCTTGACAACAGCGTCTCCCTGACCTGGTCCAAGCGCAAACACACCGGGGAAGCAGAGCCTCCGTGCACAGACCTGATCTGCACCCTGCTGGCTCCAGTGCAGGGGATGGGGCAAAACACGAGGTCCAGAGATGCAGTGATGCTGGAGGTCCTCCGGTTTGCAGGCCGTACTCAGACGCAACTGGACTTGGGGGCCACGCCCAAGGCTCTGCATCCTCATCCAGGTCCCCAAACTCAGGCCTGGTGCCGCCTGGAGCTGCCCTACGACCTCAGCCCTACCCAAAGCATTTGCCAGCAACCACACTGCTCAGGGTTCTTGAATTTGCTTGGTTTGGTTTTGTGTTTTACTCTGTTTTGTTCTGTAGTACACGGGATTGAACCCAGGACCTTCACGTTGAGCTACATCTCCAGTTGTTTTTTTTTCTTAATTTCAAGGTCAGGTCTTATTAAGTCTCTAAGTTGTCCCAGCTGAGTTTGAACTTGCAGTCCTCCTACTTCAGCCTCCCAGAGTGCTGGGGTCACGGATATGGGCACAGTGCCCTCCTTGAACCTGTTTCCTAACCATCTGGGTGAGCAAGGTTTGTTCTTCACTCTCTCCAGCCCCAAGGCTTGCTCTCTGTTCTCTTTTCCCCTTAGGACTTTTACCCTCCAGCTCAGTTTAGGTTCCTCAAAGACAAATCAGAGCCAAGATCTTAGGTGCCCATACTGTATTGAGAGCTGCTCTCAGAAGCAGAAAGGAGGGTGAGAGGAAAGGGAAGACAGTGATATGGGCTCAACTATGCCCTCAAGAAAGAAAGGTCAACTCCGGCCTGGCCTCTGGTACCTATTCATATAAATAACTTTATTTGGACATAAGGTCTTTGTACTAGGTTAAGATTGTGTGTGTGTGTGTGTGTGTGTGTGTGTGTGTGTGTATTTTAGGGAAGGGTCTATAAGGTGTTCAGGGTCTCACTACTAGATCAGACTTGTAGTGGTCCACCTGTTTATAGCCTCCCAAGAGCTGGGATTACAGGCACACGCCACCACACCCAGTCTCAATTGCCATCTCAGCACACCCCAGGGGTGGGGCTGGCATAGCAGACCCAGCAGGCCTGGGGATCAGGCCTACCCAGTTTGTGAAAGTTTCTTAAAATAGTCTTTTTTTTTTTTAATTTATTTATTTGTGTGTGTGTGTATGTGTGTGTGTGGCCAGCTCAGCCCACCAGGGGGCGGGGCTGGCTGGCATGTGGTGCTGGGGGATTGAACCGCGGTCCCTGTGCTTTGCTAAGCTTGTTCTAAGTAGGTGCTTCAGACCACTGAGCCATCTCACCAGCCCGCTAAGCTTGTTCTAAGTAGGTGCTTTAGACCATTGAGCCATCTCACCAACCCCTCTTACAATAATCTTGGGAAACTAATACTTCATAGACAGCATGATACTGTATAGAAGTATTTATTTGGATATCCTAATTGTCCTGTTCAGATGACAACTTGGGTGACACATAACATTCTCTTATTCTGCCTTTCTCTGACAAAACTAACCAAAAAATGGGGTTACAAATGAAGGACCATTTTGTATCTGTGTACTCAAAATAGTTAGAATAGCTATATAGCTCCATTCTCTTAATTCAATGAATAGAGAGGTTTGTTCTAATAGTATTTGAGACAGGATATCAGGTCTGCATCTTTTACAATGAATAACCACTAAGACAACAATAAGCAATGTATTAATTATTGAAAATGTACTAGTAACTGGTTGTGAAACTGTGTTATTGCTATTTGTTTCTCAATAAAAATATTTTAAAAAAGAAAAAAAAACATTCTCTTATTCCATTATTCCATGCAGCTACCTTGCATGGCCCTTCCCTACTTCATGTATTTTAGAGTAAGCTGAGACCCTGTCTCATTACAGGGGCTGAACAAAGAGTTAAGATCCTAATATTATCATCCCAAGTCATAATCATTTTCCTATACCTGACTCAAATGTATCCTTTTTTGTGGCAGAGTGGAACTCCACTGTGTGAAAATACCACATTCTCTTTACCCACTCATTCACTGATGGGCATCTAGGCCACTTCCAAGATTTAGTTACTCTGAGCCGTGCTGCTAGAATCACGGGAATGCATACATCACCACGGTATGATGTCTTTAATTCTTTTGGGAAGACACACAGAAGGGGATCTGCTGAGTTAAATGGAATTTCTGGTTTTAGTTTTTACCTAATGGTTGTATTAGTTGATAATCCTACAAGAAATGTATACTAATAAAAAATAAAATTGAAAACACAAAAGTGTAGATAAAAAATACAAACAGTTAAGGTCTTTACAAGTAATTAACTTGTAGCAATGACAGAGACTTGCCTGCCCAGCACCCCTTTCGGCTGAAAGAGTGGGTGCTTGGTGAGCTCTGCCAATTACATGCATGTGGGGCAAGTGCCCGAGTGTGGACTGCGTTGGGGGGCCGGTCAGTCACAGCAGAGATGCTCCACATCAGCCTGGAGGCTTTCAGGCTGGGGTTCAAGCAGAGTGCCCCACTCTTACACCAGGGGTCGGCAACACTCACGGAGGTGCTGGTGCTCGCGGAGCTCCCATGGTCTCTCTCCCGTCCTGTAAATTGATTCTGAACATCATTCCTGCTGCAAAGACTCAAACCTAGGTGTCAAACACATGCAGGGAGCTGGTGAACTGCCTCATGGTCTTTAATCCATTTCTGTTCAGCTTTAATGATCAGAATTAGCTCTGAATGCTTGTAGCTGAGCTCCTTGATTGGCACGCAGTGCACAGAGCACTTTCCGCCTTTGCTTGCAGCCCCTCTGGCTCTAGGATTCTGATGGGAGGCTTTAGAGGGAGTCAGGAATGCTCTACGCAGTGTGATCCTGCACTCTGGAGCCTAACTGCAGGCTCTACGTTGCCCGTGAGTAAAATAAGGTAGTGCTTTTGAGTATAGGCTTTAAGAGCTGCACCTGGGATATGACCCTGGCTCCTTCATGGGCTAGCTCTGATGTGCTCTGGGGTGACTCACCATCTGCCAGGAGTGCTGTGAAGCAGGAGGTGTGTCCTACTGCAGGCCACCACCTCTGCCGTGGAGTAGGCAGAACATCTTGGGATGATGACGAAAGGGACAGAGGACCTGGGAAGATAAGGTTCCAATGACACCTTCCAGGTCTTGGACCCAGCTGGACCTGAAGCTAAGCCATTACTGAACTTTTCAGTGACATGAGTCAGTTGCTTTCCTTCATGGCTGTGACAGCCAGGTTTTTAGCAGAGTCTCTAAATGCAGGGGAAAGCACATGGAAAATTTGGAGCAAAGATTCCAGGACACCTCACCACATTTTCTTCCCTAGGATACTCAAGGATGTGGTTAGACTCCCAATGATTGTTCTCTAGCCTGCCAGGACTCAATCCCAAAGTGAGACAGAGCCAAGATCTGGTCTGGGGCCCTGGCTATCCACAATTTTGTATTCTTCTTAGTATTTTGTTATAGACATTTTTCCACAGCATCAGTATTTTTTGAAAGCTTGGGGCCAGCCAGATAGCTCAGCCGACTAAAGTGCCTGCTTAGGCAGAGCTCTATGGCAGGTTTTGATTCCTGGAGTGTCATACTAGCCCTACCTCCACAGCATGCTGATATGGTAAATGAGACTATAATCCCAGCACTTGGGAGGCTGAAAATAGGAAAATAACTACATGTCCAATCTGTGCAGTGAGACCCTGTAGACCCTGTACCAAATACATGAAAAAAAAGAAAGCCTGATTTATAATGTGTAAAAATCCAAAATGAAGATTTCCCATAAATCTTTGCCATCCTCGGCCGTAGTTTACAGCGCAGTTATGACCAAGTCCAAGGACCACAGTACACACAGCCAGTCCTGAAAATGGCACAGAAATGGCATCAAGAAACCTCAGTCACAAAGATAAGAACCTCTGAAGGGGGTGGATCCCAAGTTCCTCCGGAACGTGCATTTTACCAAGCAGCACAACAAGAAGGGCTTCAAGAAGATGCAAGCAAACAGTGCCAAGGCCATGAGTGCGCACGCCGAGGCTACCAAGGCCCTCGTCAAGCCCAAGATCATTCCAAAGTAGTAAACCGCGGGGTCACTTGACTTGCCTATATTGCCCACCCTAAGCTTGGGAAGCGTATCCACACCCGCACTGCCAAGGGTCGCAGGCCATGCCAGCCAAAGGCCCAGGCTCCAGCCAAGGCTGAGGTTCCAGCTGCTGCTTCTTCGTGTGTGTGTGTGTGTGTGTGTGTGTGTGTGTGTGATACCAGGGACTGAACTCAGGACCCTGTGCTTGCCAGGGGCTCCAGCTTTTGCTCCAACCAAGGCCCAGGCTCCAGCTTCTGCTCAGCCCAGACCCCCAGAGGTGCCCAGGCCCTCGTGAAGGCTCCACAGGACAAGCCTCTTATCTGCTGATACAAAAACAGAAGGACTTGTGTGACCCCTGGGGTGCCATCTGGGGGGGGCTGGTGTCCTCCTGTGCTCTTTGTACAAATAAACCTGAGGCAGAAAAAAAAATTGTTTTCATCATCCTATTGTTTCTTATTGAGGTTGTTTCCTATTTACCACTTTATAAATTACACTGTAAAAGCATGTTTGTGCCCAAACTTCCAACTACATCATAGCTTATTTCCCTGGGATGCAGAAATGGAAACAATGGTCGCAGACATTTTTAGAGCTCTCCATAACTGGTGAGGTGCTCAGGCTGGGAGCCGAATCTGTACTCGACTACAGCACTCTATTACTCTGTTAACAAATTTTCACTATCAGAAATTCTTCCAGTTACCATTAATTTAGTTCTGTGAGCTAAGAGTTACGGTAAACATTCCTTCTACCTCTTCCTACAGATAACAACCCAGCCACATAGATATGATTATTATACAGTTTTAGAATGAAAAAACTAAGGCTCAAAGAAAGTGTGTGACTTACCAGAGACAACTCAGCTAGGAAAGGGACATAAGATGTGTTCTCCATTTATGTGC
This sequence comes from Octodon degus, assembly GCF_000260255.1. Lineage (NCBI taxonomy): Eukaryota > Metazoa > Chordata > Mammalia > Rodentia > Octodontidae > Octodon > Octodon degus. Next base: position 19,576,971 of record NW_004524586.1, on the reverse strand, counting down.
CTCAAACCTAGGTTCTTTTCACAGGAAATCATTATGAGAAGCAATAGCAACCTAGTTAAAGTTCTAACTAAAATTCTCCAGGTGGCGCCTAGACACTCTGTCTTAGTTACTTTTTACCCCCTGCTGGGACAAATATCCAACACTCAAAATGCAGGAGGGAAAGGTTTATATAACTCACAGTTTGTTTGTTTGTTTGTTTGTTTGTTTGTTTAATTTTATGTGTGTGTGTGTGTGTGTGTGTGGCCAGCTCAGCCCACCAGGGGGCGGGGCTTGCTGGCATGTGGTGCTGGGGGATTGAACCGCGGTCCCTGTGCTTTGCTAAGCTTGTTCTAAGTAGGTGCTTTAGACCACTAAGCCATCTCACCAGCCCCCTATATAGCTCACAGTTTGTGGAGGTTTCAGTTCATACTCCGCTGGCTCCAAAGCAAACAACAGCATGGCAGCAAAAACAATGAAGAGCAGAGGAGGAGCAGCAGCTACAGTGTCCATCAAGCCTCTCTCTTCCTTCTACTCTGACTGCGAAGACCTGTGCTCCACCGCAAAGATCAGAGCTCCTCCAAAGTGGTGCAGCTGCGAAGATCAAGCTCCTCCAAGAATGGGACTCCTTCAAGGAAGCAGAGCAGGAGGGCAGCGAGAAGCCTTTCTCAATTTCTTTATATACACTTTTTGTGCTGAGTCACTCTGGGGCGGCCCATGGCCCTAGGGTGGAAGCAACTGTACCCCATGGCAGGCCCAATAGTGCTCAAGGGTGGAACCAATCGAGCCCCAGGTTGGGCCCTGCCCGCCTGCAAGGTGCGGTCCCCACACCTGGAACTGCAGGAGTGGGAAGATTTGGCCAGGTTGACACAATGTATCAACTATCACACACTCTATGTATCATAAAATATCCTACTGTACACACATTCTGAGTTATTCTGAGACCTACTAGATCATGTGTGTTACACCTTAAGAACTTCAGGGCTATTTGCATTAAGGACCCTTTCTAAGCAAAGTATAGTAGAAGATGCCTACAAGGAGAGGTCCCAAGTGGGGCAAAAGCTTGATGAATGGAGCATCCCTTAGCCTGAAGATGCAATCACCCCATTGGTCAATTTAAGCCCTGGTTTACTGTGCTCTCCAGTGGCACTGTCAGGTCCCTCCTGGATTAGGTCAGGAGAAAAAGAAAAGAGGAGGTACCAGGTACCCGGCAGTGCTCACCACGCTCCCCGACTGAACTGATGGAGAAGAATTAGGAGCTTTGAGAGATTGTACAACTATAGAGCGGGAGAGCAATGCAGGAAACTCAGACCAAGACAATGGCACTAAAGACCTTGAGCAGTTCTGAGAATTCATTTTGGAACTGAGTTTGTTGCTTCATGTTCTTAGATTACAAAACTGCACAACTTGCCCATATCTCACCTGCAGCATCTCTGACTGGGGCCCAGGCTACCTTCTAGCTGAGTCTCTTGACCAGACTCCACAGACAGATGACCCAGGACTTCAGGATGGCCTATCTCCCAGCCACCCCTAGGAGGCCTCACTCTGCCATAGTCCCTCCACCAATGCCAGGCACAGTGGTTGCCATTAAATACCTGGAGAGTGGGGCCAAGTATGCCTAGGCTCAGGTATGCCCAGGGCCAGTGCTGGCTGGTTCCAAGAAGCTTCCGTGATGTAATGTCTAGAACAGATGCTTATCAGAGCTTGGAAAAGGGCCTGAGGACCATTGCCTAGTGATCTTCAGCAAATGAACAAATAGAATCCTTTCTACACAGGTACCCTCATTTCAGTGCATACTGTTATGGTCTAAGTCTAAAATGTCCCCCAAAGTCTCATGCATTAGGAGGTGAGGTCTGGCTGGAAGAGGCAGATCAGTACAGGTATGACCTCTAAGGTACACTCTAATTCCTCTCCCTCCCTCCCTCCCTCCCTTCGTGGTTGCCATGGGTTGAGCAGCTTTTCTCTACCATGCTTTTCTCCTATGCTATTTTCTGCTTTGGAGCCAAAAAATCTTGGACAGAATCCTCTGAAAACCATGAGCTAAAATAAACCTGGTCTTCCTTTAAGTTGCTGATGTCAGTATTTTGTCCCACCAATGGAAATTGACTAAGAGAATACCCATCCTTTGCCCGGATGCAACACTGTGATCAAAGGCTCGTGCCCCTTGCAGTCACTCTGGATACTGCAGAGGTAAAGTTAGCTCATCCCAGACCCCTTGGCTCACTCCTTGCCTTCTCCAAAAGACTATTAATAAAGACATCATGTCATTGTGTCATTTCCTCCAAATTACAGCATGTGGGGTAACAATGAGGCAAGGGATTGGGGGAAATGCTGTCGTTGCCCCCACAGTCACTGCTGCAGGCCTCTGCACAGGAGAATGACCAGTTACTGAAGAGCTGTCAGCCTACCTTCTGCAAGCAGTTGAGCAAAAGGCAAGTTTCACTTTAAGATTTCATTCCTTTGACCCATTAAAATCCTCTGTAGAGTGTCCGCTGGTGGCAGACAAAGCCCCATGAAGCCTGAAGAACTGGAAGCCCCTATCCACTACCCCATATGTTTATATCCCATGTGATACTGCAAATTTATGAAGTTGTATATAAAAGAACTTTTCCTCCCACTTCCAATTCCCAGAGCTCCACACCCCTGCACACAACCTCTAGAAGGAAAAAGGGTGGTGTTTCTCCAGTTCCCCTAAATCCTGTAAGAGTGTTTCCCAGAAATTGAGCCTGAGTTTTCTCCCATGCATGTAAACATGATGGAGTGGTCTTGGAAGATTATGGCCCTGCCTCTCTCTCTGAGACTGTTTCCAGCATGTGCAGGGGACAGCAGAAGTAATTCCATGATAAGTAGCCTCTTCAGGGCCAGTGATCTCCTTCAGGGTCAGGACCTGTCTGGTCACCTGTGTGCTGTGGTGTTGAGTTGGTTCCCAGACTTCTGCTTCCATGTCTGTACTGTGAGCAAAATCATGCTTCTTCTCTGAGCTGTCCTGAAGACTGAGCCACTGGTACAACAGGGGAAGTAACAGCAAAACCTATTTTGGGGTCCTGGGAGAATTAAAAGGGATCCTCATTGTGAGGTCTACCCTGAACCTAACACTTAGATGGGACTCAGGGAAGGCATCGGAGCCATCATCACCCAAAGGAAGGAGACAGGGTGCTCAACCTGCCTCCTCAGGAATCTTCCAACCCCAGTCCAAGCCTTAGGTGCTTCACACAAACAAGGCAGGGCAAAAGTGTAGATGCTATTTTTGGGAGGTGATCAGCCTAGAGTAAGACAGGAAGTACAATGCCCCTCTTTATCCCACCCAAGCACAGCAGCAGCAAAGCAAAGCCTACCCACTGACATCTGTTCATGCCCTGCCCAGCAACATCTGTCCATCCCCCACACCTGTTTCTCTCTTCCTCATCCAGAGAGAGGGCTTTCTTTGACAGCAACACAGTACTAGAAGCCCAGGATCAGTCTCTCTGGGCCAAGATCAAACACTCACTCTGTAATCAAGAGTGGAGAACTCTTTGCTTCCCTGCCCCAGTGATCTTTGCTGCCACAGCTCCTCGACTTTATTCCTGTTTTCAAGGTCAGCCTCCTCCAACACTCCCCGTTCCACCTCCACACTGCTTCTCCTTTGTGCATCTCAAGTCTTCCACGGCCTCTACTGTAAGGATACTTGTGTGTGTTTTCATCTAGGGCCCACTCAGATAATCTGGGATTGTCTTTCTACCTCAAGATCCTTAATCCTATTTACTAACGCCCTTTTCCTATGCAAAATGACATGAATTCTAGAGACGAGGACTTGTTAGCTATGGGGAAGCCAAAATTCTGCCCAATAACTGTTCATTATGAACATGTCTGTACATATACATGTGAGTGTGTGAATAAATGTATGTATGCTATGTGTGTGTGTGAGTGTGCACCTATGGTTTATTACAGAGATTTGGTGCTGCCCAACTATGGGAGCCACCTGAAGAGTCCTCTGGAGCTCTTCTGGGGCCAGAAGTCAGCAGACCACAAGAGAAGATGAACAGGAAGGGACCAGGGAGATAGCTCAGTAGAATAATGGCCTGCCTGATAGGTGCAGGATCCTGAATTCAATCCCTGGCACTACAAAAAAAAAAAAAAAAAAAATGAACAGGAAGTAGGGAAATTAGGAAAACAAGAGTAAGCAGAGGCTGCAGAGATGGACTAGACCCTACCCTCATCTCTCACCACCCTGGGCTCCCAGCTGCAATAACAGGGCATACCTTCCTTGCAGAGGTAAACTCCAACTCAGGGTGGTGGGGAGGCTAAGGAGGAGAGCTGAGGCAGCAACTGCTCCACCCCAGCCACCCAGGTGGGCCTACAGGTAAGCGCCCATGTACAAAGCTGTATGGAGTCCTGGGCCCTGTGCTAGCCTCCCAAGTAGACAGGAACATGGTCCTCCTTTACTTCTGCCTTTAAAATGTCATGCAAAACATCTCTCACAACATACACCAAGCTGGATCAATGGAGGGAAAGGGATTCTGGGAAATGCCCTTATAGATGACCACTATCCTGGGAGGCCTCAGGCCACCTGGGACATGGAAGCACTGGCCTCATGGACTGAAGCAACCAGATATGGGCATAGGGACAGTCTCCTCTGTGGTGAACCTCAGTTCTCTAATCCAAAAGCCTCTAGTTTTAGAGATATTCTTACTCTACCATAAGCCTGGGAATACACTGGGACTACCCTAAGCCACCCCAACAGTTCTCCTTAGCTTGTAACCTTGGGTGATGAAGACTGGGGACTTGGTACCCACCCTCCTGCCAAAGGCCATGACCCTCCTACAACTTCTCAGGAGTCTCAAGTCCCTCACCTCCCCATCAGGGGTCCACACCTGCCAAAGAGTCCTGGTAAACAGAAAAGGTAAGTTACCTCAGGCTCCCCGGACGCTATACCGTCATCCACATGTCCGGTTTGGGAAGAAGTTAGTTATTCAAGGGTAGGGACCAATAGCCCAGAAAGAATTATGCTCACACAACGCCAGAAATTCTCTCTGAGGGGCTGGTGAGATGGCTCAGTGGTCTAAAGCACCTACTTAGAACAAGCTAAGCTAAAGAAAGCACAGGGACTGCAGTTCAATCCCCAGCACCACATGCCAGCCAGCCCCGCCCCCTGGTGGGCTGAGCTGGCCACACACTAAATAAATAAATAAATAAATAAATAAATAAATAAATAAGAAAAATTCTCTCTGAGAAGGTGGGTATGGGAGTTCTCATAGCTACTGGAAAGACTGCGAGGGAACGATGAGTTCAAGGCAGCCTGGACAAGTTAGTGAGACTCTGCCTGGGCAGGGGTGATGGACAACTGATTTGCCACAGCTTTGGGCCCGAGCAGAACCTTCCCTAGGAGCCTACTGCAGTCAGCACCGCCTGCTTCACAGCAACCACGTGCAACGGAGAGGAGGAGTTCAGAACTGCTGGCCTGTTGAATGAGATGCATCAGGATGCAGTCAAGGAAGCTTACTCAGGTGCTAGAAAAAATGTAATACAGAAAAGGACACTGTGGCCTGCATCAAGAAGTACGGCCCCATGGGCAGTGCATCATGGGAAGGAACTGGGTGATGCAATGCATGCAACCAAGCCCTTCACGTACTTCTGTCTGGGCCAAGGTGGTCGTTCTTCTGTTCGGGTCTGGGTAAAAAGCGTGGGCTGTGCCACACACCCAGTGATCCATCCAAAAACAAGGACTGCAGCCTCAATTCCAAAGGCTAGCGGTGTAGTTCAGTCCAAAGGCACTGGGCTCAAGCTCCAGCACCAAACAATAAATTTGTTGATGTAAAAAGAGAAAGAAAGGGAAAGAAAAGAAGGGAAAAAGGAAGGAAAGAAAGAAATTGTGTCTGAGGCAGGAGATTATGGATGATGTTTATGCCTTCCTATATATTTTTTCTGTATTAAGTGTTGTTCAGCGTAAATATTGCATATGGAAAAACCATTTATGATGTTGTCCTGCTTTTATTTACTCCCTTTCCCTCATAGCAGGTCTACCTACTGGACAAAGCAGGCACAGAGAGCCAGGAGGAGCTGAGCCAGCACTGTAAGGAATACTCCTTTAGACAGCGTAACATCCCTATAGACAAGCACCCTTTGGCATTTCAGGAACCAACAGCAGGGCCAGCCAGATGGCTCAGTGGATTAAAGCACGTGCTTAGGCAGACACTGGGCCCAGGAGTTCGATCCCCGGGTCCTGCCATTCTGGCCCCACCCCCAGGGCGCACTGAGCCCATGATTGAGACTGGGCATGGTGGTGTGCGCCTGTAATCTCAGCACTTGGGAGGCTGTAGACAGGAGGATCACCACAAGTCTGATCTACACAGTGAGAACCTGTAGACCCTGTAGACCCTGTCCCGTATACAAAAAAAAAGGAAGGAAGGAAGGAAGGAAGGAAGGAAGGAAGGAAGGAAGGAAGGAAGGAAGGAAACTAATCAATAGCAAATGCAGGGTGAAACTTCCAAAAGGACTGAGCATCACTCCTCCATCACTCATCACTGAAAGGTTGGCCATCTCTCCCCACTCTGAACTAAAGTGGGGAAGGGGAAGTTCCAGATGACACCTTGTCTGTGACAATGTTATACCCTTACGCATGGGTGCCTGAGCAGCTGCCCACTGGTTGCTTCAGTGTCATCACACTCACACACACACACACACAGAGTTGAGCAGAAGCACCTTGAGCCCATGCCACACCTCTCACCTTTCCTTTGCTGGTCACGCTCCTGCTCAGAGTGCAAGGCCCCATTTAGAAGTCACCTCCCTCTCCTCTGTGCTTGTGCTCAGCTCTTCCAAGTTCCTCTTTCATTCCCACTTATATGAGGGTCCATGTTTTTATCTCTCCCTTGCTATGACCGTAAGGTACCATCTGTCTTTTTTTAGTTTTTACCCTCTGGTCCTTTGGCATAGTTCCTAGCCCTATAAGCACCCTACAAACTATAACTGAATTTCAAATTTTTCATCCATTTCTGAAATTAATGTACATCTAGCTTGCTTGGCAGTTGTCTGTAAATTGATTCAAGAAGCCCAGCTGGGTGAGGGGCAGACATGCTGGGGAAATCCAGCAGGGAACCTCTCCTCCTCACTGGGAAGTCCTTCCACATTCACTCCTCTTACTGCTCCTCCACGCACGCACTTTGGAGGAAGAGATTCTGCGCCTGAATAAACATGCAATTCCTTGTGACTGTCAGTGTTGGAAGTGCAATAAATCACTGCAAACAAGAGGCACCCCTTGAAGGTGGAGAAAGGGAATGGGCTTCCGCCGGCCCTATCGGAAGGAGGCAGGGACATCAATAACACCGCCAGCAGAGCTGGGGAAGGAAATCAAAGCCCTTCCTGTGGAGGATCCTGTTTAATTGCTGCCCCATATTCATGAAATCACAGATTCTGATCAATGTAGTGTGAAGAGGGACAGAGAAGGCTGGGGAGGGGGGTGTTAGGTGGGATCCCAGGCCACACAGCCAGAGATGTCTGAGCCAGGAGGCAGGCACCAAAAGTATAAAGACAAACCCTATTGAGAATGGTGGCAAAACCTGTAGTCTCAGCTCTTCATGAGCCTGAGGCAAGAAGATTGCTGATTTGAAGCTATAATGGCAATTCATCCAGTCCTTGTCTCAAAGTGAAAAGTTAGCGCTGGGTACAGTAGCGCTCACCTGTCATCCCAGCACTCAGAAGGTTAAGGCATGAGGATCATGAGCCCAAGGCCAGCCCTGACTACACACTGAGACCCTGCCTCAAAAAATAAAAAGTGGGAAAGGAAGGGTGCCAGGTGCATAGCTCACTGGTAGAGCACTTTCCTCCAATAGAGCATGAGGAAAAAAAAACCAAAAAACAGGTACATAGCTCAGCCCTAGGAAACTTTCCTAGTATATGCAAGTGTGCAAGGTCCTAGGTTCAATCACAGACTCTACCTGGAGACCAAAGCAACCAGAAAACTTTGTCATTTCCGCCCTACTAATTCACAGATGGGCACCTCCAAGCAAAGATTATTCACCTGTTGTCTGTGGCTATAACAAAATACCTGAGGCTACCTACACTTGATAAAGAAAAGTTTATTTCACTTGTTCAGTCTTGAAGGCTGAAACCCAGTATCAGGTGGCCCCATCTGCAAGGCCTCTGGTAAATACCTCAAGGTGGACGGCATCACAACGGTAGGAGTACACGCAGAAGGGATCAATGAGGAAAGAAAGCCAGAGAGAGTCAGTGGCCAGACCACAAGCATTACATGCATTCTTCCCAAAGGCAGTGCCCCCTGCCCTAACCAGCTCCCACTAGGACCCGCCTTTTAAAGGCTCCACCACCAAAACTCCCCTCACACTGGGGACCAAGCTCCCAGCATGAGAATCATTGGGCATGATCCACACCCAAACAGCTCCATAAAGCAAAGGAATATGCAAAGCTAAAGCAAGGTTCTTGGCCCCAAGGACTCCTGAAATATTCAGCCCAGAACCCTTAGTCTTACACACAGCAGGTCTCCATAAAGACTAAATTTCAGACAGCAAGCACAAGCATATGCGTCTTAGTCGGTTCCTCACTGTTAAGACACAAAACCCAGTAGCCACAACTTCAAGGAGGAGATGTTCACCATGGCCTACAGTTCATGGAGATTTCAGCTCATAACCTATCAGCTCCAAAGCAGAAAAGGATGGAAAAACACCCTGAAGAAGAAAGCTGTTCTTTCTTCTTCAAGCATGGCAGCCAGAAAGCAGGAGGTAAAGACAGAAGCCCGAAAGAGAGAGACCCCCCCACCAGAACAGGCCCAGAGCCCTGCCTCTTCCCACTAGATCCCACCTTGTAACAGCAAGTCAGCTATACCACCCCACAATCCAATCACCTTCCAAATACATGAGGCTTCCAGGAGCCCTTTTTTTTTTTTTTTTTTTTTTGAGGCAGGGCTTCATTATACAGTTCAGCCTAGACTTCAACTCACTCTGTAGCCCAGGCTAGCTTCAAACTCACAGCAATCCTTCTGTGTCAGCCTCCTGAGTTCTAGGACAAGAGGTATGTACTACCATTCCCAGCTCAGGAGCCTTTTTAGATCTCAACCATAACAGTGTGGTTTGCTTCAGTCCCAAGAGTGTGGCCCTCAATAAAATGATGAATTATTCAAGGTAGTGAATGGTATCCCTCTGCATCTACTTAGGGACCAAAACCTTCTTGATTTAATCAGCAAAACTTTGCCCCAAGGGTTTGCAACTCTGGCTCTGTATCAGAAGTGCCTGGGAAACCTGTTCACTGTGGTCCTCTTCAGGGGGGCATGTGGATGGCATCCATGTGCCCATACGTCCCTAGGGTACTCCAAAGACCAAGGGCCACTGAACTCACCAAGGGGCAAAATGGTAGGGACTCTGCCCTGGCTCTGCTTTTGACATCCGTGAAATTGCTGTCAGCTACATTACTGGTCAGAACTTCAGCTTCCTTATCCATAAAACAAACATAATAAAACCCTGGGGCCCCACTGACTGACTACACAGGTCCACCCCAAGCCCAGGATTCTACTCTAAAGACCTGAAAAACAATGAATATTAGTTGTATCTGTGTAACAAGCCTGAGTTTGCTCTATGACATTCACATCTGAAGAACATTTCATTTGATAATTTTTCTAAATAAAATTAAATGGAGCTGAGTCCCCTGGCCCAATCACATAGCCTGCCCATCAGAGGGCAGAGTAGACTGAGAGCTACATCCCACCTTGGAATATTCCATGTGCTGCTGCTTATCTGGACACCATGATACCAAGTAAGATACACACACACACACACACACACACACACACACACCCGAGCCCTTCTACCCAGCCCAGAGTGTCCACAGCCATCATCACTCTGAATCCTTGCAACCTGATAAAGGTGCAGGTATAGCTCAAGGTCTTCGGAAGGCCAACTTTATTTTTCATCCCACTAAACCTCATCCATCCACAAACCCTGGTCTCTGGCCTAGATAAAGCCCTGCTTGACAATAAATCTTTGCACAAAATCAATCAATCAATCAATCAATCAATCAATCTTTGCACACACCAATCTAGTTTCTTAAGTTTTTTGGTTTTCCAACAGTCTACTTGAGGGGACATTGGCTAGAGATATGCATGAGATGGATATGTAGAGATAAGAGACTTTTGAGTCCACAAGCCCAAGACATCCCAGAATGCATGGTGAAAGAGTAAAAGACCACCTACGGGGCCACAAGTCCACATAAAATCAAGATACATTGCCTTAAGGAATACGGTCTGGCCCTTGTCCCCCTCTCCTGTATCCTAATTTATTATTTAAATTGGCCCTAAGGTCACTCACAGAGACCACCCTGTCCTTTCCCTGTCCTCTACATGAATTCCTGCACAGATACCCTTCTTTCGTCCTTTATCCTTGCTTTCTGATTCTACCAATAAAAAGCTACAGATGCTTCAGCTTGAGACTCTGAGACTCTCTCATGCTGAGGGGTCTCAATTAAGGCAGCCCCTCTGAGCCTTCTTGGAGTTTAAACTGGACACTGGCCAAGAGTGATCTTTCATCCTTTGCAATGCCCATGTCGTGAATGAGATCCCTACTCACGGGGTGGATGTGGTACCCAGCAACCCTGGGACCTCTGTCCGCAAAGGCTTGGTTGTAATGAATACAGTCACAGTGACTGTAATTCTTGATCCGCAAGATCAAGTCCCGGGCCAGGGAGATGGCTCAGTAGAATAAGCGCTTCCCTGGCAAGCGCAGAGGCCTGAGTTCAATCCCTGGTTCTGGGGAAAAAAAAAAAAAAAAGATCAAGTCCCACTGGCCCACTGACATCCACACAGCCATTCTCCATCCTACAGTGCCAGGCAGAGCCATAGAGACCCAAGCCCAGCGCCTTTCCCTCCAAGCTCCAGAGCCTCCTCCCTCCCCCACGTCCACAACCCCTCCCTCTAGACACCCTAACAGGCATCAAGGGGTCTTATCTTTTGGGCAGTCCTGGAAGTATAAAGAATCCATTGCCTCCCTCTGTAGGGCCAGCCAGACAACTCAGCAGATCAAAGTGCCTGCTTAGGCAGATTCAGAGACCAGGGTTTGATCATCAATGTGCCGCGCCAGCCCCACCTCTGGGGTAACAGAAACAGCAGTTGAGACTGGACATGGTGGCCTATGCCTGGAATCCCAGAGTTGGGAGACTGAAAACTGGAGGACCACTGTGAGTCTGATCTGTGTAGTGAGACCCTGTACACTGAGACAGCAACTGAGACTAGGCATGGTGACCTGCACCTTGTACCTGTAATCCCAGCGCTTGGGAGGCTGAAAGCAAGAGGATCACTACAAGTCTGTTCTGTATAGTGAGACCCTGTAGACGCTGTACTAAATACATAAAAACAAAACAAACAAACAAGTCTACATTATCTCCCTCTGTGCCAAGCAGCCTGACTCACAAGCCTTAACGGGGCTTCCAGAAGCAGGGGCCAATCAAACAGAAATGAACTTGCCCGTGATCTTTAGTTTCCTATACCAACAAAATCAAGTGCAGCTTCATATTTCAGCAAAGTTTATCATATCGGGAACCAAAGAATCAGACTCAAACCCAGAGTTCGCTTTCAGCACAAAGTATACCCAGGCAGAAGTGGAGGCAGAGTGCCCTAATCACTCCAAAAGTCGCTCCTCTTTGCTCCCCCCACCCTCCTCCTGTCTTCTTCATGGAAATCTCTGTCACCAGTGGACACCGGGGTAGCCCCTCAGGAGTCACACCTGGTACCAAGCCTTTCCCGACACAGGCAGAACCTGCAGCGTGCTCCCGGCAGTAGACACGGTAAGACATAGGCTAGTGCTCGGTGCACCTGACCATGTCACCCGAGGTAAGACTGGAAGAGAGCAGCTAGCTGACCACCCAAGAGCGAGGGGAAGGGCACTGCAGGAGCCACCAGGTGCCAAAAGCAGCCCCCGCCAACAGCCAGCTGAACAGCAGAGACCCCAGTGCCACAGTCACAAAGAGGTGAATTCTACCCACAATTCCACTAGTGTGGAAGAGGGCACTGAGCGCTAGAAAACAGTCCAGCTGATGCCTAGACTTCATTGGGTGACACCAGCACTGAGAAGCAGACCCAGCTGTTCCCAGACCCCCGACCCATGTAAATCACGTGATAATCAACCGCACCGTTTATCTGCTAAATCTGCGGCGATTTCATTATGCGGCTATGGAAACCAATACTTGCTTGCTCGTGGTGTGGAATGCACCCCGCAGCACAGCAGGCGTGGGCCTAAGGGAAGAGGACACAAAGGCCCCTCCGCTGGGACTCCCACCAGCAGAAAGAGCATTAGGTCAGGAATCAGAAGGCCTGAGTTCGAGTTCACCTCCTTCACAGAACCTGCCACTTATCTCTGAACTATTCCCAGCTGCTGACAGCCCAGTTCTGACACTCTGAGGCTCTCCCTTCAGTGGCAAGATCTTACAACACAAAGCCACACTCATGTCACGATCTTTCTGTCCCATTCATCACCCAGTGCTCGTTCATTCAGAACTAGAGCAGAGACTGGGAACTGATGCAGGTGTCAGACTCCCTGGAGACTGGTAGCCCTCATCACTCTGTCCAACCCCACAGGCCCTTGGCCAAGCCTTCCCCAGCCAAGGCCTCTCTTCTGTTCTAGCAGAAATGAAAAACCTAACCAGGCCTCCAAGGGCTGGGTCCCCAGGGATGGTCTAGGAAACACAATCCACTATCTCTTTTTTTATATATTCACACTATGAATTACTTAGAGAACAATGTGCTAACAAAGCAAACCTTTTCTCCTTTGTACAAGCGACTTTGGGGTCCTGGAGAGAGGAAGATCGGGAATCTCAGGCCTCCGCTCCCTCTGGTGCTGGGGTCATTCCTGAGGGATTTTACCGTGCGGTCCTCTGCCAGGAACATCAGGAGCCTACAGTAGGCACATCCCTAGACTCCTTTCTGACCCAAATCGGTCACACAGAAGAGCGGGGCTTGCCCCTACCATAGGGGTTTGCTGCTGTGCAGAGACCAACCCTGCTCAGCAACCTCAGGAGCAAGCCCCTGGCCTGGCCATCGGCAGCCCACTGGTACCCAGAAACGCAGGACACTAGCCCAAATGCCCAAGAGGATGTCACTCAAGACCCTACTTGCTCAGAATCCCTCTGTCCCTCTGCCTCATCAGCCTCCCTCTGCCTCAGACAGTCCCACTGCTCAGCCCCAGCAGTGGGGGCCAGTGGCCCCTGGGCTACATCCTTGGGATGCAGCTACCTAACAAGTCCAGACAGACACTACCGGGGCCCCACTCTATGCCATGCCCGGAAGTCACTTGTACAAAGGAGAAAAGGTTTGCAGTCTAGGGTCCTGCGTGAGCCCTGCAGTTGCCACCAGGACTCTCCCAGACCACTTGTAAGCAAACAAGCTGAGCAGGGTTCAGACTTAACTCAGCTACCCAGCCCACCCCACGAGACAACAGTGTCACGGGTAGATGTGGGAGCTCCGCACAGAGCAGGCCTGCCCAGAAGCCCAAAACGCATCAGCACTTGGGGGGTCGCTCCCTCATGGGCTGCACTCAGCCAAGGTATCCCTCAGGCAGCAAGGCCATGGAGAGTATAGCAAGAGGTGATCTGGGCCATAGCAGCCATTCCCAGGGCCAGAACCATGGGCAAAGGCCGAGCCCAGCACAGTGCAACCCTGTGCGACTCAGATGACCTCAGTTTCCTCACCTGCACAATGGGGATGATAATAGTGGACCCCGCCCCCCTGGACATGACAGTAGACACTCTGGTGCTTCGTACCCTTTCTCATCTTGGGGCAAAGGGAAGACAGATGCGCTCATGCAGCACACATACTAAGCAAAGGGACAGTCTGGCCATCAGAGCTGAGGAGTCCCACCTCAGGTAGCAGGGTGCTGCAGGGTGGCAATCCCACAAACCACCAGGCAGGGACTAATATGTGCTGGGATTTATTGTCCATCAGGGGTCCAGGCAGGGCTTGCCCATCCTAAGTTTAAGGAGTACCCTTGAGGCCTCCACAGCCAGAGTGGACTTCCTGTTCTACTGGTCCTAGGCCTCAGGCTCTCCCAGAGCAGAGCCTTTAGCTGCCCCCACCCCACTTGTCCCTTCCTGCTGCCCACATGCCACTGGGGTCCTCCCTGCCTATTTAAGAAGCAAGTCTCGTCCTGGGAAGACTGAATGGCTCCCTTCTGCTCCAAGGGCATCCCTCACAGTGTCCCTTTGTAGCCACCGCCAGCAGCCTGGCCAGGCCAAACTGGGTCCTCAGCTGTTTACTCTCCGGACAATTTTGACTTTGCCTCCTGGCTCCTACCTTCAAAGTACTGGCAGGGCTGGAGGGTGGAGGCTGCTATGGGCAGTATTTGCCTCTGGAAAAGTGGCTGACACTGGGTGGGGCCTGGCCTGGCCTCCACAGACACGCCTGGGGCTGGCTGTTTACAGGGGGTTGTGGACCCAAATAGATACACTCTGAAGGTGACACACAGCCAGCCAGGACCCACCAGGAGAGGAGGCTGGGCTCTGGCAAATGGGTCAGATACAAATCCAGCTGCTCCCTAAGGAGCCAGAGTCACCCCCACCCCAAAGGTGAGCAGCCTAGAGGAGCTGTTCTCCCCCACGCCTGCTGAGACAGACCTTCTGAGACACGAAGGACACCTTCCCACCCACGACTGAATAGCAGCCATGCCAAAGGACCGCCTGACAGACTCCCTCCAGATAGGAAGACCGGCCAGGGCAGGCAGGGTGGAGACACAACTCCAGCTGGAGGGCAGGGGACAGTCCTATCCGCCAGGAGCCAGTGGGGGTGATGGGAAAGCAGGGGCAGGAGCAGACCTCCCCACAGTCCCCATCCTCTGGCATGTGGCCCAGCCACACTTAGCAACCAGCAGCAGCAACGGGGCTCACTGAATCACAAACATGCGGTCTGGGAGCTCACTAGGCAGCATGGGCACCAGCTCCATGTGCGTCAGGTCCCACGCACACCTTAGGACGCTGACCAGAGGCGTCCGCCCTCCCCCACCTGACTGCTCTGAACTACTTTGCAGGGTACTGTGGGGACGAAGTGAGCTGCCCCCCAGGAGAAGGATAAGCATGGCCATGCTTTCCCTCATCAGACTGAGACCATGGGGAGAGACACACGCCCCTGCAGGGAGCCCAGGGCAGAAGCAAACCCTCTCGGCCAGATAAAGCCTCGGGTGCCCCAGTTGGCTTCACTTCCCGGGCAGCAGAGCCTGTTAACTAGAACAAGGCTCTGTCCAACCAGGACTGACGGCCTGCCGTGGATCTCTCCCAGATGCGCCTACCCTGATATCTCTCCATCCAGTTCTTGGGGCAGTCGGGTCCCTAACCAGGCCCTAAGAAAGTTTTCCAACTAGGATTCCCAGGGGCCCCAAGACTCCATGAATGAGCAGGGTTGAAGTACCTATGTGTGTGTGAGCACGCACATGTAACCCCAGAGCACTCAGTGAGAATCCGCAGACCCATAGGGTCAAGGGCAGAGGGAGCCACAGGCAAGACCAAGGACCCCATGTCACCATCCGCAGTCTGCTGCTCCCATTTTCTAAATAAGAAAACTGAGATTCAGAGGATGCTTGGTGCCGAACCTCGTAGTTATGCAGAAGCAAACTTCTCTGCTGGGGTGCATGGGCCAGCGCTAGCTAGCATCAGGACTCACTTGTAAGCGGGCAGAAACCGAGGCCACAAGACCCCCGCTCCACTTCCGCCAGTCTGCGTGGCTCCTCTGGCTAATGGCTCCCACGTGCTGGTCCTGAGCAAGTCCGGGGAAATGCCCTGAGGCCCATCCCACGGGGTCAGAGCGCCCCCTGCCGCCGGCCGGAGGAAGTGCAGGCGACCCCTGCCGGCCAGTGAGCGCGGCGCCGGGGCAGTCTTCGCCTGCACCAGGGAGCTACAGTGGCTCTGTGCCCGCCGGGAGCCGAGGAGGACGAACCTGCACCCGGGTAAGGCGCGTGTTAAGCGAGAGCGGGAACCCAGACCTGAACAGCCACCGCGCGCTCTCTGCAAGCAGTAGCCACGACAAGGTTGTTTCTGTTTTTTCCAAACTGTCCATAAAGAACACACTTAATCATCCCAATAATAAAACAACTTTGGGAGGAAAGTGCATGGCTCTACCTCGGGGAGAAGCGTGGGCCGCCTGGAGAAACAAGCTGGTCCGCCTTTCGCCGGCCCAAAGCAGTCCCCTAGGTGCCCGGGCACGCACGCGCACCGCTGCGACGCTCTGGGCTGGCGGATAGCGATGCTTTGCCGGCAGCGCCCCCTGCCGTCCACGTGTTACTGTGTGCCTGCCTCGTGGGCTCTGGGCTCTACCTAAACTGCAGACCCCTCTGTGGTTGAGTCGCCTGTGGGCCCTGAGCGTTGGAGGCGGGCAGCTTGTCACATCCCTGGCTTCTCCTCAGAACCTGAAGACCCTCTCCCCAGAAGAGCAGCCTCTTTTTCCTAGAAAACTGACTTTGGGACAAACTAAGTCATAAAGGAATCTTAAAGCCGGAGATGGGGAAAAAGAACCTCACGAAAGGTGGTGGCACTTTCTGGCTGTCTCTTCTGTACACAAAACCTTGACTTGGAGTCTCACAGTGACTCCTCTGGGGGTTGACAAGGTGTGGCAAGAGCTCATCCCAGCCAGGGCCGGCTAGCTGGGGACTCAGGCTCACCAAGCACCACCTTCAGAAACCACTAAAGCCAGGGTCAGTGCACACTGGCCTGGTGCTTGGTCGAGGCGCCCTTGGTGTGCTAGAGGTCCTGGGTTTTGACAGCTGTGGCATAGAGACCGCCATGGGATAGAGGACAGGCTGAATCCTGGGCTCTATTGCCTCTCATTAAAAGCAGGATGTGTGTTTTTGTCTGGGACAAGGACTTTCTTGCTTTTTAAGGAAAAAAAGACTTTCCTTTGGGCCTGCAGATGCCCAATAGTTAAAAGAACAAAACCTGACCTTCATTTTGAACCCTCTGATAAAATAAACTGGGTCAAATCCCTTCACGGCTCTGCATGTGGGTGTATTGATCGTTTCGAGAGTATCTGTCCAGAAGCTGGCCAGCTGGGTTCGATTAGCCCTGAATTTAGAAGATTGTACTCCAAGACTGAGGAATTGCAATAAGGGATTTACAGAGACATTCAGCTACCTGTGCCCAGAAGCCTCCAGCCTGTGGGATCCCCTGAATTCCGGGGAAAGCAGAAGGCTGCTTGACTGAAATCACCACCTCATTTCATGGAACTGCCCCTCGAAGCGTGAGGACTCTGGAGCTCACAGACCAGTACGGAGATCCCATCAGCAGGGACCCAGCCCAGCTACTCCTCAAAAGCTGGGCCCTGGCATTGGCACAAGGAGCACTCTGAACCCTTCATCAGTCTATGCCCCTCCAGCCGCTCAAGCTGGAGTCCTTTCCTATTTTTCTTACCTTTCTTTGTTAAGGGCAAACCTGGCCTCTGTCAGCCCTCCAAGCTACAGTCCCTCACAATTTTCTCTTACTTTTTAAACTTTCTGCTATGAATTTGTTAGTTTCCATAATTACTAAAAGCAAGGACACATGCTACCTAGAGTCTCTGATCCCTAGCACCACCACCCCAAAGAAAAAGCACTGGCCTAAATAGGTGCCTGCATTTCAAAATTACAGACTGGCATGGATTTGCCTGGTCACCCAGTTCCTCAGAATCAAGAGCAAAACTGAAGCTGCCACCTCAGCTTCACAGCCTCCAGACACCTGGCTAAGTTTTTAACCCAACTCCTATGTTCTGTCCTTCTCTGGGCCTCTCCAGTGATACGCTCCAGGAAACAACTTCTTTTTTTTTTTTTTTTTTGTACTGGGGATCAAACTCAGGACCTTGTGCTTGCCAGGCAGGTGGTTAAGCCACTGAACTATCTCTCCGGTCCTTTCCAGTGGTACGTTCTAGCTCACACATGCTGCCAGCAGACATTCAATGAAGCTAGGATCCCTGGGGCAGTTGTGCGTCTTGCTATGAAGCTGTGTCATTCTGCAGAGAAGAACCGGCTCCTCACTTCGTTGGGTCTCCGTCCTTTGTTCCCTTGATGAAAGAATTCAGTTAAGACACAGAGAAACTTGGCTCTGTTATGCTTGCAGGGTCTTCCTCTACAGTCATGAAAGATGTGGAGGTCAGTCAGGGTGGCAGAAGTCGCTCACACTCTGTGGTGTCTCTGCAGACAGAAGGCAGTTGCATTCTTGAAAGCTAAAGGCTTGAGCAATCTCTCCTCTCAGTGCAGTGACAGCCCCAGGTTGCAACAAGGACGTTAGAGCAGGCTGTAGAAAATGTGACTGCCCTTCTCATCTGACTCTTGACTTTTCTCTGAGTAGCCCCCAAGGGGGATGTAGTTTTGGGTATCAGCTATACAAGCAGTAAAAACAGTGAAAAGAATAAAAGACTAATAAGTTGCAAGCATTATAGGAAAAAAAAAGATTAAATGGAGAAAAGGAGAAGAAAAAAGTAAAAATATCGAATGGGAAAAAAAGAAAAGGCCTCATTTCAATTCCATTGAAGACTTCCAAACAAAATAAAAATATGTGAGGAAAAGCACAGATCAAAACAAAAGGAGGGGCTGGTGAGATGGCTCAGTGGTCTAAAGCACCTACTTAGAACAAGCTTAGCAAAGCACAGGGACCGCAGTTCAATCCCCCAGCACCACATGCCAGCCAGCCAGCCCCGCCCCCTGGTGGGCTGAGCTGGCCGCACACACACACACACACACACACACACACACACACACACACAAATAAATAAAATTTAAAAAAAAAACAAAAGGAAACATCACACACAAAAAAAAAGAATTCTATGCTTAAGTCATCCTAAATTCGCAAAAAAAGTAGATGAGACTCTGGCCTAGATCATTACATTTAAATTTTCATCTTTAAAAATTACTTACCCTTCCCTGGATTTTGCTATATAATTATGCTTTGCAATAAATCCCAGCCTTTTCCACAAAGACATTTTTCATAAGTGGAATCATTATCCCTCTGGTTATATGTCTTAAATCTCGTTACTAAATAGGCATGTCCTAAGTATTTCTACATATAAAACACATTATTTTTGGTATTTGTATCTCTGGCTGGTGTTATTACTTCATAAGTAACTGTAAGTGACTTCTATACAGTCGACATAAGCAACCTACCTAGCAGTTAATGAGCATTCCAACATCAAGTGAATAATTTACTGTTGTTAATGAAAATTTTAATAATTTTATATCCTTGGTGTAATATATAAAGATAGCACCAGGTGTGGGGGCACATGCCTGTTATCCCAGCACTCAGGAGGCTGAGGCAGGATTGCCAGTGAGTTCAAGACCAGCTTAAAACTACATAGCAAAGGGGCCAGGGAGATGGCTCAGTAGAATAAGCACTTGCCAGGTAAGTACTTGAGTTCAAGGGCCTGAGTTCAATCCCTGGTTCAAAACTACATAGCAAGTTCCTGTCCCAAAACGTAAAAACAAATAATACCTAATGAAATTCTTCACTCTGGTTTTTAAATTTCTACTTTTTAATATTACACAGGAAGTAAGGCTGTTTTACTGGCCTTAAGTAATACTTTTTAAATGAATGGCTGCAGGAAGATGGTAATAAAAACGTTTATAACAAAGCTTCACTCCTTTATGAAATGCAAAGTTTCTAGTGAAACAGCTAATTCTTTGCAAACTGAGCTCAGGGTGTTACTGAAATCGAAACTCAAAAAGAGGAAGCTAGAAGACCTTTTATTGTTTCGGGGTTTTTTGTTTTGGGTTTTTTTGTTTGTTTGTTTTTGTTTTTTGTTTTTTGTTTTTGTTTTTGTTTTTTTTTTTTTTTTTTTTTTTTTTTGCAGAACTGGGGATTGAACTCAGGCCCAGCACTTATTCTACTGAGCTATATCCCCAGCCCCTAGAAGACCTTTTATTGGAAGGAATTTTTTTTTTTTTTTTTTAATTTTGGCGGTCTCAGAATGCCTTCATGGCAGGTCTGGTTGGTGTGAGTTCTGGGGATCGAACCACAGCATCCTAGCCTGACTGCTGTGTTTAAGCGGGCACTTAAACAACTGAGCTAATGGGCAGGCCCCCCCTTTTTATTGGAAAAAAAAAGAAAAAGAAAGTTTCTTGGCTTCCCCAGAAAGGGTAGAAATGCCACACAATCCCTTGGTCCAGAAGAGTTTGTGGATAAGTGGAGTACGGGGACTGCTCGGATGCTTAGCAGCCATGAAGCACGGGTGGCTCTGTGACTCTAAAGCGGCCAGCTGGAATGTGGGCTCTCTCACCCAGTTATTCGGCATGTAAGTTTTAAAGGAAACTCAGATGTTAGCGGGGGAAGATATGGTTATATTTCATTTTTAATTCCCCAGAACTCAGGAGATCAGTAGGGAGGGGCTGCAGCTCCCATTAGCGAAGATCGAACCCCACCTTCTGTTGTCCAAGGAAGCTCATTCTTGATCCAAAATCCTAGTTCACTGTCTCGTCTTACTAATATGGTTCATCGCCCAACTCTTACCTCAGGCCCCTTCTCTAGCTAGCTCCCTTACTCATAAGCAAATGAGTATCTGCCTTTTTTTTTTTTTTTTTTTTTTTAACTTTCTTGCCCCTTTAGAGACAAAGGGCAACTTACATTTGTCCTCAAATTGCCCTCACCCAAGGCCTTATCTTAGTTATCATCTGCTCTGCCCTCGCTACCCAAATTATAAAAAACCGTATTAGCTCAGATAGTTCAGGAACAATTTGAAGAAATGGATTGAGGCAAAGGGGGAAAAAAATCTCATTTGCAAGTTAATCAACATAAAGGCTAGGGAGATAATGGAAGTCCTTGGAGCCCTGCACAAGCACAGAACAATGGAAGGAATCTGAAGATGTATTTTAAAGTAGCCTTCCTAAATGGATTAAACTGCTTTTGTGAATTTATTATTCATTTCAGGGGCTCCCCACTGGTGTTTTTAAGAATTCCTCCTCCAAGTTAGAAACAAACTGAAATGCTTCTATCCATACCAGATGAGTCTCAGTCGTGTTCCTGTGACGAAAGGAGTTGCCCCCAGAGCACCCTAAGCCCCAAGCCCCTGAGCAACCTGGAGGGTCTCCTGCCTCCCTCAGAAGCCTTCTCCTACCCCACCAGGACTCTGGCACCCACCACTCAGCATTTCAATGGACAAAGGCAAGCTTGCTTGCTAAGCCTTAGCTCCCCAACCTGTGAACAGGGCAACAGTGCCAGTGATAAGGCTTTGATGTATGTGGGGTAGAGCTGGCACAGGGCATTTAATACATGCTGTTTCTTTCAAAGCTCCCTATCCTCGGGGTCAGCCAGGTGGTACTCATTTTTTTTTTTTTTTTCAATAAGGACACCTACAGCAAAGCCCCGTGTGGTCAGAGACCACATATCTCATTCCCCAACAGGCCTGCAGTGCAGGCTCAGGAGCTGTGTGGCAAGTAGATGCTACTTTGCATTAACAATAAACATTCCCTGGCAGGGCCAGTGAGATAGCTCTGCGGACTAAGCATCTGCTGGAACCAGGGTCGGATCCCAGGTACCAAAGGCCACACCGGCCCCACCTAGGCGCACTAAGCTGGCCACAAAGGCCGGGCGTGGTGGTGCACGCCTGTAATCCCAGCGCTGGAGAGGATGAAACTGGAGGATCTCTGAGTCCAAGCTGCATAATGAGACCCTGTACCAAATATATAAAAAAATAAAATAAAACAAAATAAACATTCCCTGGCAAAGGCTGCACATGACAACCCCCTAAGTGACATTTATTATCAACAAGACCCGCCCCCAGGGACTGTGTTATAGATCTGAGGATGTGAATATTGATACTAATTTTTAAACAAGCATGCCAGGTGACCCATATGCAGCCGGCACTGACAAGCACCAAACTCAAACCTCCAGGTGTCCCCCCTGCAAGTCCCCACAATGTGGGGCAATGCTGCAAAAGAGGCTGGGGACTTCAAATTCCTAGCATTGACACTGCCGGCATCATCATTTTCACCCAGTGTTATTCTGGATCATCAGATGTCCTGTCCCAACCCTGGT
Organism: Octodon degus; assembly: GCF_000260255.1. Lineage (NCBI taxonomy): Eukaryota > Metazoa > Chordata > Mammalia > Rodentia > Octodontidae > Octodon > Octodon degus. Next base: position 19,555,050 of record NW_004524586.1, on the reverse strand, counting down.
TTTCTTGTGTGTGCAGTAAATACTTTGGAGAGGGTATCCTGGGAAGTCAGGAGCCAAAGAAGTCATGGGGTAGAGGTTGGTCGCACTGGTGACTGCTTTCACAGCATCATGACCTGTCTCTAGACGTGCCAAGCTCTGCGTGTCTACACTCCCACGCTCTGGAGCCTCTCTGCTTTGGACCACTCCTCCCTTACAGCACAGCCAGCCCTCACTTCCTCTTTATGTGGAAGACAGTTTTATGCGGCTGTATTTCTCCCCGGTTCTTCCAATTGTGAGTGCTGAAGGGCGGGCACAGCATCTCATTTACAACCATTGTCAGGGAGCTACCTACACCATCTCTTTAAGGGCTCATAACTCATGAAAGGTGGACAGGATCCCACCTCCTCACACGTGAAGAAAGTACGGCGCTGAGGCACAGCAGTCGCTCCGATGCTCCACGCCAAGTCCAATGCTACAGCCTGTGGCCCTTCTCTGCCTCACCTGTCAGGTCCTCTTCACCAGCTCTCACCCTCTGCTGATGCCCACATCACTGTGAAAGGAGGCAGCCATGCCCCTAGTACCTTGCTCACCTCTGCCCCACTGCCTGCCACACACCATGGCACAGCGGGCGCATGCGATGAGTCCTCGGTGTTCCACTGAGCAGGTTTTCTAGCACGATGATGCCCCAGCCCTGCTTCTCTTCTGCTTGGGATGCAAGGCTCTGCAGCTTTGCTGCCCTCTTCTTGCACTGAGATTCTAACTATTCTGCGCAATTATGCAGAATGCCCAGCCCAGCCTCACACCATAAGACCTCCTGAGAATTTGGTAGGAAGCTTCATGTGTAATTCACTTGCCCTTCAGGCTTTCTCTGGAGAGAGCCCTGGGTACAAATAAAACTGACTCCTAATAATAATTAGGTGCTGTAGAGAGGCCTCTGACACCCAGGGAGCCTGCAGCATCTCGCCTGGGCTCAGGCACCGCACAGAACCAGAATTCACATTGCAAGATGATTCCAAAGACAGAGGTTTGCAACCTTGACCACACACTCAACTTGACTAGGCACAGAAATCCCCTGAGGACCTTTAAAATCACCTGGTCTGCGTGCCAGCCTATTTGTAACTAGCCACTCTGTAATCATGCACACATTTAGACTACCTCATGAAGCCACAGGACACTCCTCAGAGTACCAAACACCCTGCTAAGAGAGTAACTTGTTAGCACCTGGTGGAGGGAGAACAGCCTGGAACTACTGAATTTAAAAGTTCACTCCTTCGAACAGTAAGCCCCTTTGGGGTATTTACTCCACAAAAATGAAAAAGTAAAATTTAGTGAAAAGGAGAAAATGATGAACCGGGCTCCTTGCCCACATAATGTGACAGTCATTGGAAAAGTTGTGCAAAAGAGAATGTATTTGCAAGATCGACTGTGGGGATAGGGGACCAAGTCTCTAGTCTACCTCCCCAAAGGTAGAGCTTGGAGATATTTATGGGATGAAAAGGAAGGGCAATGGAAGGCAAGAGGAAAAGGTGATGGAAGATCTACGGCCTGTGCACAGAATGGAATTTCCCAGCTCTTCATAGGACACACGGCCAGACTGCGGTGGCACAGCATAATCTGATGGTGGAGTTTTCTCAGTATCCAAAGGCCACCCATCAGCTGTTTGCTCAGGTCAAATTGAAGCTAGTGGCTTTGACAAAAGTGGACTTCAAGTCCTGCAGGCAACCAGGCTACTGTTACCCTTTTAACCCACACATCAGTAGCTATCTACACCAAAGCTAGCAGAAGACAAAGGATCTACTGCTCATCATCTGGCTTTACAAAGTGAATTAATTTTTTAATTTAAATTTGACAAAACGTGGGGCTGGTGAGATGGCTCAGTGGTCTAAAGCACCTACTTAGAACAAGCTTAGCAAAGCACAGAGACTGAGGTTCAATCCCCAGCACCACAAGCCAGCCAGCCCCGCCCCCTGGTGGGCTGAGCTGGCCACACACACACACACACACACACACACACACACAAATAATTTAAAAAAATTTAACAAAACGCAAGTCATGGAAAGCAAGTGAGGCTGCAGGTGCCTTCAGGTTTTCCCTGCACTTCCTTGTGAGTGCCCTTGACATCCACCCAAGTCATTGTCTCACTGTGCACAGTTCCTTTTTATTGCTAAAGATTCCTCCTCATGATGTTTTGTTGTCTCTTAACCGTTCATCTGTCATAGATGTTGTGACTGTTCCCTGCTTTGGCTACAGGAATAATCCTGTGATGACCAAGAGCAAACAGATTTTGGTGTGGACACAGACTGCATTTTCCTGGAATAAAATCTCAGGAATGCAATTCCTAGTCATATGTTAAGTGTTTGAGTTTCTTTTTTTCCTACTTTTTTTACTTTGTAGAGTAGCTCTATCCTTTTGCAATACCATCAAAATTTAATGACCCTTCCAGCTGCTTGACATTATCACCAGCATTTGGTAATGCCACTGATTTGTATTTTAGCCTTTCCAAGGGTGATGTGATAATTTTTATTGGGTTCTTCACTTGCATTTTGTTAATGGTTAATCATGTTGCACATATTTTCATTGCTTGTCAAATATCTTCTTTGGCAAAATGTATCTTAATGTCTTTGCCTGCTTTCTAATTGGATTATTACTAAAGACTTTTGACAGTTTGATGCTTGGACACAGATGATTAAACAGAGGGCCTTCACAGTGAGCTACTTCCCTAGGCTTTTTTATGTTTTTGATTCCAAGTTTTGCTAAATTGCCCAGTGAGACTCAAACCTCCAGCCTCAGAGAACTGGGATTACAGGGATGTGCCAACATGTCTTGTTGCCATTCTTTCTATAATCCAGATGCAAGACTATGTCTGGTACTGGTTTCAGCACCAAATAATCATCAAAGAAAACCTCTTGATCACAAACAGAAGGGTGCTGAAATAGTATTCGTGAACCTTCTGAAATGTCACGACTTATCCTGAAACAATTCTGTTGATGTCCACACTAAAGGCAATCACAACAGAACTGCTGGGGCCTTAAATTAATCAAGGCAGTGGCAATGAATTGTACCCATAGGGATTCTATCTGTTTCTTTCATACACCTGCATCTCAAACACCAGTTTAAGCCAGGTGTGGTGGCACACACCTATATTCCTACCCACCGGGGAGGCTCTGGACAACCTAAAAACAAATCCAATTATAGCTAGGAATATTATAGGAGAAGCAATAAAAATAGTGTTAAGTCTTGGGGGGAAAAAAATAAGGAAAAAAATACCACTGTGGGAATATATGAACAGAAACTGTACAGTGTCAAAAACCTAAAACAAGCTAAGTGGTCCCCTAATGTGAGATGAAATTATAGTACGTCATATATAGTAAAACCTTGGTATGTGAGCATAATTCATTCCAGAGTATGCTTATACACCAAAGTACTTAGGTGTTAAAGCAAATTTGCCCATAATAATAGAAATATAGATGATTCATTCTACAACTCAAAAATCATTTTATATTCATATAAAATGATTACAATACTGTAACACAAAATAAGAAAATACAAAATATAGGGGCCAGCGAGATAGCTCAGCAATCTAAAGTGCCTGCTTAGGAAAGCTTAGGCAAGCGCAGGGACTGCAGTTCAATCTCCGGTACCACATGCCGTGCCAGCCCCGCGCCCCAAGGTGGGCTGAGCTGGCCACAAAAAGAAAGAAAATACAAAATATAAAGAAAACTAAACAAATTAATCCACACTTAGCTGTGAAAAGCTTTGTGGCTGTGTAAAGGAAACTAGAGGAAGGGTATTGTGTAATTATTGTGTAGAATGAGGTCCACTAACTTAGTTACCTACTGGCTCATGGAATCCTTCTCTTTCTGTGCAACTTTAACAAGGAACCTATCCAATGACACTTGCCTATGGCTCCTCTTCAGGGTTTTGTGAAATGTGACACTGTATTGTAGTTAAACAGATTTGTCGCTCACATTGCTACAGCCTAATTTGTATAACACTTTTCTACAAAAATGTATACTGTTTCTCACATTTTACACATCACCCTAATCTCATTTGAAGTGAGGGATTCGTCCACCTTTTTCTCCTCCTCTGCAGATGAGATCTTCTCCATAACCTCTTGCTGGTGGGAAACAATCACCCACAATCCCATAGCGAAAGGAGGAGAACCATTGGCTCAGTTGTGATCACGTGACACTTGACATCATATACTGCACACAAGACATCACTTGTTTATCAAGTTAAAAATTATTAGAAATGTTTACTCATCTTACAGAACACTCAGAGCAAGCTATTCACAATCTAATGTTTTATTGTACCATTATATACAACCGCTTAAGAATGACATAAACTGGCTGGCTGGCTGGCTAGTCTGGGTACTGAGAAGGTCCCTTCTGGACCTTCACATTGAGTTGCATTCCCAGTAGTCTGAGACAGTGTCTTGCAAAGTTGCAGTCCCCTTCCTTGACCACCCCCCAAAGTGCTATGAATCAAGGCACAGACCGCTAGGCCCAGCTATGCTTATGCTCTTAGAAAACACAAGGAATAAAAGCAAAGCAATAACATCGTCAAAGAGCTTAAAGATGTTAGGGATCTGATAAGACTGCAGCAGAGTACACTGATCAGAAATTAGACACTTTAAGGGCCAGTGAGATAGCTCAGTGGACTAAGCACCTGCTTAAGCAAATACAGGGACCAGGGTTTGATCCCCGGCACCACAGGCCATGCCGGCCCCACCCCTGGGAGCACTGAGCCAGCCACCAAGATGGGGTGTGGTGGTGCATGCCTGTAATCCCAACGCTGGGGAGGATGAAAAAAGGAAGATCACTATGAATCTGACTTGCTTAGTGGGACCCTGTACTAAACACATTAAAAAAAAAAAAAAAAAGGAAAAAAGAAATTAGACATTTTAAACATAAGCTTTATTTTAAACTTAAATGTTAAAAGTAAACATTTGCTTTACAAATTTCAAGTTACTTAAAACAATTAAGTAGGAACATATTTTTAATTCAAAATGATAACATCTGTAGAATACATTTTGGTGTTGGCCAAAATTAAAATAAGAAATATATATATATTTTTTTTTGTAGAGTGGCTCCATCATTTTACAAGCCCATCAAAAATAAATGACAGTTCCAGCTTCTCAGCATCATCACTAGCATTTGGCAGTGCCACTGATTTGTATTTTAGCCTTTCCAAGGGCAATGTGATAAATCTTATTGGGTTCTTAACTTGCATTTTGTTAATGGTTAATCATGACCATTAACACTAAAAACATTACTCTTGTATATATGATTCCTCAACAATTATTAATATATAAGGTTAAGCAAGTCTTTAACATACTATCCCAGATAACTTTTTCAAATATAAAACATTTATACCAGCAAGGAAATTATAAAAAAGTATGTCAATTATACCAAAGGACTTGAAGACTTTAGATACAGACAGAATTGTTTCACTTTAGGAAACATACATAGTCATATACAGAATACATCCATTCTTTTTTTTTTTTAACTTTGCTACCATTTGTGGGGTTTTTTTTGGGGGGGTACTAGGAATCAAACTCAGGACCTTGTGCTTGCCAGACAAGCACTTGTGCCACCGAGCTATATCCCCAGTTCCCCATCCATTCTTAGTTTCTTCACACAGCCAACTACATGTTTGCAAATGTCACTCTTATCAACTGAAAAAAACACACATATATTTTTTAAAAGCTTCTGAAGACACGCTGGGATATAATGCACGTCCCTTTAGAGCAGAGCTCTTCACAGGTCACCTCTGTCCAGCCGGCTCCCAGGGACCGATGAACTGTGCCTACCCTCAGAAAGACAGGATGGTCTTGGTAATGATTTCCACAGCCTCCTGGATCTCGTCCTCTTTGATCACGAGCGGAGGGGCCAGCCTGATGATGTGGCCGTGGGTGGGCTTAGCCAGAAGCCCGTTATCACGCAGCCGCAGACATACCTTCCAAGCATTATAATCTGTGGAAAAATGGGCACACATGTGTGCTCATCGTGACTGTTTAAATATTAATCCATCCCCCTTGCTGTGGAACAAGTGCAGATTTGAAGAAAAAAAAAAAAAATTCCCAGGACTTGCTCAAGCAAGGAAACTCTGAGTTAGTTCTGCATTTTGGGGCGGTGTTTTATTGCTGAAGAATTGAACCCAGGGCCTTAGTCATAGGCAAACACTCCCACTAAGCTACATCTGCCCTGCTCTCCTTCATTAAAATGGAGTTAATCCAGACTTCCAGCAAGCATAAATGTAACTAGGTTTGAACTGCACATTTAGACTCAGTCATGCTTTCTGGTTTTTTATTTTTTCATAAATGAAAAATCAAACAAAAGACACTCTAAGGCAGCTGTTGTGCTAGAGGCTAAGTATCCCTTAAACATCCAAACTGCTCAGGACCTGCAGTGTTTTGGACACAGGAGTATGCACAGGTACATGAGATTACCTTGCGGAGGGCTAAACACTAAGCTCATTTATGTTTCATACAGTTCATACACAAAGCCTACGACTAATTTCACATAATATTTGTAGAGCAACTGCATTCTGACTAGGACCTGCCACACACAGTCAAGGGCTTAATTTGCTATTTCTGATGTCTGGTGCTCAAGAAGTTTCAGATTTGTCAGGTTAGGGACACTTAACCATTACTTACATAAGGAACTCACGTTAATGCGACTAATGCAGAAGAACCTGAGTAGGACCCAGAAAGCTGGCACAGAATAAGCAACATCTAAAACCAAATTCAGGGCAACGCCGCCTTCCTAAGACGGCTGTGCTGCCTGAGCCTGCAGGACCTGCGCTGGTTCCCAAGCCCTGCCGCACATCGGAATCACCAAAGGAGCCACTGCAGGCGTCCGTGCTCCTCCCCAACCCAGCAAGCCAGAACTTCTGGGGCAAGGCCTGGCTTTGATTCCCTCTCCGAAAGCTCCCAAAGTGATTCTGAAGTACAGCCCAGGCTGGAACCACTGCTCAACAAGGAAGACATCACAAGAAAAATCCAGCGAGGAGGTGATAAACAATGCACTAAGGGCTGGGGAGATGGCTCAGTGGAATAAGCGCTTCCCTGGCAAGTGCAAGGACCTGAGTTCAATCCCTGGCTCCGCGAAAAAAAAAAAAAAGTCATAGATAAACAATGCACTGACACAAACCCCCAGTAAGTGACAGATTTTTATACCAACGCCCTCACTGTTATTCCCATTATTACTATGGCTCCAATGACCTCAGCTGATGTGTGACGGATCTAAGGGAGGGAGGAGAGGTCAGCAAAGAAGAAACTCCCAGAGACAGTGTTCTGTCCAGACAAGCAGGAAAGAGCTCAGGGCCTCCAAACGCTGCCTGTCTAATCAAATACAGAAAACAAATGTGTCCGAGAAGCAAAAACAGATTAAACTGGTTAGGTGTGATACTGTGTTGGAAAGAGCTACATTTTTCAGTATCACTAATTTAAAAATCAGCCAGTCAAATAGTTCAGTGGATTAAAGCGTCTGCAAGCAGGGGGGGGGTTCAATCCCCAAGCCTGCCAAGCCAGCCCTGCCCCCGGGGCATGCTGAGATGGAGATTAAGACTAGGTGTTGTGGCATGTGCCTGTAATTCCAACTCTTGGGAGGCTGTAAACAGGCGGATCACTATGAGTCTAATCTAGTAGTGCGACCCTGAACACCCCGTAGACTCTTCTGTAAAACACACACACACACACACACACACACACACACACAAAGACTAATATAAAAATTAGATAATACTATCTAAAACATTTGCCCAATCAGCCAGTCAACAGTTTCAAACAAAGGGATGCTCGCCCCGCACCACTAATCAAAGTTTTTAGTGTATGTGCTATCGAAGCAACTGCTCCAATCAAAGTTTTGAAAGTGATCTTGCTCTTTCAGCTTGTCTACATACCTCTGGTTTCTCTAATAACAATAGCATTTAACAGTCCTTTTCCTCTTACAGCAGTTACAATGTCAGAGGGCAGCTTCATGAGTTCATTTCTCAAGATAGTACCCATTTTCTCGGCATTTTCATTAAGCTTTTCTTCTTCCAAAACCTATGTTCAGAGAAAAATTAAACACATGTTAAGATTGTCATTGTTCCAGGGGCCGGGAGATAGCTCAGTGGAATAAGTACTTGCCTGGCAAGCTCAAGGTCCCGAGTACGATCCCTGGTACTACCAAAAAGAAAAAAAGACTGTCCTTTTTTAGTTATTCCTTGTAGGGTAACAGAGTAAAGACAAAGGAAAAACAGTTAAAGACCAGAATGATTTAGCTTTTATTTGTTTTACAAGGCCTGTATTAGTTTAATCTCTAGTTAAACAGACACACCATTCTCAGAGCCTTGCTTTAGTCACAGATCTACTGCCAATGTCTTCATGACAAAATAAAATTCAGGAGTTGTTTTTTTTTTTTTTTAATATATTTAGTACAGGGTCTATAGGGTCTCGCTACATAGACCAGGCTCATAGTGCCCCTCCTATTTTCAGCCTCCCAAGCACAAGAATTACAGGTACATGCCGCCACACCCATTCTAATAAAATTTAACACAATTTATGATAAGCTGTCATTATGGCTAGTGAGATAGCTCAGTGGTACAGGGACCAGGGTTCGATCGCCAGTACCACATGCTGTGCCGGCCCCACCCCTGGGCACGCCAAGCAGGCCACCCAGACTGAGCATGGTGGCACACGCCTGTACCCCAGCGCTGGGGAGGCTGAAAACAGGAGGATCACTACGAGTCCAAGCTGCATAGCGAGACCCTGTACCAAAAACATAAAAAAAAAAAAAAAAAAAAGGCTGTCATTATCCAACAGTTTATCAATGGACTAAATAGAACTTAAATTTTAAACTACAGTACAAGTTCCTTTTTTTCTCTAAGATATCTATCCATAGATTATTTAATTTAATTTTATTTTTTTTAATATTTATTTATTTATTTATTTATTTAATGTGTGGCCAGCTCAGCCCACCAGGGGGCGGGGCTGGCTGGCATGTGGTGCTGGGGGATTGAACCGTGGTCCCTGTGCTTTGCTAAGCTTGTTCTAAGTAGGTGCTTTAGACCACTGAGCCATCTCACCAGCCCAGATTAATTTTAACCCTTAAAAGTATTCATTTAGTATTTTAAATTTTATATATCTACATTTGTTGTAGTTGTTGCAGTGCCGGGGGTCAAAGTCAGACCTTGCTCATGCCAGGCAAGCAATCCAGCTGAGCTGACCCCCAGTTCCATTTTTCTTTGTTCTTGTTGTTTTAAGACAGGCTCTAAGTTGCCCAGACTGGCCTCAAACTTGCAATCCTGCCACAACCTCCCAATTACAAACATGCACCAGTACACCCTGCTTATCATTTTTACTTACTCGCATTGAAGCTCAAACCCAGGTACTCACTGTAAGCCTCACTGTACCTCGGAGCCAGACCCTCCAGCCTCCAGGGTCAGGCATAAACACTCTAAACCCCAGGTGACTGCAAACTCAGGAAGCCCAGGAAAAAAGCCCCGTCTACTAGACAAGGCGACGGTCAGCTTTCTACTAGAGAAATGCTTTGTTCTTAAAACCTTGCTTCTGGGGCCGCGGAGATGGCTCAGTACAATAAGCACTTCCCTGGCAAGTGCAAGGGCAAGAGTTCAATCCTTGGTCCCGCCAAAAAAAGAGCTTGCCTGGCAAGTTCAGGGTCCTGAGTTCAATCCCCAGTTCCGCCAAAAAAATTAAAACCTTGCTTCTGTATACCACTTTCTCTTATACTCAGCGATCTTATTAAATTTGTTATAGGCCCAAACTGCAAATCACCTCAACATTAAAGAAGTAGACGCTGCTAGCTGTATCAATTCTTACCTCCAGGGCTGCGATAGCCACGCGACAGCCCAGTGGATTGCCGCCGTACGTGGACCCATGCTCCCCGGGCTTAATGGTCAGCATTATGTCATCATCACATAGCACCGCGGACACCTGAAATAGAATTGTCCACATTGTTTCTCAGGCTCAGTATTCCTAACACACGAGGAACATAAATATTTACATAAACCTGATATTAAATTTACGTAGTTTCAACAAATGTCGCCAGTAATAACCACAGCAATACCCCAACGTAACAGGAATACATTCAGCACACTTCAATGGAACAGAACAATGCAATTTTAGAACTAAGAGAGAAAAGCTATTTGTGCAGGAAGAGAATTTACAATACTTTCTAATTTCAAGGTGAAATGTTTTCACTGCTTAGAAAACATAGTTCAGCATCCTCTTCCACAACAGTTTCCTCTAGTCGGCAGGAGTATCCATCCCTTAGACACCTTTAACCTGGCCCTAATTATTAACTCTGGCTAGCAAACTCAGGAAAAAAAAAAACCACAAGAAAGCATTTTTCATCCCTATGTTCACCAGTCATAGCTTAAGCATCTGGAATGCCATGTTTCTAAACAGTGAAAAAAAAGGACACAGGAATTTACAACAGAACCTTACAGCTAAGATGTTTCAATCCTAATCATAGGAAATTCCAAAGCATAACTCTCTCAGTTCTAAAATTCCATTTTTCTACCAAAATTAAGTAAGTCACATAACTGAAACCTTAAATACTTTTACTGCAGATATTGCAGGAGGCCATAGAATATTTAGTAAAAATCAAACCATGTGAAAGACATTCTTGATACTATCACTGGGTGTAGAATATTTTAGAGGTAAACTTCAGGACAGCTGGGACTAGAAAGAAAGGCTGAGGGAAACTTAGTTCTCTTTCCCATCTTGCAAGATGATGGGTGAAAAAACTGAGAAGCCATAAAGAGAAGAAACCTGAAACCATGAAGGCTGCTGCCAGTGGTTCTGGTAAAAAGGGTAAGGTGAAGGCAAAAAAAAAGTCAAGAAGGGGCAGCCCCACTGCAGCCAAAATCCTGTCCTGGTTAGATGAATTGGTAGATACTCCAGAAAGTATTCCAGAAAGCCTCTGTATAAGAGACAGTACACAGCTGCTAAATCAAAGGTTGAGAAGAAAAAGGAGAAAGTTCTTGCTATGATCAAAAAACCAGTTGGTGGGGACAAGAATGGAGGTACGCGGGTGGTTAAGCTTCGAAAAATGCCTGGATACTACCCTACTGAAGATGTGCCCTGAAAGCTCTTTAGTCACAGCAAGAAACGCTTCAGTCAGCATGTGAGGACACTTCAAGCTAGCATCACTCCCCGCACCATCTTGATCATCCTCACTGGGCGTCACAGAGGCATGACAGTGGTCTTCCTAAAGCAGTTGGCCAGAGGCTTGCTACTTGTGATTGAGCCTCTTAGCATTAATCGTGTTCCTCTACAAAGAACACACCAGGGCGGGGCAGATGGCTCAGCGGAATAAGCGCTTCCCTGGCAAGCACAGGGCCTGAGTTCAATCCCTGCTTCCACCAAAAAAAAAAGAACACATCAGAAATTTGTCATTGCCACCTGTACAAGAATGGGTATCAGCAAAGTAAAAATCCCCAAACACCTCACTGATGCTCACTTCAGGAAGCAGCAGCTGCAGAAGCCCAGACGCCAGGAAGGTGAGATCTTCAACACCAAGAGATACATGAGATTCGAGAGAGAGACCAGATTTCGGAGCAGCACAAGGTAGACCAGAAAGTGGCAGACTCACAGATTTTAGCAAAAATCAAAACTGTTCCTCAGCTCTGGGGCTACCTGTGATCCATTTCTGCTCTGACAAATGGAATTTATCCTCATAAATTAGTGTTCTAAATTTCTTACTAAGAACCTAATTAAATAACATACATTTAAAGAAAAAAAAAAAGGCTGAACATTAAACTTACAGGGTATAAGCCCCCAGAAAGGGCCTTTCCAAGAAGAACTATGTCAGGCCTAACATTTTCATGATTTACAGCCAGCCATTTACCAGTTCTGGCCAATCCTGTCTGTATTTCATCAGCAATAAACAGGACCTATCAGGAAACAATACAACACTGTTATTTTCATTCTGTAGGGAAAAACAGCAATCGGTACATTACTTCCCCTCCCCACAAATGTGTAATTCCGTCATGCCCACTCCCATGAAAATTAATCATCCACATAACTTTAACAACATCTTACGAAAATCCCATAAACACACCCACTGCTTCCTATGTCAGGCCACTTCCTCCCTGGGGGCCCCACCCAATGCTCTACAGAAGTGGAAATGCACTTACATAAAAGGAAGGGGTTCAGAGCACTTCTGAGACACATAAATTCACTCAGTTACCCCATAAGCATTCATCAACTATTCTATGTGACAGGAATTATCAGTGACAAAATCTACCAAGATTAGCCTTACTGGGAGAGAGTGGATAGAAGCTATACTTTGGCAAAGAGGGACAATGCAGGGATTAGAGGGATGAAGAAAGCCATGACCCTGGAGAAGAGAGGAGGGAAACACTGTGGGGCCAGGAGGTCCACAGCTCCACTCACAGGTAAGGGTCTCGCCGGTGTTTCAGGGACAAAAGGTGAGATTGCCAAGTACATTTCTAAGCATTAGTGAGTTCTAGGAATGATGTCTCCTTCTAGAGTAGAGGAAGGGCAATTTAGTCTCCACTCATCCCATGAGCAGAATTCAGTCTCATGGAGGAAACTGAGCCTGTTGGGCTTCATCACAAACAGTTAAGCTGAGTGTGGTGGCACACACCTCAGGAGGCTGAGGCAGCCTGAGATACTTGGCGAGTGCAAGGCCAGCCTAAGCTACATATCAAGACCCTATCCGAAAAATAAAAAATAGCTAAACTGGGCACAGTGGTGCACACCTGTAATCCCAGCACTTAGGAGACTGAGGCAAGAGGGCTACCTCGAGTTCAACGCCAGAATGGACTACAGAGCAGGACCCTGTCTCAGAAAAAATAGTTTTTAAATAGTTAAAGGCGCTGGTCAAATTGCTCAGCAGATTAAAGCACCTGCTTAGGCAGACGAAGTGGCCAGGGTTCAATTCCCGGCTTACTGTACTGGCCCCACCCCCGGGGCACGCTGAGAGGGTGATTGAGACGGGGCATGGTGGCATGCATCTGTAATCCCAGCACTTGGGAGGCTGAACACAGGCAGATTACTACAAGTCTGATCTTCATAGTGAAACCCTATAGTTCCTTACTAAAAAATACAAAAAAAAAGTTAAGATGAACAACCTCATGCTTCGTGCAGAGTTCTCGAACTCCCACGAGGTACCCTGGGTCAGGAACAACAACGCCTGCTTCACCCTGAATTGGCTCTACCATGAA
>NW_004524586.1:19534362-19540706 GCF_000260255.1 Octodon degus | reverse complement strand
AAAATTTAAAAAAAAAAAAAAAAAGAAATTCATAAATAAGCACTGACGCCCTAAAATACCTTGGGAAGTTTAGCTAAAAATAAATCAAGGGTTTGCTTTAGAGAGCCTCCATGAGCTTTCAATTATTTAAACAAAATCTGGTATTAAACACCATGGTTCTCCTGACATAAAACACCAAGCCTGAAGGCCTGACCCTGCAATTATTATCTTAGGTTCTTCTCTACTGTATCCCAATAGCTACATATATAGCCAAGATGACACTTTCTCTTCTTAGAATCATCCCAACCCAACACCAAACTCTAACAGTTGAGGGACTCAGTCTCTGCTTTCCACAGAAAGTGCATTTAGAATAGCGATAAGAAATGAATATTGTTCATGGAGAATTAGCAGGTTTCCTATTAAAAATCCAATACTGCAAGCTAACTACCAAATGCATTTTTTAACTTCTTTAGAAAAAAGATCCTCAGGAAATCCAAATATTTCCCATTTTGCCTTAATATTGCAACCATTTATGTTGGATGGCATATATCCACCTTTCTTCAGGGCCATTTTCTATCCATAAATAAACCTAACTGGATACTGCTCAGTTCAGGCCCTACTCTATGAGTATGGGAAGAATGCTGACCACATCTTGCAAGTGCCCTGCCTGCAAGGAGTTTCCTTTCTAGTAGGAAACAACATAAACCACAAAAGCTAATGAACTATACAACTTCAGACAGAGTCAAATTCAAGAAGGAACAAAGCACAATACCATGGAAGATAAGGATCTGTCTGCGCTCAGAATGTTTTTGTATCTTCCCACCATCTCGCCATCAAGAACTCAGTTAACTCAGTCTTGAATTATTTAGTCTCTTGGCCTCTCTACCACCCTTGCAAAAGTCTCTTTCATTTGCATCACTTTTCCACCCTGATTTTTATTCATCCACATAGAAGAATATATTGAATTGGGGGAGGAGATTAGTTTGGTTTGATTTGGTTGGTAGCACCAGAGACTGAACCCAGCTCGGGCTTTCATACTGAACCATATCCCCAGCGCTTTTTCATTTTTAATTTTGAGACAGGGTCTCACTAAATCACCAAGTTGCCCAGACTGGGCTCAAATTTGTAATATATCTCTCTCAGCATCCCAGAGCTTGGATTATACATGGGAACCACCACATCCCACTAGCATATTGATTTTAACCCAGCTTTTTCAAGAAAAATCACTAACTAATGAGACCATAAATTTATTTGTCCTCCTGTACCTAGCCTCAGGCACCTCATCCTCCACAGCTCACTGTGTAAAAAGAGGGACTTACAGTTGGGGACAGTCTTCCACTGTCTCTCCACCCCACTCACTCACCAGCGTCTCTCAATACTTTGGCGAAAACATCTTTGCACCCTTTGCTAAAAAGAGACTGGACACAGTCTGTGAGAATGAAAATCACCAGAAGCACCATTTTTGTTTGTATGAGACTGTTATGTGGCCCTACAACTAAGGCACAAGATTTTAAAATGGCAAATTATAGAGCTGTACATTGCTTCTTTGGAACTACTAATCTGTTATCTCAAATACCCCTTATCTCTGGCCATCAATAGAACTCCAGATCCTATTATCGGATGAAGTTTATAATTCAAATGCTTATGTTCACAAAATAATGATTTCAATTATCACACACATGAAATCTGACTATGTACAATGACAAAGCAATACACTCTTTTTTTTTTTTTTTTTTTTCCGGAAACGGGGATTGAACTCAGGCCTTCGTGCTTGCCAGTGAAACGCTTATTCCACTGAGCCATCTCCCTGGCCCCAATACACTGTTTCTTTATAAACTAAAATCAAAACTTAAAAACTCAAAATCTATCATTGTAATATGATACATTTATATGAAGATTCTGAAAGTCAGATTATATCATCCCAACTAATTCTTTCTAAAGAATTCAAGTTATTCCTCTCAAACAATCCCAGAAATGTAAAAATGGCAACCCCAGGCCTCCTGTTCCCAACAGCACCTAAGAAGCACGTGGCCCAATGGTACATCTCACGTGAAGGGTCAAATGTCAACTCATATGTAGGATGCTGACCCCAAGCCTAGCACCTGACAAAAACCCTCCACCATAAATCATGGAACTAACTGGAAGACTGTTATGGGGATAATCTGATAAAGGAAGAAAAAATATAGTCACTCATTTCAAGGAAGCCTGAAGAGTCAGGAGCCAAGAAAGACAAACTTCATATATGAAGAAATAAATCCAAGAAGAAATCCCTCCTTGATTTCGATGAAACATTCAGCAAATAATATATCATGTACTAAGGCAAACCCTTAAGAACTACTTCATCAACAAATTCAAGTAATATTGTATACTTAAATTATAACAGTTTAATTTCACATACCTGCAAAAACAATCTTTGCTTTGTATCTCGGAATGTCCTTCACAGTGTAGCCCCACCGCCGCGCAAGTTTACAGGCAGTCTCGCCAGCCTCCACTCCTGCGGGCCGGGGGATACTCATGTTTAAATAAAGCTTTCAATGGTCAGAAAATAAGATGACTGACTTGTCTTGGGTATTAAACAACAAAAGAAAATGCTTTACCTGTGTTCATAGGAAGAACTTTGTGATACTTGAAAAGCTTAGTAATATACTCCTCGTATTCACCAAGTACATCATTATAGAAAGCCCGGGATGTTAAGGTAAGCTTGTCCACCTGACTCTTCAGAGCATTCACAATCTTGGGGTGACAGTGCCCTTGGCTGACGGCACTGTAAGCACTCAGGAAGTCAAAATATTTTCTGCCTTCTACATCCCACACATAGACACCTAGAACATACAGAGAAGGAAAATGATTATAGAAAAGTATTGCACGGCATAAAAGCCAAAGGCTCAGACCGCTGGCAAGCCCTCTGAACACCTCCATATAAAACTCAATTTTTTACAATTAAGTTTGTTTTAGTTTGAGCGCAATGAACTCTGGTTTATAGAAATTATGAGGCACATATTTTTTTATCCAGCTCCAAAATACCCATAAAAAGTTTATAAATTCTAGAGTGATACCTCCACGTAATTTTTTCCCCAGTACTGGGGATTGAACCCATGGCCTTCACACTGAGCTACACCACCAACCCATTCTGTTTCTCATTTAGGACAGGGTCTTGCTAAATCACCCACACTGGACTCAAACTTGTCATCTTCCTGCCTCAGCCTCCAAGAGTGCTGGGATTATGGTGTTCACCATCACATCCGGCTGCCTTCAATTAATTTAACATTTAGGAGCCAAAATTACAATTCAAAAGTAAGGAAGTCACATAAAACAGACATCATGAAAAGTCGACTATTATAATCCACAGAAGAGGGATATTCATAAATCTTGTGTAAGCGCCTGCTCATGCAAATGCAGTCAGGCGCAGGATACCATGGTTCAATCCCCACCTCCACCTGCATTACCAGACCTGCCATTAAGGCAACCTGAGCCAGCCTCCACATGCAAAAAAAATCATAAATCTTGTGTCTAATAAAGATCTAGGTAGGAGGTATGACCAAAAAGTATTGCAGGGGCTGGTGAGATGGCTCAGTGGTCTAAAGCACCTACTTAGAACAAGCTTAGCAAAGCACAGGGACCACGGTTCAATCCCCCAGCACCACATGCCAGCCAGCCCCGCCCCCTGGTGGGCTGAGCTGGCCACACACACACACACACACACACACATAAATAAATAAAAAAAATTTTTTAAAAAAGTATTGCAAATGTTTTTCAAAAAATTTTAAAGATTTACTGCAGGGCCGGGGTCGGGGAAATAGCTCAGTAGAATAAGCGCTTCCCTGGCAAGTGCAAGGGCCTGAGTTCAATCCCCAGTTCTGCAAAAAATAAAATAAAATAAAAGATTTATTGCAGGGCCAGGGAGATGGCTCAGTGGAATAAGAGCTTGTCTGGCAAGTGTCAGGTTCTGAGTTCGATCCTTGGTAACACCAAAAAAAAAAAAAAAAAAAAGTAAATCTCTTTTGGGACGGGGAGATAGCTCAGTAGAATAGGCGCTTGCCTAGCAAGCACAAGATCCTAAATTCAATCCCTAGTACCTGGAAAAAAAAAAAAAAAAAAAAAAGATTTATTGTAGTAAAAGACACATTGCCTCTAATCCCCTCTGCACTACTAAAACCTGCCGCCCGTGCTTAGCCCATCATTCTTGCCACCCTTGTGAAGCAGTGCTAGAAGCCCTTGCTCCTGAGTGTCTTAAGGTTTGCCATCATGATTGCCCTGGTCATGGCTGTCCCGAATCAGTTCAAAACATTTTCCCTTCATGGGCGTTTTGCTCTCAAAGAAGAGCTAAAAGTTGCAGGGTCAATTTTTTTTTTTTTTTTTTTTTTTTACAAATCACTGCATTTATTTATTTTTTTAAATGATTTTATGGGAGAAACAAATTGCAACTTGACAGTTTCAAAGTCAATTACTAGCAGTTTCAATAATTAATACACTGCATATTGCTGTCTTAGTGGTTATTCATTGTACAAGATGCAGACATGATATCCTGCTCACAAACACTATTAGAACAAATCTCTCTATTCATTGAATTAAGAGAATGCAGCTGTATATCTATCCTAACTATTTTGAACATACAGATACAAAATGGCCATTCATTTGTATTCCCCTTTCTTGCCCTGCCTTTCCACTAGATGGCACTGAGCAGCAGCAGTTGCTGTATTTTCAGGTTATTTGTTGTGGAAGGGGGTGGTTGTTTTAGTCTTTTTTTAAAATTTTATTTATTTATTTGGGGGGGGCAGCTCAGCCCACCAGGGGGCGGGGCAGGCTGGCATGTGGTGCTGGGGGATTGAACCGCGGTCCCTGTGCTCTGCTAAGCTTGTTCTAAGTAGGTGCTCTAGACCACTGAGCCATCTCACCAGCCCCTGTTTTAGTCTTTTGTTCTGTTTTGAGGGCAGGGTCTTGCTATATAGTCCAAGTTGGCCTTGAATCACAGCAGCCATCCTGGGTCAGCCTTCCAAGGGCGGGGATTACAGACATGTGCTGCCACACTCAGACACTGTATTTTTTAGGACTCCTTGTAAAGACACAAAAGATTAATTCCAAAATCGCTTCAGAAAGGGGCAAGAGGGACGGGGTAAGTAAGTTTACAGACAAGGAGAGTATTTGGGGTGGAGTTAGTGTCTTTTACTGAAATCAATTTTTTAAATCTGTATTTAAATATTTACCGCAGGGGCTTGCAGCTTAGCTCAGCTGTTTCAAGCGCCTGCTTTGGCACACTCAGTCAGGAGCAGGGGACCACGGTTTGATCCCCAGCTCCACAAGCCACACCTGACCGCGATATTACAGTACTTTCCTTATTTCTCCTGCATTTCCTCTTGGTTGAGTGAGACCCACCACGACCAAGACTCCCTGGCCATCTCTGTGGCCACATAGCACCTAATGCAGCCATACCAGACACACAGGCTGGCAACAAGCGCCCTTTCTGCAACTCAGACATCCAACACATCTGGGGAGATGACTCTGAGAAAGTACAAGAGCAATTCATTCTTATTTTTAAAAATGTCAAGCAAAAAGGAGTGGGACTAATTTGAAACCTACCTTTCCCTCTCTCCAGAGCCACAGGTAACGGATGGTAATTGTGTGCACCATATTTAGATTCCCTTTCAAAAATGGCATCAGAGGAGGGAGGGCCTTGGACTGTCTTCTTAGTTGCAACGGATGTGGCACAAGTCACCGAAGAATGAACTCCACGGCGAGGTACAGCAAACGCTTGTAAACGTGCTAGTTTGGAAAACATTGTGTCCTTCAAGCAAAATGAACAAACAAATCACAGGCCTGTGCAAAGAAAAGAGACAGCATTCAGAGCAACAATCTCTCCAGAGTCGATGCATGTTTGCTCCCTAAGCATCTGGTGAACGTCTATGACACCAACAGCAGCCCGATACCATCACATGCTGCCTTGTGGAGGGCAGAAATCAGAGGCAGGGGACCAAATCAAAGCAGAAGGATGATGGGCAGAAGCATGAGGCACATGGCAGGAGCGAGCTTAACACTGAAAGATAGTATAAAAAGTAAATACTATAATTTAGCCACAAAGACTAATTTGAGAGAGACTTATTTGAGAGAGTCTTGTTAAGTTGCTCAGGCTGGCCCTCCCCCACAGCTGGGAGTACATGGCCCTGCCGCCACTGCCACTGCCACCGCCCCTCACTTCTACTTGGCATTTTGACTCAGTCCTTGGTCCCTGTATATAAGAAGTGAAGAAACTGAGAAGAAATTTGGGGCTGGAAGTATAACTCAGCAGTAAAGCATTTGCCTAGTATGTGGGACAGGAAGCCGGGCTTCAATGCCCAGTAGCAGAAAAGGAGCACGAGGGGGGGGAAGAG
>NW_004524586.1:19518968-19534186 GCF_000260255.1 Octodon degus | reverse complement strand
AGGGGAAGAAGAGGAGATGGGGAAAGAGAAACACAGACAAAGGAGGGAAAGGGGGAAGGAGGGAAAGGAAGAATTCAGCTTCTGTAAGGACAATAGGGGTCATCCTCAAAGAAACAGGTGACTTCATGGGAACTGAAAGAGCTTAACACTGAAAGATAGTATAAAAAGTAAATACTATAATTTAGCCACAAATATCTAAAATTTCTATAGATCAAATTTACTAAAAATAAAGACAAATGGCAAAAAAAAGACTACATAAAAAGGTTTTATAATTTTACTATTAGATTGAGCAAAAACAATTATATAAATACAAAAGATGAAAACAGGCAACTCTGAAGAAACAATCTGCTTCACTAGGATAGACACTTTCTTCCTTAAAAAAAAAGGGAGTATATGAGGAAAATCACTGTATGAAGGACAAAAAGGTAATTAGGACACAGAGAAGAACAAGCCACAATGAAGTTAGTTACTGGAATTTGAGTATTAAAGCCAGAACACACCAAGAGCACTCACTGGTTTATGTATTTCCGAGTCCCGCATCATCTACCCCCCTACCCCCGGCCAGCCCTAAATCCAGTCCCTACCAGTGTCTTATCCACCTTTTGTATCCAGGTTTTTGTTTTTTCTTTTCTTTTTTTTTTTTTTTTGCTCCGAATGCCTTCAAGGCATGACTGGCTGTCTTGTGTTGTGGGGATCGAACCACAGCAACCTGAGCCTGACTGCTTTGTTGAAGCAGCCACTTAAAGAATTGAGCTAAGGGGCAGGCCCCCTGTATCCAGTTTAGCATTCAACATTACTATCAACCAGGAGCAAAGGTAAGTTACAGAAGCGACTAAGAAAAAAGAAATGTAAGAACATACATAGTGATCATTCTGGGAGAAAAATGTCTTTAAATTTATAAAGGATGAGGAAAAAGTTCCCAAGAACTATGTCTCTATATACTTTTAAAAAGCCTAATTCATGTTTCAACAGAACTCTAGCAATAACAAGTCAAACCCTGCATAATCTCTCAGCATTCTTGATTCCAGCTGCCAAACTAGGGAAACAAAAGTAAACTTGGCTCCCTTCTCTCCCAACTTGGCCCTACCGAGGCCTCCTGGTGTGCTCAGGAATTCACAATTACTAAGCAAAACAGCACTCTTGCTTGCCAAAGACCTACCAACTCTTCCTTCTTCCACTGTCCAGATTAGAGTATAGATTTTTCACTGGAGATCCAGGGACAATCTTCGAGGGTCCTATAACTGGAATAAAATATGCAGAATTAAATTGAGAAGTATCTTTTTCCAAGGAAAAGGTCAATAATTTTCGGGCCAGGGAAGATAGCTCAGTAAAATAAAGTGCTTGCCTGGCAAATACAAGGTCCTGAGTTCAATCCACGGTATCACCAAAATAAATAAATAAATAAAAGTAATAATAATAATAATAATTTTCACCTTATTTTATATCAAAGTGGCATATATCAGCCAGCCAAAAACAGTGAAAGAGCAAATTATATAACTATACTAGAGACCATCCCCCAAAAATACCCCTACTAAGTCTAAAATATGGACTTTATGATTTCTTTCTTCTACTCTTTAAGCTCTTCTCAAGAAGAATTAACCATTCACCACTAAAAAAATTAAGCAACATTAATTTTTGCCTATCAAATTAGCAATAAAACACAACAAAGCATTCTCTCAGATATACTTAGTAGTATTCTACGGTGAAGCAAATTGCTGAACAATTGTTAGTCGTAATAAAAGCCGTAGAACTGCCTGTACTCAGACTAATCATTTCACTCCCACAACATTGTAGCGAAACACTCACAGATGCATAGTGCTCATGCATGAAAGATGTTCAACAACAGAATGATTCAACATAACCGGGAAAATAATAGATGGCAATTTAAAGTAAGTTTTTAATGACATGGTGGTAACTCTTACTCAAGTGAAGAAAATAAAGTCATATATACAGGATGTTCAACTGTACAAAAATGTAAGGAAAAACTGCAGGAAAGGCTCACTGGTGGCTAACTTCTGCTCCTTCTACGATGACCACGAATTACATGCATTTATAACCAGGAACACTGAATATAAAACTTGGTGTCTAGGCAATTAGGACCCACAGAACATCAGCTACAGTGACAGCTGACAGACAAAAAAATTAGGATGCTCTGCTACCCTAGACCAATGAAGTCTCGGCAGGCAAAAACTAAAACTAAAAGGAAGGGCTTGATAAGCTTAGAGAGGCCACAATGAGCTTAAAAGAAAGGTACAAGTGACCACAGCTAAGAAATGCAGGCGTGATGATAATTAGGTTCGCAATCCTGCCTGCTCCCAGGGAACAGAGGCAAATTCTAAAATTTCTCCATGATGATTTCACTTTAAGGCCTGCAGCTCTACAACCTCACCAGTAGCACAAAAAAGGAGGCACTCAAAAAAAGTATGAAAAGATACTAAAAACATAAAGAACAGTATTTCCTAAGTTAATTAACAGGTTCATAAAAGATTGCCTCATTTTACACAGTTATCTGCTCAACTAATTCCCAACAGAACTAAGACAAAGATCCATTTATCTTCTGAGTTCAGGTAGTTTTATTAAGGAATAATTCTAACATAGTGACAAAACAGTAACATTTAAAATAGCGCCAGTTCTCACTCTTCAAGGTCTTAAATATGAAATGTAATTCTGCAATTCAACTGGGAAAGATCATAAATTGCATGCTTTGTCATGTTCCACAATCCTGTAAACACATTTCTATTAAAAAACTTTCTGTGTTCAGGTTACTGTGCTTGGCATTAGATGAGAAATACTTGAATAGAATGGAGAGTAGCTTATAAATAGCTAATGTCAATAATCTCTTCCAAATAGGCTTTAAAAATCAGAATAAAAAGAGAAAGTCCACAGAGCTCAAGGACCAAGAGTGAAAGGCTGTCCCTGGCTCTTAGGAGTACCTCTGGGTGATTCTGTTAATCTTTTTACACTTTAATTCCCTTATTTGTAAGACTGGCTTGAAGCCATTCAAGGGCATTCCTGGGGATTAGGCGTGCATGTGAAAGCTCTGAATCCTGCACAAAATGCTCATTCATTTTAGTCCTTCCTGCTCTTACACTCACAAGGAAACGAGCTGCCTTCTACACTATAAAAAGTGCCATGGTTTTTTTTTAAACTGAATATTTTCTCTTAAAAATAAAATTGTGTTTAAAAAAATGGACAGCACGGGGGCCTGCCCATGAGCTCAGTTGTTTAAGTGCCTACTTAAGCAAAGCAGTCAGGCTCAGGATTCTGTGGTTGGCGGAACCAGGGACTGAACTCAGACCCTTTCTGAGCTATCTCCCTGGCCAAAAGTTATCCTCTATTTTTTTTTTTTTTTTTTTCCCAGTACTAGGGATTGAACTCAGGCCCTTGTGCTTCCCAGGGAAGCGCTTTTCTACTGAGCTATCTCCCCGGCTCCACCCCCCCTCAAAAAAGAAAGCAACCAAGAAAACTAAGTGTAGTTCCATACTTAAGAGATAACTATGAACTTTTTTCTACATATAGACACATACACATTAGCTTTTTTTTTTTTTTTTTTTTTTACCCTCTCCTACAGAATTTACCATGTAAGTCCCTCATGGAAGGGTCCCATAACTTTGCAGACCTCCGACACAGGTCCTAACATTTCAGGACAATGACTTTCATATCTGTACCCTCTGCTAGACTCTAAGCTTTTTTTTTTTTTTTTCTTTTGTGGAACCAGGGATTGAACTCAGGTCCTTGTGCTTGTCAGAGAAGCGCTTATTCTACTGAGCCACCTCCCTGGCCCCTCTAAGGGTCTTTGAAAAAAAAAGTGAATTAGAATTCACAGGAAAAAAATTAAATCATTTATCCCTAGCCAACTAATCCAAGAGGAAGCTGCCATCACTCTCTCTGACCTTACTTGGAAAAACAAAGAGGTCACTTCATGAGATCTACCTGCCTGAAAAGGTTAAAATGTTTTAAGATGTCAGGTATGCATTTAACAGGCACTCTGCTCCTGAAAATGAGAACAAATGGCAGCTGACAATCTAAGCATTTTAACATTAAATGTTTTAAATACTACGCATAACACTCCTTCAGGCTACCACTACTCCCTCCCCCAGCACCCCAAGAGATCTGCACATTCCTAGAGAGCAATTTCCATAAAAGGCTAAATTTCTACAAGAAGAGCTAAATTAGCCTGCATTGTTAAATACTATTTTCTTAAGTAACTCTAAAATAATAATCAGTGTATAAAGTCATCAAAAAGTCATTGGAAATATTCAACTTGAGGAGTAAATTTGGTTTTTGCTACTGTCAAATATTTACTTTTCTTGAGGTAACCATTCACAAATACGGGATTTTTGTAAGTTCTGCCAAAAAAAAAAGCTTTTTTTTTTTTCTTTACTTAATATTCTGGCTAAAATTCAACTCAAGTGTGTCACTAGCAAACAAATAAGACATTACGACTGAAAAAGGATTGGGTCAGTGGTACCACACCCTCCAAACACCTCCAAATTTCTGTTCATCTGTTATTATTTCAAAATGTGTGAGATCTGGCCCATCCTCTATAACTCACTAAAGAGTATAAAACATGCACACAAATAAATGTATCACCAGCAAAACATGTAAGACAGCCTTTGTTGGAAGGCTGAGGTAGGAGGATCTTTGAGAGTTCGAGACCAACCCGGGCTAAAGTGAGCTCAAGGCCAGCGGGAACTGCACAGTGAGATCCTGTTTCAAAAAGACAGCTGCGGGCTGCTGAGATGGCTCAGTGGTCTAAAGCACCTACTTAGAATAAACTAAGCTAAGCAAATCACAGGGACCTCAGTTCAATCCCCCAGCACCACATGCCAGCCAGCCCGCCCCGCCCCCTGGTGGGCTGAGCTGGCCACACACACACACACACACACACACACAAATATAAATAAATAAATAAATAAAATTTTTTTAAAAAAAGACAGCTGCTTAAATGGAACAGAAAAAAAAAGGAGGGGGTTAAGAATGGGGGGGCAGGGAGATGGCTCAGTGGAATAAGCACTTCCCTGGCAAGTGGTTCCGTTTTTTTTGAGGGGGGAATACAATGCTAATTTTAAACACTGAAAAACTGATTGAAAAATTATAAACTCTGTAATTTAAATATTTTTATTAATTCACGCAGTCCATCAGGGTTAGAGTGCTTGGGGCCTCTGCACTTGAATCTTTTTCACAGTCAAGAATTAGATTCTCTAAAAACACAACCAGGTAGTAACTCCGCCCCATGAAAGGCACCTGCTGTTTAGGGTGGATGAGATAACGACTGGATTGCAGTCTAAAGAACAGTTTCAGGGGGCACTAGTAAAACCACCTGTGTTCCAAAATCGCTCGTTTTCCCCTTAACTTACCTAACTGGTAAAGCTCAACACTAAAGGCAAAATACAGCATGAAAAGGTAGGGCCGTGGAGCGAGCATTCGGTTAGAATTTACTGATGCTCAGCGACATGTGCAAAGGAACGCTGAGGAGGAGTTGGTATTCATGCTGAAGTCCTGATGGCCGAATGCCTTCACGCCACTTCATTAACGTGCGTGTACCCAGTAAGGATCAGTTTCTGAAATTCTTTCGGTTACACAAAGAATGGATGGGGTGGGAAGTTGGGAGAGAGGAAAGCTGAGCAGGGTTGGCGCGAGGCCCAGAACCCGCCTGCACGGGAGGGCTTGGACCGCTTCTCAACAGTCCGCACCAGCGACCCCGCCGCGATCAAAGTCACCCGTGGACCGCGCGTCTCCCCTGCATCGGCAAAGCACCTCCTTCCGACCTGGGGGACGCGGGGTGCCCACTGTGCCCCGCGCCCCCAACGCTTCCCTCCCGGAACCCCCGAGGCCTGACGCTCCTGGCCTCGGAGCAGTCCCCAGGAAGAGCCAAGATCCAGCGATAGCGGGCCGCGAGCCAGCAGCCGCCAGCTCCGCCCCGCCTGGCAGACGGCGGTGCCACATCCACAGCCCCTCCCTGCCTCCTGGCCGCCCGCTCGGGGTCGAGGATGGGCCGCTAGCTAGCCTGCGCTCAGGAGCCGCCCGCACGCCGGCCCCGCGCCCCTTCGGCCGGCGGCAGCACGTCCCACCCTCACCGCCCAGCACCGCCGGGCCAGCGCGCTACCTGACCTCGCCCAGAACCTCCGGAGATTCAAGGTGGCGACTTGCGGAGCGGAACAGCGCGGCGCGTCACAAAGCTTAAGTAGCGGCGTCGGCCCCGCCCCGGGCCATCCTCGTCTCCCATTGGCTGAAGCAGGACAAGGCACCAATCGTGGAGACCCGTGGCGGCCCCACCCTCTCCCCCCGGCAGCCGCTATAGGGCCTTCCGCATTTCCAGGGCGCTTTTGTGCTGAACTGCGGTGTTGGCGCTCCAGACGTTAGGGATCGCTAGCCTTTGCTGGCTAGAAGACGAGGTCCAGAAGTATGAAAAGGACCTTGAACTCCTGCCCCTGAGCCCCTGGGCCTCTCGTTTGTTTATTTCCCAGAGCCCTTTCCGCACCATCTACACCAGCACCACCAAGCCCCAAGCACTCTAAGCCTGATGGACTGCATAAATTAGTTGCATTTCATAATTCACTTCCAAAATCCTCACTGCTGCTGGAAAATGTATTGCCTACCTGTTTGTGGCTGTTGTTAGATACTGAAATGAGGACAGCACGCTCAGAGAACTAATATGGCAGCGCCTTCCGCAAGGGGTATAAAACAACTCAAAATAGATATTCCTAGATGAATTGATGCTCGTATCAGCAGGAATTTGGGTATCATTTAGGCTCAAACATGTGTTGCATATTAGAAAAGCGATCTAAAGAGAAAATGTAATTTACCAAGCCTTATGCAAAGGGGAATTAGGCAATCCAGTTCACTGTGCCAACCACTGCTCTCTGAAGGAGGTTGCTGGCCACTGCAGAGAAGTCTATACGTCAATACCGTGGTTCCATTGGCCTACAGTGGTTACTCAGGGGCTCATCCAGGAATTGATGACACACTACAGTTAGGAAATTTACACGTGGGGTGCCAAAGTAAAGCACAGGCTTGAAGAAGTTGGACTAGTACAGGACAGAGGGTGGTTATCAACCCTAGGCCTCAAGGTCTAGAAGCAAGATTTCCAGGACCCAAAAAAAAAAGAGTAAGAAGAAACTTCCTGCTTGGGCAAGAGCTATTAGTAATCCCATTAGACGGAGCTGGGTATTAAGCATCCCAAACTCTCCTCTCCTGTTAGGGTTTCATAGGGGGTGAAGACATTAGGTCACAGGCCTGAGGAGTCCTTTAAGGCACTCCCTACTGGTCAGCCCAGGGGACACAGCACAGAGGGAAAGAGGATAGAAGGACAATTAGAAGATATTCAACACACATAACTCACTAAGTCTTTGCTGAACAGAAAGAAAAGCCATGCTATCTGGAAGAGGGAGGGAAATAGAGTGGGCTCAGGCTGGGAACCAACCAGCCAACATCTGCTAGCCTAGAACAGGACACCTGAAGGTCATTCTGGGCTTGATTTCATCTGGACCAAGTTCACTTGCTCAGATTGTTATGGTTTTTCTCTGTCTGGAACTTATCAAGAACAGATATGGTATAATGGACTGTCTGGCAGTTAGGTTATTCTGCCCCCAGGGTCAGAAGGGAGTCAAGACTCTATGATCCTGCTCTGCAAATCTAGGCAAGTGTTGAAGGCCAAGTTTGGCTCTTGGAACTCTTTTAGAAACCCTCATTAGTTCTGTCTTGGCAAGCAGGAACAGGTAAGTTCAAGAAGAGGGCAGTATAACACGAAAATATGTTGCAGTGTTGTTGGATTCACAGATAAGATGCTCTAAGGCAAATTTTTCACTTGCAAGAAACTGCTGAGAGTGTCTGGATTATTTTTATCTTACACCTTTATCAGAAAAGGGCAAAGGGTACAAAGAGCATGATATTAATTTTATGGTTTCTCTACTAGAACTTTTCACTTAATATGGCCTGGGAAGAACACCTGGACTTTAGAGTTGCTTTTTTTCTCAACTAAGAAATTGAGCTGCTCTATTTGCATGCATTGATTTTGTACAATCTAGAAACATGTAAGAACAGCATACATTACCAAGATTTTTGAGCTCTTGAAACTATTAATAGATTGAAGTAATTAACTCTACCCTAAAATCTGGAGGTAAAGAGACTGACTCTCTTTTTTTAACAGTGAACCATGCATCAGTTTCTTAGTATCATTAATTTATGAATAAGATAGGTACTTTTTCCCCTCACAAAGTGACATTGACTACAATCTGCCATAACACGTGCCAACACATCTTCACGGTGAAAATGTAGCATTTCAAGCTCTAGTTAGGGCTGGTTATCCTTTTTTCACTTCACAATTTTGATGCTGCTGCCAGCAGTCTCTGCATTTGCTCTGAATTCCATCTTCAGGGCATCCCTTACTGCCTTCGCACAGATCTTGGAGTAGCGAATGTAGCTGAGTCCAGCCTGTCACCAGTAGGCCACCATGATGTCACAAGAGGGGTCACGTGTCAGACCGAATCGCTAGGAAAACAGCAATGTCGGCTCTCTCGGATGGCCCAGCAGCAAGAAGGTCGAGACTGACTCTCATAACAGATGCACAAGACCTAAGTTAATTTCCTCAGACTGTTGGACAAATGTTTCTTTGAGTGAACTTGATGCCTTGCGTAGGGAAGAGCCGCACATCAGGATAGACCACATGAGGTGAGTAAGGAGAAAGACAGAAAAAGTCCTTCAATGAGTATGAGTGGAAATCTTTCAACTTTCATAATCTCAAGAAGCTGCAACTGCATATAAAAAGAATACAGACAACTCTCCATTATTTATTTATTGTCTTAAAAAATTAAATCATTTATTTCTTTATTTATCTATTTATTTATTTGGTACAGGGTCTCACTATACAGCTCAGACTCCAGTGATCCTCCTGTCTCAGCCTCCCCAGTGCTGGGATTACAGGTATGTGCCACCACACCCAGTTTCAGGGCCTGCACAGCTCACATGGTTTCAGTGGTCAGCATGGTGCACCCAGGGTTCCGGGGCCAGCACAGCATGTGGTACCGGAGATCAAACCAAAGTCCTTGTGCTTGCCAGGCAGGCACTTAGACTGCCGAGCTATCTCCCCAGCCCCAATTCCCCCTTATTTAATAACCCACAAAAACAATTTATATGGTATGCATGCATCTTACTTTTCATTACTTCTTTCATTGTCCAATGTGTTATCATTTATTATTTAGTCTACCTATACTTGGACTTCAAAGTTTAATCATTTGGAAAATCCTTGTTGATAGCTGGGGAGGAAATCTGATCATAAGCCTCAAAAAATTAAGCTTTGGTGATTTTTACCCAGCTGGAGAAAAAATTTTTTTTACAAATTTTAGCACTCTAAAAAGATGTCTTCCCAGCCAAAGACTGAGTCTTTTGTGTAATTCATCCCTCCTGCTGCCACTGCCTGGAGGAGATTGAACCCTTCAAGTCCACAAGGATAGAAACCTAGCAGAATAAAGTGAGCAAAGAAATAGAGCCTGAGGGGCCAGGGATATAGCTTAGCAGCATAAGTGCCTGCCTGGCAAGCTCAAGGTTCTGAGTTCGATCCCTGATACCACAAAAAAAGAAGAGAAGAAGGAGAAGAAGGAGAAACAGAGACAGCAGGAACCAGTTCTAAACTTAAGTCTGAACTAGCAAGTATAGAGAGGCTTCAAAGGAAACTTTGCAATAAAAATATGGACCCTAACATAAGCACATGGCTGCTAGGAGCATCTATTTCCTGTCCTCCATGCTGAACTTCACCTTAGAGATCTAGCTGTAGCTCCTGTCCTACCCAATAAGATACCCTCCTTGTCCGAGGCTGCAAGAGTCCTCTCCCTCCTCCTTAGTACCTCTGTTCACTTCTCATCTACCTGCTGTCATCGTTAGCCTACTATGCCTATCTAGCTTTATTGATTTAGGACTTTCAGACTGAATGTTCTTTCTTTTCCTTTCTTTCTTTCTTTCTTTCTTTTTTTTTTTTTTTTTTTTTCATTTAGTACAGGGGATACAGGGTCTACAGGGTCTCATTACACAGATCAGACTTGTAGTGATCCTCCTGTTTTCAGCCTCCCAAGAGCTAGGGATTACAGGCACACGCCACCACACCAGGTCTCAATTGCCATCTCAGTGCACCCCGCGGGCAGGGCTGGCATGGCACTCCAGGGTTCGAACCCTGGCTGCTGCACTCTGCCTTAGCAGGCATTTTAGTCTGCTAAGCTATCAGGCTGACCCCAGACTGAATGTTCTTAAAGGCAGAGCCTGTCTTGTAGGACTTTTACAGACTCGCAACACCCTTTCCATTGTGCTTTGCTTTTTTTTTTTTTTTTCGGAACCGGGGATTGAACTCAGGCCCTTGCACTTGCCAGGCAAGTGTTTATTCTACTGAGCTATCTCCCCAGCCCCTCCATTGCTTTTTATAGGAATATTTTACACTCATCAAGGCTCATCTGTTATTTCACTTAGTGGGAATTAGAGAAAGAGCAGAAAGCCATTCTAGGTATATGGCCTTAGGAATCCAGAAGACTGCATGGCCCATAGTCCTCTCTACCCTGAAAGAATGACAATACCTTAAAAGCTTGAGCTAAAGGAGGAAATACTTTAAAGCATTACTGCTCTCCCGTATCTCCACACTCCTCCTACTGAAGGGCTGTCATGTGCAGAAGGGTTGTCATGTGCCAAAGAAATGGCTGATAAGTTTCTCAGGTTGTGTCCTACAGAGAAGGCAATGGACAGATTGCGCAGAGCATGAGAGCTGGAAGGGAGCCTCTGGGAGGATCTGGGGAACCAGGTGGCTGTGACGGGAGGACGGGAGGACGTTGTGTCCCTGGAAAGGAAAGTGAACAGAAAATGCCTGCAGGCAATGGGGGGAGACCAGGGCAGGGCAGGGCACCTGGCTAGAAGTGAGCTCTCTTCAAGCCATTTCAATAAGACTTTAAAAACAGACTGAACTCCTGAAGCTGAAAAAATCAGTTAATTCTTTTTTTTTTTTTTTTTTTTTCTTTTCTTTTTTCAGAAAGCAACCTTTGGGGCTGGTGAGATGGCTCAGTGGTCTAAAGCACCTACTTAGAACAAGCTTAGCAAAGCACAGGGACCACAGTTCAATCCCCCAGCACCACATGCCAGCCAGCCCCGCCCCCTGGTGGGCTGAGCTGGCCACACACACACACACACACATAAATAAATTTTAAAAAATAATTTAAAAAAAGAAAGCAACCTTTCTTTTTTCTTTTTCTTTTTTTTTTGGTGGAACTGGGGATTGAACTCAGGCCCTTGTGCTTGCCAGGGAAGCGCTTATTCCACTGAGCCATCTCCCCGGCCCCCAGTTAATTCTTAATATTGGAAAACAATGGACATGTGTTATCAAACATGTGAATTAAAGATGTATGTGCTGTAATTACAATTTTCAGTGAATGTTTAAATTGAAACATTTACATTTATTTCAGTAAAAAACATATTGCCAAGAATCATGCTCCAAATACTGCACTCCATCTCACTTCAAATACTCTTACCCTATCATTCTGGCCACTTTGTGAAGCAGTTCCAGAAGTCTTCTTTCATGAAGTACCTTTTCATATGCAAATTCTGTCAACTTTATAATATGCCTTCATCTACCTTCTTCATAGGGTTTCACACTGTGTGAATTCCACAAAAGCAAAATGACCATGAAAGGTATACATTTTTTTTAATTATTTATTTGTGTGTGTGTGTGTGTGTGTATGTGTGTGTGTGGCCAGCCCAGCCCACCAGGGGGCGGGGCTGGCTGGCATGTGGTGCTGGGGGATTGAACCGTGGCCCCTGTGCTTTTCCAAGCTTGTTCCAAGTAGGTGTTTTAGACCACTGAGCCATCTCACCAGCCCCAAGGTAAACATTTTGAATCAGTTTAAGATACTGAGGAAACCACAAGAGCACCATGAGAGACATTCATGATAAAAGACGCATAGAACTGCTTTAGAAAGTACCAAGACACACATCCATAGACAGGTGAATAGATAAGAACATGTAAACACAGGAGAGTAGTACTCAGCCAGCAAGAAAATAAATTTGAGTCATTTGCAGGAAAATGGTTGCAGCTTGAGATCAGAATGTTAAAGGAAATAAGTCAGGAGTATAATCTTAATTTCACATTGCTTCTTTTATATGAAACCCAAAGTATAAATAATTTAAAGAGCAAAGCAAGAGACATAATAGGAAATGGAGATAAATTATTTGCAAATGCAAAGGGGAGATAGAGATGGAAGGCAAATGGAAGGAGGGGGGAGGGAAAGTGAAAAGAATTAATCTGGGTGATTACATGTACCAACTCTCCACTATGAATGTAATCATTAGGTAGAATAAATGTGCACTCACTTTTAAGGAAGAGGTTAAAAAATAAAGTGGCCAGAATAATGGATCAGTATTTGAAGCAAGGGTGAAGTACATATGCAAAAAAAAGTTTTTCAGTTTCAGTCGTGAACTACTCATGCAAAAAAATAAATTTTCAGATTTAAATATTCTTTGTAGTTTCTGATCTTATGCCACAACTGTGTAAAAGAATTTAGAGCTAAAGAGAACCTTAAAGACATTGTAGGGGCTGGAGAGATGGCTCAGTGGTCTAAAGCACCTACTTGGAACAAGCTTGACAAAGCATAGGGACCGCTGTTCGAACCCCAGCACCACATGCCAGCCAGCCCCGCCCCCTGGTGGGCTGAGCTGGCCACACACACACACACACACACAATAAATAAATGTTAAAATAAATAAATAATTTTTTTAAAAAAGACATTGTAACTTTTGTTTTTCTTTTTGCATGGCTCAAAATCAAATCAAGGGGCTGGGGAGATGGCTCAATAGAATAAGTGTTTGCCTGGCAAGCACAAGGGCCTCGGTTTAATCCCTGGTTCCGACAAAAAAAAAAAATAAAATCAAGGGCCCCTCACATGCTAGGCCAGTGCTATGCCCCTGAGCCACACCTCCAGATGCAATCTAACACTTTGAAGGTGGAGAAGGCCAACATTGCAAGTGAGCGGGCCCCAGCCAGAGTTGTGAAATTGGTGATGCGGCAGCTGAGGAGCCAGGATTCCACCTCACCCTGGCCTGTGTGTGAGAAATGTAATTAGATGCAAGAATTGAAGGCAAGACAAAGAAGATTAAAGTAGGCATGTGTGACAAGTTTAAGTAGTAAATTAGAAGTTCTTTATTTAGAAAATATTATATTGTTTATTAATTAAAAAACAAAGATAAACTTCAAGTACTAGTTAAATATTTACATCCTTATCGATTTGGGTACTCCGAAGCTCAGTGCATTGTGCAATTGTTTTTTATTGATTCCATGAAGACGAACCCTGAATGCTGAAGCTTAAGTAACAAGTAGATCATGAACATTCCACCACTGAGCTACAGTCCCAGCCCTCTTTTAAAATTTTTGAGACACCATCTTGCTGAACTGCAATCCTCCTGTGTCAGCCCCCGTGTAACTGGGGCGACAGGAATGTGCCAGCACACCCAGCTCTAGACTTTTGGAACCAGGGATTGAACTCAGGCCCATTGCGCTTGCCAGGGAAGCACTTATTCCACTGAGCCATCTCCCTGGCCCCCAGCTCCTGACTTTTTTAAAGGATTTTAATTCCCATTTTAGTTAGAACTATAATAAAAAAACAAATTTAAAACCCCATGACTTACTAACTGAAAATAATGCAGATTTCCCACACACACACACACCTTATTGGTTTAAATAAAGTTTTAAGACTTTTTAAAATTTCCAAGTGAAATCTTATGTTTATTTTGTTGCAGTGCTAGGGATTGAACCCAGAGCCTTGGGCATGCTAAACAAGTGCTCTACCACTGAGCTAGATCTCCACTCCATCAAAGCGAAACGGTATTAAATAAATATAATATGGCATTATAAATAATTTTATCCCTGCTGATGACATTGAATACCTTTTGCTGAGAACTTTACTAAGAGTTGTGTAACACTTTGGAATATCAGACCATGGATAGCAACATAAGTCCTGATATTTTGGTCATCAGAAAGTTCTGCATTTATAGCTGTCAAATTCTTTTTTTTTTTGAGAAATAAATATGAATAAGACAGTTTCACAGCTGATTAATAGGACAGTTTTGATAATCAATACACTGTACATTGTTATCTTCTTAGTGGTTATCCATGGTACAAGAAGCAGACAGGATATTCTGTCCAAACACTGTTAGTACACCTCTTTCTTCTCATTGAATTAAGTGAAAGTAGCTGTAAACCTATCCTAACTATTTTGTATATATAAATACAAAATGATCTTTCCTTTGTATCCTTTTTTTTTTTGGTCCTATCAGAGTTGAATATTCTATTGGCATCTAAATACTATAGGTGTTTGAATTCAACTAAACAATCTAACACTGTCTAGCAGTCTCAAATTCTTAATCATGGTATATGGTCTTCCTCTTTTCTTTTCATCTGGATTCTTTCCAAAAGGATTTTCATGATGAAGATAAATTACATCCTTAAATCAGAGATGAGAAACTATAGTCTCCACCACCTCATTGGATTTATTTACTGGTTAAATAAATTACTCATTTTCAGACTTTTGTACTAATTTAAACATAGATTACATCACAAGAGGATCTTAAGTACATTGGTCTCCCCATGTTTATTTCATTTGTGAACTATTTATGCACCACTGCCAGTTCACAAAACGCTGTGCAGAGCTCCCGAAAGAATCCAGGGACTAACACACAGCTCCAGCCTTCTGAGTTGCAGGGATAAATGCTGCATTCAATATTTCAAGAAAAGTGTTAGCTGGACACAAGAGCATTGAGAACCTGTGCTGTGTAGTGGTTGAGGCTTTAGAACCAGGTGATCCACAATTCAAACCCTAGTTCCACCTCAGGTTAGCTAAGGAACCTGAAACCTTTCTTTCATCCTGTATAGTGGGAGGGGTTTTTTTGAGGTTCACTGATAGATGTGCCACTTCTAAATCATCCAATATGTCAACCCAGGGTACTGTTACTGATTTCAAGAAGGCAATTACCCTGAGGGGATTTCACTGACCTTGTCAGACCCAAAAGCTACAACTCTTGTTGCATAGGTCCTGCTTTACCTTGGTCTTAACCATCCAGCAGAAAAGTATAAGAATGAAATATAAGAAGTAAAGCCATAGTGTTATGTTGAGCTGTAGGGGACTCAGGTCAACAATTTCTCACATTGCCAGTCAAGCGGAAGACCCAATACTATTATGGGCTACTGGACTCTT
>NW_004524586.1:19515470-19516812 GCF_000260255.1 Octodon degus | reverse complement strand
AGCACTGTCTTCTGCCCTTTCTTGTAGATCTTTGCTGTAGTTATAACCTTCACACGTACTGAAGTTCAGGTGGAGCTCTATAGAGTTTGGAGTTATCCAGCTGCGTCTGGCTTAGGTCTTGCTGCTGTGATCAGCTCCTTCCCACTGCAGACCTGGGCTAGGACTGGGTCTGGGGGTTCCCGGAACTCGGCAGAAATTCCTACTGGGCGGGAGGTGTGGGGGAGGTACGGCGGAGTGGTGGGGTGCGGCCCGAGGGGTGGGAGAGGGTCCGGCCCACGCTGCGCCTGGGCTGGGACTGGTCCCGCTGGGGCAGGGTAGCAGGAAGCTCTCCCTGCAGTCTGTTTTGGATGAATAACCAAATCTGTCCTCAGGTTAGTCTTGAAGCGCAGTCCTCCTGCCACAGCCTACCAGTGCCTCCCACATACCTGGGATAACAGGCATGCACCACTGTGCCTGGCTAATACTTTTAATCAAATATTTTATAATATTGGTGGCACCACCCATAGTTTCAATCACTAAGGAGTCACCAGGCCCAGATTTCAGGCTCTATTCTTTTTCTTAGTAGCTGTGTGCCTTTGAGCAAGTCACATCCTCTTAAAAAGTCCCTTTATTTTACCAATAAGAAAGTTAGCCCGTAGATAACAGGCTTAGCCAAAACTGATGCCCACAGAGCCAGGAAGAATGTGGAGAAGTAGTCAAATCAGCTCTAATCAGGAAATTCAAACCAAATGTGATATGGGATAGCATTACCTTCCAGAAGCATTAGTGAAAAGAAGGAAATGTATGAAGGATGAAAGGGAAAGGGAGGGCCGAGGAGATGGCTCAGCGGTCTAAGCACCTCCCTGGCAAGCACAAGGGACAGGGTTCGATCCCCAGTACTGCATGCCCTGCTAGCTCTGCACCAAGCTGGTCACTGAAACCACCTACAATATTTAAATGGAAATATAATACCCATCTCTAACACAACTAAACAAAAAACGGGGATACAGAGGAAGGACCATTTTGTATCTGTATATACAAAATAGTTAGGATAGATATAGAGCTACTTTCTCTTAATTCAATGAGAAGGAAGATTTGTACTCATAGTATTTGGACAGGATATCATGTCTGCATCTTGTACTATGAATAACCACAAAGAAGATAATATGCAATGTATTAATTATTGAAAATGTTCCTTAATTGGTTTTGAAACTCTCTCATTGCTGTTTCTCAATAAAATTATTTTTTTTAAAAAAGGAAGAAACAGGGCTGGTGAGATGGCTCAGTGGTCTAAAACACCTACTTAGAACAAGCTTAGCTAAAGCACAGGGACCGCGGTTCAATCCCCCAGCACCACATGCCA
>NW_004524586.1:19508626-19515370 GCF_000260255.1 Octodon degus | reverse complement strand
CTGGCCAGAGAAGTTCAGTTTTTTATTTTTGTTTTTGTTTTGTGGTATGCGATTATGTTATTGATTTAATTCACATGATGAGTATT
The DNA here is from genome assembly GCF_000260255.1 of Octodon degus. Taxonomy (NCBI): domain Eukaryota; kingdom Metazoa; phylum Chordata; class Mammalia; order Rodentia; family Octodontidae; genus Octodon; species Octodon degus. The sequence continues at coordinate 19,515,284 of NW_004524586.1, read as the reverse complement.
TCTCTTCCAAGTCCTCGTGAACATCATACAGCTTTATTTTATTTTTCTTTTTTTAACTTTCTGCAAAGCTTTATTCCACATAGGCTCAGTCCTTGGCAGCTGCGTTCTTCATGGCGGCCAGCACGCTGCTCAGCTCCTCACCCTTCCTCTTGGCACAGATGTGTGTCCCCACCCTTTTCTTGATGAACCTGAGGGCGCATTTGTCCTTGGAGACCTTGAGCAGCTCCATGGCAACCCGCTCATAGGGGGTGAAGCCACACACCTCCCGGATCACGTCCCGCACGAATCTGGTGTGTTTGGTGAGACATCTGCGATGGCAGACACACATTCTTAGTCACCTTGTGGCCCTTGCTCACATTCTTAGTCACCTTGTGGCCCTTGTTGAGGCCCACAGCCATGGGATAGCAGAGGGCCATGGCTACTGTTCTTCTCGACAATTGCTATGGTGAAAGTCATCCAGCTTTAAAGTTTTATTCCTCCACAAAGATGCCTGTTCAATTCTAAGTCACATGTGACGTTTAGAAAGCTCCAAATGTGCCCATTTATAAGGCAACAATATCTTATCGCTGGGCTCAGCTTGAGTAATTTTAACTAGAAAGACGATCTATTTTTCTCTGTTGAAGGAAATGTCACAGACAGCTCAGCAATCTACTTCCGTGGTGAAGACAGTGGTGCACACCTACACTCCCAGACAGGGATTCAAGGTTAGGATGAGCAATTTAGTGAGACTCTGTTCAAAGAAGAAAAAAAAAAAGGCAAACAGGTGCGTGCGCGCACACACACATGGATGCAGTCTGTGGTAGAGTGCCCTTGTGCTCAATCCTAGTACTGCACCAACGAAGGTAAATACACTTTACAGACTCAACCCGAGCTGGCAGTCTTCTGGCCACTAACCAGGCTTAGTAACACATGCCCCTGGATTACCCTTCCGGAGGAAGCTTGAGGTGCAGCCCAGGGCCTCAGGGACAGATCATCAAAAGATCATCTCGCTTTTCTTCTGAAGTTTCAAAAGATTGATGTTAGGAGTGCTGTGGCAAGCAGGAACACCAACACCCAGGATTTGGAGGCAGATTTATTTTATGTCCTGATCTCTGGTGGCCTAGAGCTTATATTGGATTAGAAAACAGGAAGTTAGACAAGCAGGGGCTGGGGTTCGATCCCCAGCACTACATGCCACCCTGGCCTTGCCCCCAGCATGTTGAGCTGGCCACTAAGACCAGATGTGGTAGTGCACATCTGTGATTCTAGCGCTGGGGAGGCAGAAAGCAGGAGGATCACTACAAGTCTGAGCTTGTAGGGAGACCCTGTGCCAAATACATAAATGAAGAGAGACAGCATGTGATGAAGAGAGATCTGTTGTACACACAGCAAAGCCTTGAACTACGAGTAACCTGTTCCACAAGACGAGCTTTTCTAATAAACTTTAATTTGATAAATAAAAAGAAAGTCCAAAGACAGAATGGCTTGTCAGTTGGGGACTGGTTTTTACAATATGCATCACAGTGACTAGCTCTTTCTAAGAAACAAAAGTAAGTGGAACTGGAACAGGAACAACTCTTCTTGGGCAACTAAAAGATTAAAATATGCTGAAGTGTACTGGCTGGGCGGGGTGTCATCTTCTGCTGCAGGAGCAACTTTGCAAACCTTCGAATCTGTCAGCTAAAGTATCTAACACACACTTGTTTTGTGCTTTTCATCACTTTAGAACTACTTTCCTCTTTGACATTTCTTCTCCCCCCCCCCATCAACTTCTTGGTGTTTTGTAAATAGTTTAATACATTTACTTCCTTCACAAATCAAGGCAAAGTAGGAACCACACCTGAGAAATTTCTTTCTCATTCCATCCCAGTTCAGCCCATTCCCATGGATGACCCTGCATATGGAACAAATATGTGTCATTACTTTCTTCATTTGTTAACCCTGGAGATAGATTATATGCACTCTTTGTAACTTGCCTTACGTAATTTCTTTTCTTTTCATGCAGTCCTGGGGATTGCAACCAGGGCCTTGCACATGCTAAACACGAGTGCTACCTCTGAGCTACATCCCTAGCTCTTGTACTTTGCTTCGTAACGTACTCCAGGTTACGTGAAGCAATATCCCTCTCATTCTCTGTTTACAGCAGGCTTAATAACCCCAGATTGCTGGATACTTCAATAGTTTTCAATGTTGCTATGACAAGCAATATTATAATAGATAACTGACGTTCTCCAAAGATATATCTGTCAGATAAAGTCATAAAAGTAGGAGTGCTGGGTCCCTGGATTGGCTGGCCTACAAACCCAGTTTTAAGGGCTGGGAAGGCAATAAAGCTCAATAGGTGATCTGTGGATAGTGCCAGGCTTTCAATAAGATACTGCAGAAATTGATAGCCGTTAGAAAATTTAGTGCTGTTTACCTTGTGACAATCATTTTTCTTTCTTTCTTTTTTTTTTTTTTTTCATTGTTTTAATGTATTTGGTACAGGGTCTCACTATGCCGCTCAGATGTGTAGCGATCTTCCTGTTTTCAGCCTCCCCAGTGCTGGGATTTCAGGTGTGCACCACCTCACCGGGACTGGGTAGCTGGCTCAGTGCACCCTGGGGATGGCATGTGGGACTGGAAATCAAATGCTGGTCCCTGCGCTTGCCAAAGCAGGTGCTTAGTCCACTGAGCTGTCTAGCTGGCCCAACAATCATTTTTCTAGGCAGTTCATTTTAATTAATTTTAGTCTACCTAGTGAAGGTATTGTAGGCAACCGAGTTAGATAGAAATATTATAGGCAGTCAGACATGGCTAGGCCCTCAAAGGAGATAGCGTGGAAGACAAGGTACCTTGCAACTGTAAGAGGGAGACGGATGCTCCCACTGTGGGCCAGACCTAAAGTCCAAAGATCAAACAAATGCTGACCTCCCTAAAGATAAGTATCTTGGATTGATCATCACCTTAAGGAAGCCAGGAAAAATCACTAATCCAACCACTACCAGCTACTGGATAAAGTAGTGTTTGTAAACTTATAGGTTGACCCTAGTGTTGTCCTACCTGATGCCCACTATTATGGTTTGTGTCTAGTTGTCCCCCCAAAGCCTCATGCTGTCGTGAGGCAGACTTTCAGAGTTTGTAAATAACTCATGATCCACTGAGTGTGAGTGCTGCTGGGCTTATGGGTGTGAGTACTACACAGATAGCCTGGGGCAGATAGCCTGAGTGCAAATTAAGGGAGCCGGACTTGCTCTCTGTAGCCATTGATGCCTCTGCTCCTCCCATTCGTTCTTTGCCACCGCCATGAACTGCTGTCCTCTGCCATGTGCCTCTCTGCTTTGGAGCCAGCCGAGTATGGACTGAAACCTCCAGTAACTGTGAGCTAAATAAACCTTTCCTAGACTGGGTGTGGTGGTTCATGCCTGTAATCCCAGCTCTTGGGAGGCTGTAAACAGGTGGATCACTAGGAGTCCGATCTAGTAGTGAGACCCTGAACACCCTGTAGACCCTTCCCTTAAAAAAAATAAAAAATAAATAAACCTTTCCTTCCTTCACTTTGGGTATGAAGTATTTGTCCGAACAACAAGAAAATAGTAACTGAGACACCTACCTAAGCGAGTTCCCACGTTCTTTACCTTAGACCCACATCACTGCATGGTTTTACTCTAAAAATCCCTGGAAGAGATCGCTTCCCAGGGCACCCCACCTGGGTCTCTCTTCTGTTCCTCTCTCAGACAGAAGCTTCCTTTCCCGCAGTATATTCTGATCTTAACCTCTGTTTGTTCCTAAAATTCATTCTTTGGTTTTAGAGAACACAAACTCGGCCCAGGTATCTTTCAGGTTGGGAGTTTTATTCCCTTATATCAAAGGGGTACAGCAAAAGGATGAAATAAGGAACAGATATAAATTTAGTAATACATGGGGCCAGCAAGAGAGCTCATCAGAGTAAAGTGCCTGCTTAGGCAATCACAGGGACCATGGTTCAACCCCCAGCACCACATGCTGTTCCAGCCCCACTCCCAGGGCAGGCTGAGCCTGCCACAGTGTCCAGGCGTAGTGGCATATGCCTGTAACCCCAGCGCTGGGGAGGCTGAAAACAAGAGAATCACTATGAGTTCAAGCTGCGTAGTGAAACCCTGTAACAACCAAATACACTGAAAAAAAAAATTAGTAATGCATGACAGGGGGGCTGGAAGATCAAAGCTTCAAGATGGACAAAGCCAAAGACATGCCAAGCTAGCCAGTATTATTTGGGTGTATACAATTATTGAGAGATGGCTTAGTGGGTGGCTGGTGACCTATGGCTGAGAAGACCTTAAACTGATGAGGATCTTTATGTTGATGAGGACGGTGGGGCAAGCAATTTATGGAGTTTGTCCTTTCCCCAAGATGAAACTCTATTTTTAATTACTACTCAGTTCTAAGGCACCAGGATGTCTTCGGCTGATGCAATCTTGGCATCACAGCATCACGGGACCTGGAAGCCCCAGCTGTGACCACAGGCACATTGAATTATGTTCCTGCATAACAGCTGGCCTGCATGGCAAGGCACTTGGCCGCAGACAAGTCTTAATAACAATTAATTATGAAATGATTTTTTTCACAATAATTATATAGAATGGTCCTCGGCAGAGTTCTTATTCTAATATAAAATTCTAATATAAAATTATCTTCTGGAGTTAGAAAAAAAATTCTAAGTCATCTGGGGATCAAAATACATGGGCTTGTAATGCATTAACATGTGAGGACTTTACTAATGGGAAGGCAGCTTTCTATAAACACTAAAGATGGTTCCATTTGAACTAATTCTAGGAAATCACAATGGAAACTAAGGACGAGAGAGAAAGGACTCATCTGAGAAAACAGATAACTCTTTTTTTTTTTAAACTTTATTTTTTTTTTAACATTTATTGTGTGTGTGTGTGTGTGTGTGTGTGTGTGTGGCCAGCTCAGCCCACCAGGGGGGGGGGCTGGCTGGCATGTGGTGCTGGGGGATCTAACCGTGGTCCCTGTGCTTTGCCAAGCTTGTTCCAAGTAGGTGCTTTAGACCACTGAGCCATCTCTCCAGCCCGATAACTCTTCAAATTAGTAGTAGCAGGAACTTCTTTGTCAGTAATCCTTTGTTGTGCTCTGGGAGAATTAAAAGCCTGGAATGGTGTCTCTCAACACAAACCAAATCTATACAAGGCACAAGCCTGGCAAAGGTGGAAGTAGTAGCATATATATCTTCTGCCAGAATTCCAAGGGATGTCAGTGTTAAGGACACTGTTTCTTTGTACAAACATGACAAGAACACCATGACATTTCCTACACGCTGTGGCACCAGCTGCACACCCACCTGTGACCTTCACTCGCCTGAGCCCTCCCTGATTCCAAGAAAGAATCTTTCCATTGTATTCGAGAGCTTAGGGCAACACCTGGCACACAGCACCCTGTCAATGTTTGTACAAAGAACTAGAAAAGGAGGCTATAATAGCGAACTGTTGGGTCAACTTGTGTATGAAACACCCTACCAGCTGGATTGTCATTGATTGATACAGAGGATTTTTAACAATGTATTTATTTCAATATATAAAAGAAATGGAAAGGAATGTAGGTATTTTGAATATATAAATGACTCTAAAACTCTACACATAGCTGGGTATGGTAGTATGTGCCTATAATCCTGGCATTTGGGGGGCTGAGGAAGGAAGATTGCTGTGAGTTCAAGGCCAGCCTTGGCTACATAGGTCAAGCCCAGCCTGACCTGCACAGCAAGACCTTGTCTCAAAAAAATGAAAATAAATTTTAAAAATTTAAAACTCCACACACAAAGACACATTACCCAATTTAAAAAGTGCCAAAGATCTTGAATGGACATTCCTTCAAAGAAGATTGATGAATGACCAAGAAGCACATGAAAAGACCTCAAAATCATCAGTCATCATGTGTGGTGGTAAGTTTTCTGCTGCTATAGCAAATACAGTACCTGAGACAACTTATAAGGGAAGACGCTTCTTTTGTCTTTCCATTTCAGACATATCAGGCACCATCAGTGGAGTCCATTGTTCTGGGCCTGTACCAAGGTGGAAACACCATGGTGGAATATGTAGCATAAAGAGACTGTTTATCTCATGGCAGCCAGAAGGAAAACAATGATGTGGAACAGGGCCAGGCCTCAGTGTCCCCTTCAAGACAACACTACCAAAGACCTAATTCCACTAGTCCCCACCACATAAAGGTTCCACCACCTTCCAATAGTACCACAGACTGACTGGCAGCCAAGTCTTTGACACATGTGCAGTCAAAATCCAAACTATAACATCAGGGCAGTACCAATCAGAACCATAGCATACCTCTAACCACCTACTAGGACAGCTTCTGTTTATTTGTTTGTTTTTCATTTCTGGTACTGGGGCTCAAACCCAGAAATAATCTACCACCAAGTTATAGCCCCAAAGCTTTTTATTTGTGATAGATTGTCACTTAAATTCAAGGCCTCAGGTTAGTCTTTTTTTTTTCAATGTTTTATTGATAAACAGATAGCAATGAGACAGTTTCAAATCAAATCGGAAGTACAGTTTCAACAAATAAAACACTGCATATATTCTTCTTAGTGCTTAATTGCTATACAAGATGCGGACTTGTGCTCCTATTTACAAACACCATTAGAACAAATCATTCTATTCATTAAGAGAATGCAACTATATATCTATCC
>NW_004524586.1:19499070-19501089 GCF_000260255.1 Octodon degus | reverse complement strand
AAATAAATAAATAAATAAAAATTTAAAAAATAAATAAATAAAAAAGAAAGAAACCACGTGTGGTGGCACACACCTGTAACCCCAGTGCTGGGGAGGCTGAGACAGGAGGATCACCACGAGTCTGAGCTGCATAGAGAGACCCTGTACCAAATAAATAAGAAGAAGAAAAGGAAGGGAAAAATATCAAGATGTGTTATATACATGTACTAATTCCCCACAATGAATGTAATCATTACATACTGTAAACATGTACTAATAAAAAAAAGGCAATTCAGTGTTACGAGGTTGTGGAATACATGAATTTCTCATTCACTGCAAAGGGGAATTAAAATTGCTACAGCCATACGTGGAAACTGGTGATATGGTAATCCCACCTCTAGATATATTACTATAAGTAATATGATGGCACATTGATCAGAAGACAGGTACAAAACTGATTAGTCATTATAGCCTCAAACTAGAAAGTGAGTAATTACCCATTGTCTTAGTTACTCTTCACTCATTGCTGGGACAAATATCTGACACTCAAAATGAAGGAAGGAAAGGTTTATTTAGCTCACAGTCACTGGAGGTTTCAGTCCACACTCATCTGGCTCCAAGGCAGAGCGGCACACAGCAGAGAGCAACCTTTCATGGTGGCAGCAAAGAGCAAGAGCACAAGGGAGAGGTAGCTGTTATAACCTGTGCAATTAATTCCAATTTTGTAACTCTGTATGCTTCCACTGTAACTTTATTAACTGCTATAACCTGACATATGCGCCGCCATCTTGTTCTGTATGCACCATTCTAAATGCTGTAACTTTCCACTGTGCCCCATTCTCTACTTGAGAACCTGCTGTTGGGCATTTTTTACACTGTCCTTTGTGCACACCTGAATCTAGTTCCAGCCCAATGCCCTGTTCTTGCCCTCATTCCCAGCTACAAACTGTACCCACAACTGCACCTGTTATTGTTCATTAGAAACAGGTAATTTTTCAACTGTAGCCCCTAGATAAACACTTGATGTCAGCTTTTGTGGTTTATTGGCTTAAATACCCACTCCCCTCATCCTCCTGGCGTGCACCTCAGCATCTTGCCAGGGAGTCCGCTGCTGGGTACCAGCTAAAATAAGGCGCTTCTTTTCTTTTTGAGCCTGCCTCATTTTTGAGTTACAACAGTAGCAGCAGCTCAAGCAGCTAGCTTCTCTTCCCTCCTTACATTGTAATGCAAATTACCTGCCCCAGGGCAAGCGCCGCATCCACACCCACAATAATCAACCCCAAACTCCAGAGGCTGCCCCAAGACTGCATGAGGCTTTGGGGGGACAATACACAAATCTTAACACCCATAAACAACAGAATATGTAAATAACTTGTGGTTTCAAACTACAAAAACAGCAATAGAAATAGGGATGAAGAATCTACAATGCTACAAAACAATGTGCAAGTGATAATGTTGCACCAAAAGAAAAGACAGACAGACACACATGCGTACGCACGCACACGCGCGCACACACACACACACACACACACTACATACTTCATAGTCAGCTTTCCTATTCTTGGACAAAAATACATGATGCCTACAATCTAAAAAGAGGTTTATGATTTCAGAGGGTTCAATCCACAATGTTTAGCTCACTTTAAGGCAGAAATGAAAAATTTTGCTTTTAGATCCTCATTCTCATTGTAAGTCTAGGCAGCCACCGTCCAAACCTTGGGCAGCCTTGAAATTTCCTCCACCAGATTAACTACTTCGCAGTTTCTCCTGAGCATCATTCAGGTACACTGTGTGTTTTTTTTTTGTTGTTTTTTTTTTTTTTCTTTTTTGCAGAACCGGGTATTGAACTCAGACCCTTGCGCTTGCCAGGGAAGCGCTTATTCCACTGAGCCCTCTCCTCGGTCCACCCTGTGTGTTCTTGTACCATCCTGAGCATCACTCAGACAGGTGATTTCAATCAGTCAATTCTTTTTTTTTTTTTTTGAAAAACGTAATACTGTTTATTTAACTTGGAAAACATTTCAGCATTCTAAACATACA
>NW_004524586.1:19493644-19497880 GCF_000260255.1 Octodon degus | reverse complement strand
TTTCATCAAACTTCGACTTCTCTTTCCCAGACATCGTCTTCCACCTCTCTGAGCACTTCTTGGAAAATTCTGCAAAATTGACAGGGACCTCCGGGTTCTTCTTCTTATGCTCCTCTCTGCAGGTCTGCACAAAGAAGGCGTATGCAGACATCTTGCCCTTTGGTTTCTTGGGGTCCCCCTTAGCCATCCTGACTGTATTGTTCACGAGTCTAATCAGTTAATTCTTGTGTTGAATTAATTTGATAAAATTTTTATTTTTACATTCTGCTATATTGTGTTTTTATTGTGTTTTAAAATTTAACAAAAGTCTGCAATTTTTGGTATCCTGTATTTAAATAATTGGACTGGTAAGTAGTTAATTAATCTATCACCTTCAAATTCAGCCTCAGTCTTAGGACCTGACAAAAAATGTAGGCAAGTTCTTTCCTGGAATGCAACAGTCCAATTCTCAACAGAGTCCTCATTCTAACTGACACCTCATGAGCTTGGCCTTTGCTATCCATGTTTCTACCAGGTTGGTTTTCTGAGCTCCAACCAGAATATCCCATTAATCTCTGCTTACACCATCCTGTATCTCCAAAACTTTCTAAGTCTTTATGTAAGTAAGTTCCAGAAGCTTCTGGTCTGTATGGTTAAGCATAGTCACAGCGATGATCCCACTTCTGTGGTACCAGTTTTCTATAGTAGTCACTTCCTGTCCCTAAGACAAAATACCTGACACTCACAACTTAAGGAAGAGAAGCTTATTTTGGTTTATGGTTTCAGAGTATTCAGTCCATGGTTAGCTGGCTGCAAGGAAGAAGTGGATTGGTTGAAGGGTATAGAAGAAGAAAGCTTCTCAACCTTAGGAAGCATGGAGCAAAGGAAAGAGCCAGAATGAGACAAATACCCTCCAAAAGCATACCTGCATCTTCCCATCTTCTCTAACTAGGCCTCATCTTCTAATAGCACACAATTAGAAATTCATCAGTAGACTAATCCACTGATAAGGATAATGCCCTCCATAACTCAGTCACCTTCTAAAAGCCCCACTTGTAAATGCATGAGACCTTTAGATTGCATTTTAGATCTAAACCATAATGATGTGGTAGGATTCTGGTTTTATAACAAAAGAAAAGACACAACTGATCGGTACAGTTAAAAGTAAAGAGAGTAGCTATCCTCGGCAGAATAATTACACCAGGGCAAAGATCATAGGGTGTTTTGAGGTGCTGGTGGTATGCTGTTTCTTTTCTTTTCTTTCTTTTTTTTTTTTTTCCTCCTCGAATGCCTTCAGGGCACTTTTGGCTGGCTGGAGGGTTGTGGGGATCGAACTACAACCTGAGGCTGACAGCTTTGTGGAAGCAGCCACTTAAAGAACTGAGCTAGGGCCAGGCCCCCGGTATGCTGTTTCTTGACCTAGATATTGGATATATTAGTGTGATTTTGTGAAAATTACACCATGCCACAGGCATCTAATGTATTCATTTTTCTTTTTTCTTTTCTTTTTTTTTGGTAGAACTAGGGATTGAACTCAGGTCCTTGCTCTTGCCAGGGAAGCACTTATTCCACTGAGCCAACTCCCTGGCCCCCATTTTTCTAAATGTTTATTATATTGCTTCAAAAAATTTAAACAAAGTGGTCGGGCTAGGTACAGCACTTTCAACATCTTTACCAGCTTCATCTGGAATGACAATCACCATAATTTTACCAAGCACTAAGCTAAGTGCTTTCTACATAATCTTTTCTGTCCTCTCTATCATCCCTGATATAAGCCTTCTGAAGAAACTCAGACAAAAATGACATCAATAAGTTAACAAAGTCATAGATCCACTGAGGGGAAGATTGACTTTGAACTGCCCTGAGTGGAGGCAGGACTGTGTTTTGAGCACTATCTTCACTATACCATGGCTGAAAGAAACAAACAAACAAAAAACAAAAAAAAACCAAGGTTGAATGTGGTACTCAGAAGGAACCTACATGAGCATCGCCCCAGTCCTCTCTCTCTCACCTTCAGTTTTCCTCCATCTCTGGGACTTTTTCTGTTTTTCTTTCCTGGGTCTGTGTAACTATCCATATGATATAATAAATCTAAATGTTTTTAGATTTGTTGAAGAATTTGTTTTTCTCCCTACTCATGATTTTAAAAACTAATTGAATCAGCTCGGAGGAGTTTCTTCTAAAATGACAAGCACGGGGCTGGGGAGATGGCTCAGTAGAATAAGTGCTTGCCTGGCAAGCCCAAGGGCCTGAGTTCAATCGCCAGTTCTGCAAAAAAAAATAAAAAATAAAAAATAAAAATAAAAAACATTGAATTAATCTGTGCCCACAGAACAGAATGAGGTTCTCAATGGCAGAAATGTCCTTTACTTACTTCCATAAATAACCTGGTTATATGTAAGAACAAAACTGTTACTTCTAACTGGACTTGGTGGCTAATATTTGTGCCTTAATTACTTTTCTCTCATTACTGAGACAAAGTGCCCAACACCAAAGGTAAATGGGGAAAGGTTTATTTAGTTCACAGTTTGTAGAGGTATAAGTCCATAATTGGCTGGCTCCCAGGTACAGTGGCATAGCAGACAGGCATTGTAGAGGAGAAAAAGTTCATGGTGGGCAGAAGGTAGCAAAGCAAGCAAAGGACCTTAGTAGCATCTTTCTGCCATTTTTATAATATATATAGGCTACAAAAATTAGGGCGGTGCCAAACCAATTAGTGGACTGATTTAGTAATCATATGCCCTTAGTGCCAGCATTTTACACTCCAGATACAGACACTTGTAAAATTTTTTTAAAAAAGCCCCACCTATGACTTTATGAGGCTTTGGAGGGACACCTATACACAAGTCATAACATTCCCTTTAAGCAAAAAGCATTTGGTCCATTTCAAGTGTTGCCAAAGTCCTACTAACAGTTTCAACACCGTTGAAAAGTCCAAATCCCAAGTTTCTTCTGATATTGAAGGCAAACTCTTAGCTGTGAGCCTCTATACAAATGAAAAGAAAGTTAAACATGTCCAACACAGAATGGCACAAGATAAATATTACCATTCCAAAAGGTAAAAATGGGGAATACAAAGGAATGGGACCAAAGCAAGTCCAAAATCCAGCGGGGAAATATTAAATCCTGTAGTTCCATGTGCAGTGTGTGAGGCAATCTGTAAATTCCAAAGAGTTTGGGTGGCTCTTCCCTACAGCACTGCTTGTGGTTGTAGCTCCCATGGCTTTTCCCTTGCACTGGTTCTGCTCTCTACTTGCAGCTTACCTCAGATGACCCACATCCCAGACTTCTACAAAGTTCCGAGGTCTCTACTGCAATTCAGTTTCACATTCAGAGCTTCACATACTTCTCCCTCAGAGACACACTGCCTGGCCTCCCAGGCCTTCTTCTCAATTCTGGGTGAAAGCCTTTCTGACCAAACAACTTTTTCATTCTGCATGCAACTAAAACCAGCACTATGTGGAGGATGCCAAGGTCTGTGGCCAACTAGAGCAATAACCAGGCTTCTTTCTCTCTTACCCGTAGAGGTTGACCACCTATGCACCAAATCCTGAGGAACAGCATCCCTAAGCTTCCACTATTCTGAAAAACGGTGCTCCATGACTTTCTTCTCAAAACAAAGTCTTTTACTTTGGCTATTTTGAGGCTTCAAAGGCTAGAGTCTTGATGGTTCTTATGATGTCCTCAGGCCATCTTGCCTTTTTCTGAAATACTCAGCTTTTTATTGCAGTCTTTTCAATGACAAATCGCTCCTCTGTTCCATCATTGCAGGTCACAATATTCCTGGAAGTTCTTTTCTTGCCAAACTCAAAATGTTGTGAATAATTCTCCTGAAGTCTTTGTTCTTGATTCTCAGCATAAATCTGCCTAAAACCCCCCAGCTCTAGCCATGCCACCATTTCAACATTAGACTGCCTTGAAATTTCTTTAGCAAGATTAATTAGTCTTCTATCCTTAATCTTAGTCTCAGGCAAAGTCTATGGACATAAGTAAAATGCAGACAAACCTTCTTCTAAGCCATAACACACACCATCTGTAGCCCAAAAACCAAGGTAGTCTTTCTTCCCAGAAGCAACCTCCTGAGCCTGATCTTTACCAGCATCATTTATGTTAGCATTCTGGTCTTCTGAGCACGGCCAGAATCTTCCATCAAGAATAACCACAAGGGGCTGGTGAGATGGCTCAGTGGTCTAAAGCACCTACTTAGAACAAGCTTAGCAAAGCACAGGGACCACAGTTCAATCCCCCAGCACCACA
>NW_004524586.1:19474547-19486199 GCF_000260255.1 Octodon degus | reverse complement strand
AAAAAAAAAAAAAAAGAAGAAGAACCTCAAGTTTTCCAGCTCTGTTTTTTTAGCTACCACCTCCAAACCATTCCTAACTCTTCTTCTTCCCACAAGCCAGCTCCAAAGGTTCCCAAACTACATATTCAGGTACAGCCATAACAATAACCATACTTCTCTGATACCATATTCTATCCTAATTACTTTTTTCTCATTATTGAGACAAAATACCCAACACCAAAGTTAAATGGGAAAAGGTTTATTTAGCTTGCAGTTGATAGAGCTTTCAGTCCATGATTGGCTGGCTCCAAGCAAGGTATGGTGGCATGGCAGACAGGCATTGTAGAGGAGAAATAGTTCACGGTAGGCAGAAGATAGCAAAGCAAGCAAGGGACCTTAACAGCATCTTTCTTGCCCCTTTATGTTTTATCTAGGCTACCAGGATCAGGGCACTACCAAACCAACCAGTGGACTGAGTAATCAAACACCTTTCATCTTAGCATCACACACTCTAGATCCAGCCACTTCTGAAAAAGCCCCGCCCATGACTATATGAGGCTTTGAGGGGACATCTAGAGATAAGCCATAACAACCGATAATCCCAGCATTCTGAAAAGTAGACACAGGAGGATCACAAGTTTGAGTCCATCTTGGGTAGCATAGTGATTTAGTAAGACTGTAGCTCAAAATAAAAAAAAATAAAAATAAAAACTGAGATTGGGGGGCTGATGAGATGGCTCAGTGGTCTAAAGCACCAACTTAGAACAAGCTTAGTAAAGCAAATGGACCATGGTTCAATCCCCCAGCACCACATGCCAGCCAGCCCCGCCCCCTGGTGGGCTGAGCTGGCCACACACACACACACACACACACACACACACACAAATAAATAAATAAAATTAAAAAAAAAAAAACAAAAAACTGAGATTGTAGCACTATAATGGCCCTGGGTTCAATCCACAGCATCACTCCCACCCCCAACAATTGTCACTTCTAACTTCAGAAAGATATGACCAGTAAATGGTTCAATTCTGAAGTTATCTGGACACCAGGTTCTTGTTGGAGCATTAAGAATTTCTGAAGTAAAGCTAGGGCATTAACATCCTAGAAATCTGATAGGTAGATATTGATTTAATTAATAGCTACTAATTAAAATTGTATGGAGATTATTTACTTTTGCTACAGAAAATGGTCCTATGGCCGATGAAAAGCCCAAGGAAGGAGTCAAGACTGAGAACAACAAGCACATTAATTTGAAGGTGGCGGGGCAGGATGGTTCTGTGGTGCAGTTTAAGATTAAGAGGCACACACCACTTAGTAAACTAATGAAAGCCTATTGTGAATGACAGGGTTTGTTAATGAGGCAGATCAGCTTCCGATTTGGACAGCCAGTCAATGACACCGACACACCTGCACAGTTGGAAATGGAGGATGAGGATACAATGGACGTGCTCCAGCAGCAGACAGGAGGCGTCTACTAAAAGGCGAACCTGCAACTACTCCAGAACTCTGTTCTTACAGACCAAGAATACGTTCGCAATTAGAAACCTGCAAGTTGGTTCCACCACATCCTGACATTGTACATAAAGTATCTGGTGTATGTGCACAAGCATATTGCTTTTTGTTTTGTTTTGTTTTGTTTTTACTAAATGGCCAACAGTATGTTTTGATTGACATCAAATGGAGATGAGATGGGGAATTACTGGTTCTGTGAACATAATCCCCTTTCTCCATTAGTGGCATGCTCATCAGCTCTTACCTTTATATTCCAGTAAGCTATTTTGCTCTCACTGTTTTAACAGAAAAGACAGCAACATAAAATTCCTTGCATACCCTGTTTGATTGAAGAATTTTAATGTTTTTCATTTATCATTGTAAAACCAAGGACAATTTTATAACTTTTTTGTACGTAGCTGTTACATGTAGGACAATCTGTCTTTACGTAGGAGTAAATTACTCTTTAAAATAGAAGAATCCTAGATAGTTTTTCCTTTAAGTCAAGTGTCTTGTTTTTTAAATAAACTTCTTGTTTAAAATGATAAAAAAAATTAAAAGATTTGCTAATGGAGAGCAAGGAATGATTAAACAAGAAATCATTACAAAAGGAGTTTATTAGGCCAACACATCAATAGAATGAGTCTAAGATTTTCGTAAGAAAGCCACTAGGTCTTTCAAAGCAGGAGATGTCCAAAATCACACATTTCAAGCATCACCCTAGGACAATTGGTGGAGGGAGGAAGGGTCAGGAATTACAGCACCAGGACAGTCCACACAGAGAAAAGCTCCTCCCTTCCTCTCTACTCCCTCTCTTGAACCCAAGTCTGGGTGTCCAATACTGGAAAGAACTGGAATGAAATGTCTTCCACTTATTATAGAACTTTTGCCC
The DNA here is from genome assembly GCF_000260255.1 of Octodon degus. Taxonomy (NCBI): domain Eukaryota; kingdom Metazoa; phylum Chordata; class Mammalia; order Rodentia; family Octodontidae; genus Octodon; species Octodon degus. Next base: position 19,483,834 of record NW_004524586.1, on the reverse strand, counting down.
TTTCTTCATAGATCTGGCCTCTGTGCGCTTACATTTCCTGCTCATATACAAATGGAATGTTGCTTTTGAGAAATCAACAAATAGTTATTGGCATTTTTAACCAAGGTGTATTATGAATAAAATTATATTCTCTATTATAATAATTACATCTTTAATCTCCTCTGGCACCAGCTGTCTTTTAAAAAGTTATAATGCATTGTTTGGGAATATTCTTTGGACAGAAAAGTCTAATTAGCAAATAATACATAATTAAATACATATTTTCAAGCCTTATGAGTCATGTGACTATAAAGTCTTTAAGTTGGGAGAAAGGAGATATTTTCTATAACTCCCTAATTAAAGAACTGTGTATTTCAAGGGTATAATAGCAAAATTTATTCAAAATTTACTTTTACTTTGAAAACCCCTCATTAAGTTTAATGATCACAATCTGGGCTACCAAAAAATAGTAAGAAATATAGATATTAGCTGGCCTGAAATAATCAGATAAAAATAAGAATAAAATATACATGGCGTGGAGTTGGAGTCATCAGTGTTTCTGACCACATTACACAGAAAACTAACAGAAGGACCTTCTAGAGAAAACTGTCAAGGATTTTATACAACTAATGTTTAGGAAAGACAGTAAAAGCAGCAAATAATGCCAGGACTGAGTCCCTCAGTTGAGCTTGATGAACAAGGTTTTGGCCTCAGCAGTAGCTCTTCACGCTCAGTGTTTCTTTACCAGCCCTTTATAAACGTTTGCTTGTTCACCATCATAGAGAATCTGTTTGGAACAAGAATTGCTTTTAAGTCACAATTCTACACGAAGACCCAAACATGTTTAGTAAAGAGTCCAGTCCCTGACTGTAGGCAGTGTGTCTTGACGAAGCTCATCCTCCAGCGTTTAGAACATGCTAGGACAGACAGACTAGCCAGGACTGAAGTTGGTATGCAGTCCTACATCAGAACAAGCAGCCTCCTGCATAGACTTCCTGGCAGTCACTGGGCCATGACTTTCTTGTCATTGTTATGCATTTTGGGGCCATCACTGCGATTTGTCCAAGTTGATCTCAAAACTTGCAGTGCAACACAGCTGTTTCTTTTTTAGCAGATAACTCTAGCCACAATGCTGAGTGGGACCCTCCCTAGCACAGATCTATGGCCTGCTCAGAAAAATAAGGTACCATTCTATCAAGATAACCTGTACAGTCTGTAAACCACAATAGTGTGCTCACATCCATTTTTTTTTTTTTTTCCCAGAACTGGGAGGTGATTGAACTCAGGCCCTTGAGCTTGCCAGGGAAAAGCTTATTCCACTAAGCCATCTCCCCAGCCCCCTGATATCCAAATTTTAAATGAAGATCTAGAGATGCTGGATTTAGTGTATTTAAAAAGGTCTTTCACAGCGACAACGTGCACCGAGGCCCAGCTCTCTCCAGCTCTGTTCAGGATTTGGGAGGACCCGCTCGCTGGGTTGGAGCCCATAGTCAAGTACCAAAGGGAAAACAGCTCTGAGAAGAAGGGGCAGTTCCTCACCTCTGAGTAGAACAGAATCCTTGAAATTTCCGTGCTAGGAGCGAGTAGCCGCTGCACAGGGCCCGTATTGGCTCTTGGCTCTATCCTGACACTTAGGAGCTCCACCTGGAGTGCCCTGACCCTTGTAAGAGTCCTTGAACTCAACTGAATGTGACGAAAGTGACAAGCCAGTTCGCAAAACAAGATTTTAGGCCAGCTTCCGTCTCCGGACATTTCCTCGTGGGCTTTGCAGCCCGCGTGGACTCAGTAGGTCTGCGTGGCGGGCAGAGGTGTGGCCCGTGTGCGCAGGCGGCTGCTGTCCGCCCTCTGGCGGCGTCTCGCAGAGGCTGGAAGGGAAGGGGCTCGCCGACATCCGAGCGCCAGAAGGGGGCGTCCGGCCCGTCCGCGAAGGAAGGGGCCTCACGCGAAGCGGGTCGCTCGTGGATCCAGAGCACCCCAGGTTCACAGGTGCGGGGTGTAGAAGGGGGTCAAGTAGGAGGGCCCGAGGAAGGGCGCGAAGGGGCTCCCGGTGGCGGCCGTCAGCGAGAAGGATGCGGCGGCCGGGAGGAGGACGTTGGCCGCGGCGTAGGAGGGAAACGTCTGGAAGGGCAGAGCTCCGGGGCCCGGCGGGCCGGGGCTGCCCCCCGTGCCGCCGCCGCAGGTGCCCGCTGCCGCGCCGGCTGTCCCGGGCTGTGGCGCCCCCGCCCCCGCCTGCGCCGCCCCGTCGGCTCCCGGGTTCTGCTTCTTCCACTTGGTCCTGCGGTTCTGAAACCAGATTTTGACCTGCGTCTCGGTGAGGCTGAGCGACAGCGCTAGGTTCAGGCGCTCACACACCGACAGGTAGCGGGTGGCCCTGAACTTGTTCTCCAAGGCCACCAGCTGCTCGTAGGTGAAGGCAGTGCGCGCGCGACGGGGCTTGGCGCAGCTGGGCTCCGAGCGCCGGCGCCGGGGCCGCGGGGAGCCGGGAGAGCCTGGGGCGCCCACCTGGCCGCCCTCGCCGTCCACGCTGCACTCGGCGGTCCCCAGTGTGGCCCCCCGCGCGTCGGGGGAGCGTGCGGGCCCAGTCTGTAGGTGCGTAGCTCGCTCCCGCCTTCGCGCTTGCCCCGCGTCCTCCGCGTCTTCTTCATCGTCTTCGGCCTCGGAGCCCTCCAGGGGGGATGAGGGGCCACCGCCTGGGCCCTCAGTTTCTAGGGGGAAAAAGGCTGGTGATCAGAAGCCTGGAAAGACCCAGGTCTCCAATCTCCCCTTCGTCCTCCGCAGAGAACATAGTTCTCACTCCAACCCGCTTCCCTTTTTATCTGTCCCACCGCTGGACTGCACAACCTTCCAAGAGGAGGAGTTAGGAATATGGCATCCCCTTCCCCTTTACAAATCTGCCACCTAGTAGGTGTTTAAGAAGCGTATGTTGAATGAAGCAATGGTACCTCGCATAGAGAGAGAATAATGAACTCACAGGGCAACCTGGGGGGGGGGTCGTTGTACATTAAGACATCCAGACATCAAGTGCTTTTAGTGATGGTGTGCCTCCCTAGTCGCTAGAAGCATATTTTGGTCTGAGACTCCTAGCAATTAAAAAAGAAGTTATTAACCCCACCACCACCACCACTTAAAGTGAAATTCCCCCCTTTCCCATCTTGCCTCTCCTGCCCTGTTAATAGAGTTTCAGATTTGTGCGGGACCGGATCGATAGATGTCATCTATTAAAGGTAAGTTTTAATCGAACAATATTAGGATCAGACAGGGAAAGGGGGTTTGAAGCCGGTACCTGCAAGCTGCGGACAGGAGATATGCAGGCGCCAGTAATAGAATATCGATCATGGGGGCTGAAGAGAGAGGAGGGAGGCCCCTCGGAGAGAAGATCGGAACAATTACCAGGCCCGCTGTAGGGGCCCAAGCATGGCCTCCAGAGGCACCAAGGCTGGGCCCAGACAATCACCTCCAAACTTGGGGAGCAGCAGAGGGATGCACAGCACCCACCCTCACGTGGGACCTAAGATCCTGACCCTCGAAGTCCCTCCAGGCAAGTCTCTGCCCATGTCCCACCCGGCAGATTCTGCTGTCTTTCATCCTTTTTCCTGCAATAAACTTTCTTGGCCCCTTCCTTAGTTGTCCTCAAGCATTAAGGATAAGTTAAAAAGAAAACAGGTTTCAAGAAGAAAGTGCCAGCAGTGTCCCTTCACCTCAGCCCAGTCCCTAGCCCCAGTCCAAACTTGGGTCTGGGCAGGGTAGACCAAGGGGCAGCAACGTCATGCAGGGGTCTCCAAGCAGGTGGAAATAGTCACCTGGCCACCAACCAAGATCCTGGGTGTAGACTTTGACCTTAGCTCACTCATCCATAAAATGGGAATGACGTTAATGATGCTCTCTACTTCCAAGGTTTTCAGTTTTCATTATTTTTTTCCCCTCTCCAAGCCCAGGTTCTAGTAAGTGGTGGGCACATTACATGCCTGTTAAGAAATGTGCCTGCAAGTGGGCATGGGGTGTTGGTTTCTACTGCTAAGGCGATAACAAGTCAGAACTGTGCTGTGGCCACCCGCTTGGCGTGCAGGGAAAGGGCTTCCATGACAAATCTCAGCCCTAGATGGCTGGGAGCCTCTTTTCTACCTCAATCCTATTCCAAGGAGAGGGCTACCCTTTGCACCTGCTCCTGCGTGCCCTCCCTCTTTGTAAAGATGCAGCTGAGGGCCATTCACCAAGCCCTAACTCTGTGTCACCTGAGTTGCGTCCGCTTCTTATTCTTACCAGAGGTCTCCTGCTCTTGGACAGGCTCTCCACGACTGGCTTCCTTCCCTGCTTCGATCTCCGCCAAACTTTTCTTGGCTTCCTGGGGAGCGAAGCGCACTGCCGCCGGGAGTGCAGCGCGGGTGAATTTTTGTGGATCCAGGATGTCCAAGACCGAGAAGGATATCTTGTGATGGGAGGGGGCCGCCTTGGCCCCGCCATCCTGCCATGCCAACATGCCCGCCGTCCGCGCCCCCGAGGCCGGTGGCAAGCGTTCCGGGATGGCGGCACTCGGGCCAGTCTTCAGCTGTGACTTGGCCGCAGGTCTCTATGGGCGAACCGGTCCGCGCTGCCAAGTGGAGGTGAGGAGGGGGTTGAGAGGCGGGGCGTGCAGAGAGCCGCAGGGGGCTGCATGCCGATTGGCACTTGCAGGGCCCAGGCCCCCGCCACGTGCAGGGCGCGCTGGCCACGTCCTCAGAATTATCTGGCGGGGCCGCTGGCCTGGGGTAGGGGAGCCTCCACGCTCTAGTGCGCGCGCCGGCACCGCGGAGACAGCGTAGCCAGCTCCACCAGCTTCTGCCCAATCCTCGGAATCTAGGGAAGCAAGCTTGGAAGTCTTCCGTCCTGCGGGTCCCCACTCATCACCTCCCCCCCCCCCCTTGGAGTTTACGCCTGGGCCACCTGCCCTGGATTTGGAATGCTGTTGAAGCCAGCACAGATCGTTTCAAAGCAATGCTCAGCACATCTGCTGCCCGACCGGTGAAGAACAGCAATAGCTGCAGACCCATTTACCTCAGATTTCAAAGCGCTCCTGTTCTCACAGTTTATAGTTTACAAAGCCTTTGGGTTTTCCCCATCTTTTGAGTCCTGAACATCATGGAGAGGAGGACCTAGCCTGGCCCAGACCCCTATCATGGTTTTAAAGATGTAAAGATGATCTGCCCAGGGTCACTGTTAGTTGCTGGTAATCTGGGCCTGACCAATTTTTTTTCTTTCTTTCTTTTTCTTTCTTTTCTTTAGTATATCCTTCCATCGTGCAATAAGAGAGGAAAGTCCTTCACCGAATCAGTCTTTCCCTTCTACCCTGGAGTCCAGCAGGGCTAAAGAGTAGGAAGCATTTTGGAGAGGTGACTGCACCCAAGAGACGCTGTGGGCTCTTGCCCAGGAGAGATGGCTGAGGGTGGCTGTCCTGGTTTGCTAAGACCCTAGACAGAGCCATCAAGCTGATCAGCCTTCACAGTCAGAAATTTGGACATCTGCATTAGCAATTGGGAATCCAGAAATAGACTGCTTCTCTGCCCACCTCCCCCCATCCTCTCCCAGCCCCATGAAGGAAAAAGTTCAAAGATACCCTTCTAGTTTTTGTGTAAGATCAGAGAAGAGTGACAGTTGCAACAGCTCCCACCTGCTCCCCAGTTCCTAGGGACAGCACCAAGCACCTGCAAGTGGAGAGGCTTTCACCAGCCACTCCCACATAAACATTCCTTCTATTGTCTCTCGGACTCTGTGAGCACTGTGCGTTTATTTCAGCAGCAAATTCTGAGGCTTCCCCTAGCCTCTCCACCCAGCCCACAGCTAACTGGGCTGCGCCTTTCTTCCCTGCCCCATGTGGTTTCCAAACAATGACTTGGCAATTAATATTGTCTGAGCAGGTAAGAAGTAGGAAGAGGAGGAGAACCCTTCTCATTAAAGTGGTGAGAACTGCTAATCCCATCTGTTATTGAAGAAGTAGCCTTAGAGGACAGCTCCTTGTAGCTTTTCTTATTCAAACCTTTTGGCCCCTCCCAGAGGTGGCCACCAAATTCCCTGCGGACTTTAAAGCCCTGCCGAAATTCAAGCTAGCTCCAAACCTGAAGTGAAGATGGATTGTGCTTTTAAAGCTCAGGAAAGGAAGTGCCCTGCTCAAGCCTACCAGACCACCTCCTGCCAAAGGGAACGCACACCCTGTGAAACCTGGAGAAAATAGTCATAGGACCAAAGGGCAGCACCCAGAAATGGAGACTGCAAACCACAGAACTTTCTTGACTATAGATAGGGGAGTTCATTTTCTGTTTGGACAACTCTTTCTCACATAGTTCTCACTTAAAGTTTTTTGAAAATTTTTCTTTCCCATCCTTCTACTGGCCCCAACGTCTGCCTTTTTTCTCCTGTGTTTGTGTTTTGTTTTATTTTTTTACTTATATTCTTGAGAGTAGCCAGGAATAGATCTTTGTAGGGTCATTTAAAAATGAAAATACTGGGGCCCGGGGAGATAGCTCAGTAGAATAAGTGCTTGCCTGGCAAGTGCAAGGGCCTGAGTTCAATCCCCAATTCCGCCAAAAAAAAAGAAAGAAAGAAAGAAAGAAAGAAAGAAAGAAAGAAAGAAAATGAAAAAACTATCCTAGGGCCCTTTGTCTAGAAGAAACATTGAGACCATTTCATAGAGTTGGTGAGGCTGGCTTTCCAGAGATTCCCCCATACCCCCAAATCAGGGGGGCATGAAAAGCCCCTCAGACAATGAAGAACAGCCTATACTGAGATACTGTATCTTGGTTTATAAACTGTCTCAACAGGGTATATTTAAATTATGTATCATTTTCTTTTGGTATGAATCACCCTTGCTTTGAGGTTCACAGACTTTAAATATACAAACTGAGCCAAAAAAGGAAAAGCAACAAATTGAACTGAAAATCAAGAACACAGAGAAGCTGTATTTTTTAAGCCTGTGAATGTCCTTATATTGATTTTTAATTTTTTCTTGCCTTCATTTTTCTAGCATTTCTCATGTGTGCTCAGTCCAATGAAAGGCTATATAAACTCTCAGTAAAACTTGGCTTCTGACAATAGATCACACACATACACACACACACAAAAGAAAACACCCCTGTGTTGCTAGAAAATGTTAGACAACCAGAAATGCTCTTTCTTATTCACCAAATTTAGAAACCCCCATCTGAAGAAAAGGATGCATTCTTCAGATTAGGGGACAGTGGAGACCTAGAGTACTAAGAAATCCTTTTGGCCACCTGCTTTGCATGGTCCAGGAAGCAGTGAGGCCAGCCGTTCAGAATACTCTGGAGACACATTTGATTCTCTCTTTTACACATATGTTTACATCCAAGGTATGCCTACATAATCCATATAAACACACCTAGGAAGCCACGTTGCCTCTGTGTCTCAAGTTGATTTTTTTTTTCTTTCAGCATGGGCATTAAAATTCAGCCTGAGTGCCGTCTTTAAATTGCTTTGATGCTAGGTGGGTTCCAACCCTGACCTGTCCTGATGGCAAGTGATTGCTGTAACAAGCTCGGGATCAATATTCATAGCGGGTGTCCTGGGCTGATAACACTATCCAAGACAATGTTCGCTATCAGTGGGGACAGCTGAGATATTGCGCCATTAGGGATGTTGTGTTAAATAACCTGATCCATTTCTGGGGCCATTTAATGAATTTCACAGTTTAGATAGTATCTTTAAGAAGAAGGCAAAGGCTATTCCAGAGGCACTGATGCAAATCAATGGTGCCAAGCTTTCCAAGCTATCACACAAGCAAAATGGCCTATAATTCCAGCACAGCCTTGAGGAGCTGCTGCCTGAGCCATGAATAGCGCTAACAATGGAAAGAACGTGCAGTTTATGCAGAGGGAGGAAGGGCAATATTATGAGCTGTGTTAAAGCATCTTAGATAAGATTTTATGTCCTGAAATAAAACACAACTGGAATTCTCTAGGTAAAACCCCTCTGTTTGAGCTGGCCCATGGGATAGGACATATGTGCCAAATAGACAGCTTCATAACACAGAGGCTGGTGACAAAGCTTGGTGCTGTGAGGACAGTCTCCTGGGTGTCCTCCTTACTCAGGACCTCAGCCACCTTTGCCCAATATGTGCTTTTTCAACTCAAATCAGTCTGGACTAGAAGTGGGGAGGCACTGAATTTTAGTAGTGCTTTTTTTTTTTTTTGGTTGGGGGGAGACCAGGGATCAAATTCAGGGCCTTCCACTCGCCAGGCAAGTGCTTATACAACTGAGCTGGCACTGAATTTTAAAAGGGAAACTACTGCTAGTGAAATGGGTTGCTTATTTACTTGATTCTAGATCCTCCTTGCTGGAGCTTTCATTCACAGTGAAAGGCTAGCATTTCCCATTTCCCACCAGAGCTTTGAACTCTGGCTGCTGAGCAGAGCAAATATTCCTTTTTAAAAAATGACACTTTGATTTGTGAAAGCAAACTTCAAAGTGTAAACTTCCCACCTGACCCCAAAGTGTGAAAACACACACACACATTTCCTTTTTATTTTTGCTTCCTCCTGCCTCATCCAATAATGAGCACTGAATCAACCCAGGGAGCACTGATTTGCAGCACCAGCTCTTTCTTTGTTTTTGTTTGTTGTTGCTGTTGCTGTTTTGGGTAATGCAGGCTGGCCTTGAATTCACTATAAGGCCCAGGTTGTCCTCAAACTCTTGGCAATCCTCCTGCCTTACTTAACTTCCCTAGTTCTGGTATGACAGGCATGCGCTACCATGTCTGGCTCACCACACCTGGGCTTTTTTTTTTTTTTAGAAATTTATTTATTAAGGTCAGTGAGATAGCTCAGTGAACTAAGTGCCTGCTTAAGCAAGCACAGGGACCAGGGTTCAATCCCTGACACCACATGCTGTGCCAGCCCTGCCCCCAGGCATGCTAAGCCAGCCACCAAGACCAGGTATGGTGGTGCATGCCTGTAATCCCAGTGCTGGGGAAGCTAAAAACAGGAGGACCACTATGAGTCCAAACTGTGTAGTGAGACCCTGTACCAAATACATTAAAAAATTATTTGTTTATTTAAATTTGGAGACAACGTCTTGCTACATTGCCCAGGCGGTATTGAACTTGCAAACCTCTTCCCTCTGCCTACCAAGTAGCTGAGATTATAAGCTTGCACCACTGCATTAACCTCCAGTAAAAATTTTACTCAACATATTTCACTTCTTAAAAATCAGTGGGTCGGGCTGGTGAGATGGCTCAGTGGTCTAAAGCACCTACTTAGAAAAAGCTTGGCAGAGCACAGGGACTGCGGTTCAATCCCCCAGCACCACATGCCAGCCAGCCC
>NW_004524586.1:19470338-19473910 GCF_000260255.1 Octodon degus | reverse complement strand
TATATATTATGAAGGCCCTGGGTTCAATTCCTAGTACTGCCGCCTCCCCTAAAATCAACTTTATCTTAAAAAATATAGAGGAAGCATCAAAGAAGGTGATGTAGTAATAGACATTATATTGGTGAACAGAACACGTGTTAGGCCATCATTAACAAGGGCTCTCTTTCTTGTGCCCTTGCTCTGGGCCAGCCATTGGTCTTTTCCCACACATTTTTTTTTTTTTTTTTTTTTTTTTTTTTTTTTTTTTTTTTTTTTATGAATCACCCCCATCCCTCAAAACAGGAGCAGGAAGAGTTGAGATGAACAGGTATGCAGACCGGCGTGGAGAAGCTGTGAGGATGGGTGAGCAGCACATTGCCTCAGGCTCCTTCCTCCTGACCCTGGTTGTGCCGCTTCTTCCGGGCTTCCTGTGAGCCTCAACATCCCTCTCAACACTCCTTCCCGCTGATGTGAGCCACCTCAACTAGAAAAACCCCAGATAACACTCACTGTCACACTTACATGCATATGCCACTGGCAATGCTGTCTTCAGCCCACGCCTCCTGGAAAGACATCTCTTCATTTGCAGCTCTCCCCTGGCCAAGCATTATGCCTTCTGTGAGGTCTTCCCTGATGTACCCAGGCTGACTTGGGTACTGTCTGCCACCATGCTTCCTGGGTAGCCTCCCATTATGGCCCTTGGTGGACATCTCTCTGTCATGCCTGACCTGATTCTTTTTTTTTTTTTTTTTGACGGAGCTGGGGATTGAACTCAGGCCCTTGCGCTTGCCAAGCAGGCGCTTATTCTACTGAGCCATCTCCCCAGCCCATGACCTGATTCTCCACTCCCCCTTTTTTGGTGGCCGTACTTTGGCTTTGCTCTGACTCCCTGGAGCCCTATCCTTGTATATGATGGGCCAGTCAGGGGCTTTCAGGTTCCCATGGCCAAGGAGTAGAAAACTATAGAACACTCACACTCTGCTTGTCTTAGGAATTTGAAATATAGTGGTTCTGGCTTGTGGGCATTTCATTTTGGCAGTGATGCCCAAAGGAACTTACCTATCTTCTACTCCTGGAACTGATGGTTCTTGCACTTTCCAAAATCTAGTTGCTTGCGTTTTCTTTTGAGTTTATAAATTGCCTATATTCTTCCATACCCCTCCCCCATTTTACTAGAATCTAATTAACCAGAAACCAATAACCCTGCCAAGCATAGCCTTTATCTCACTGTATAGGACACAGAATACCTGCTTCTCAGACTGTCCTAAAGTCAAAAGCTACAGAGCATTTGTCTTTTTACCTACTAACACCTTCACATTTAGTAGCTGGAAGAGTTGAAAGGAATAAATGTAGTCCAATAAGAAACCCAAAAGCTCCGCAGTTTAAAATGAGTTGGAAGGGGCTGGGGATATAGCTCAGCGACATAAGTGCCTGCCTGGCAAGCACAAGGACCTGAGTTCAATCCCTGGTACTGAAGAAAAAAAAAATAAGTTGGAAACTCATACGTTAGGAGCCAGGCAGGCTAAAGATACAGGATTGATAAATGTTTATATATGGATGAGTTCATAAATGATCTGACTTGAGGGAAGTGTCATACCCCTGTGGAGCAACTTTATGCCTATAAGAGGGACATCCATGCTGAAGTGACATCCAACACTCTTTGCGGAAGCAAGCCACAGGAATAGGAAAAACAAAACAAAACAAAACATGAGCTGAAACAAGTGTAGCATCTCCAACACTCTGGTAGAAATGTTGTGCTATCTGGTCTCCCAAGAATACCACCTAAGTAAGCTATGCCACCCGCATGCCTGCCCTCACACAGCCAATGTATACGCTAAAGCTGGCTCTGCATAACCAATACAACACATGGGAAGTGACTTTGGCTTCCTCGGCTAGGTAACAAGAAGCTGAGGCCTCCATCTTTTTTTTTTTTTTTCCCTTTGTGGGAGCAGGACATTTAATGGAATTATGCATGTATAAAAGCATTTAGGAAAAGACCCCTTTCAACAAAAAAGAAATGAGGCCTCCATCTTGTTCTCTCAGAATACGTGTTCATGAGAAGTTTCCTCTTCTGCTGTGGCTGTCACACTGTGGGACACTTAGGCCACACAAGAGAGATCATACATAGCACTTGCAAGGCCAGTTCAGACTTCCTGAATCCAAGGCTGGGTTTTTTTTTTAAATTTTTTATTTATTTATTTATGTGGGGGGGCGATTGAACCGCGGTCCCCGTGCCTTTTTGCTAAGCTTGTTCTAAGTAGGTGCTTCAGACCACTGAGTCATCCCACCAGCCCCAAGACTGGGTTTTAAGGCGATTATATGTACATCAATGAGAAGGTGACCCCTGGTCCACGTGGTGACCTCTTCTTGGGCTATCTAATAACAAGACTGGGGCCAGGGAGATAGCTCAGTAGAATAAGTGCTTCCCTGGCAAGCGCAGGGTCCTGAGTTCAACCTCTAGTACTGCAAAAGGGAGGGGGTGCTGGGGAGATAGCTCAGTGGAGTAAGTGCTTGTCTGGCAAGTCCACAGTCCCGAGTTTGATCCCCGGTACCACCAATAATAATAATAATAATAATAATAATAATAATAATAGTGATAATTACAAGACTAGTGATGTCAGGTCAAGTAGGTGAGTTGGACCACACATACATCAAAGTTTGAGATGCCCTTTTAGATCAATGGCTCTAGCACCTCCCCCATAGACCATCTCAGTAACACAGAAGACCATATGGCCTCACTTGGCCTAGTCTCACTTTCTAGGGAAGACTAAGCTTAATAACAGAGTTCCTGGAGTTAGCCTCTGCGGCTACTTCTGCTCGTGCAGTGTTACTTCTTTCCCACCTTGTTCCATGCCCTGCTTTTTGCTTTGGGTGGGGGGCTTTTTTTCTTAGTCACATGACCATGGTGGGACTATCCAGTGACATCTTTCTCCCAGCCCTGGTGTGACCATCAACTCTGACTGGCTTGAGCCCTGAGTAGGGGATTGGTAAAGCATACTTCTGGGTCTGTTTATCCGGTCATGAAGGCCCCTCAAACTTTGATGTGTGTTTGGTCCAACTCACCTACTTGACCTGACACAACCAGTCTTGTTATTATCACTATTACTAGTATTGTTATTATTATTGGTGGTACCAGGGATCAAACTCGGGACCTTGGACTTATCATGTCATGAAGGCATAAAAGTCAGCCCCACCACCTTCCTCAGCCACAAGGACTACCAATAGACCCAATCAGTTCTTTCTGGAACTGTTAGAACAAGCTGAGGAAAAGCTTCTTCACCAGATGATTTACTTGGACTCTTTTCCTAGAGATGAATGTCAGCCATACCTAAAACTATCAATTGCTAGACAATTGGATGGCATGAACCAATAAATTCCCTTCATATTTAAATCACTTGGAACCCACTTTCCATCTGTTTCTGGCAAAGAAAGTCCTGACTAATACAAGTAAATATGAAAGCATAGGGGCTGGGGAGATGGCTCAGTAGGATAAGCACTTGACTGGCAAACACAAGGATCTGAGTTTAATCCCCAGTTCCGCCAAAAAAAAAAAGAAAGCATACTATCCACATCTGTTGGACAAGTCAAGAATT
>NW_004524586.1:19453138-19470113 GCF_000260255.1 Octodon degus | reverse complement strand
AAAATTCTTTCAAGGAACCGGGGATTGAACTCAGGCCCTTGCACTTGCCAGGCAAGCACTTATTCTACTGAGCTATCTCCCCAGCTCCTTGAACTGAAATTTAGACATGATTTTGGTACATTTGTCAGTGAAAAATTAAGATGCCCAGAGCTCTGTTGGTACAGTGTATGACCCTACACACTGTACCATTAATGTGTCACTTGATGAGTTTTTGGACCAAAAGATGCAAAGATGAGACCATTACATTAGGATTCTGGGGAAGTTTTATCTTATTTTTTCTCTTTCACACTGAATCCAGGGTTTTGTACTGATTACTGGCCTTTCTTTCTTTTTTACTCTTCCCTCCCCTCCACCCTCTTTTTTCTCTCCTTTTTCTTTTGTCCTGGGGATTGATCCCATGACCTTTGCACTGACTTACACCCCCAGCCCTTTTTCTATTTTGAGACAGGGTTTCACAACATTGCTTAGTTGCCCAGGATTGGCTCAAAACTGTAATTCTCTTACCTCAGTCATTCAGGGTCTGGGGAAGCTTTTGTTTTCCTCAACTTCTTCCCTAGAAGGCAGAAGAGGATACACCTCAGGCACCTTAAGAGGATGAGAGTAGTGTTGAGGGTGATGGGATAGAAAGAAGGAAGGAGACTATTCCCTACTGGTTCTGGGAGCTGCTGTACCCACTCAGGGTTCTCTTCCTCTTGGTTTTATAACATACGAGGGAAAGTAACTCTATTTGGTTGGGAAACTAATTTTCTCTTTTCTTTGTTACATGCAGCCAAATGTGACCCTAACTTAAACAATGCTCTTTGTCCATTATATCCAAAGACTTTGCATCAGGTCTCAGTTTGTCATTGGATCACACTTAAGAATCAACATGTAGAACTCAGTATGGTGGTTCACACCTGAAATTTCAGCACTCAGGAGGCTGAGACAGGAGGATTGCTGGGAGTTCAAGGCCAGTCTGGACTCCATAGCAAGTCCATGCCAGCCTGAACGATACATAGAGAGACTGTCTTAAACAAAGAGTCAACATGTAATTTTTCAGGTGAGCGACTGGATCACTGTTTTCCATTCCTATCACTGCTATAATAAATACAGTACTACAAATTCAGTGGCTCCGAATGACAATTTATTATTTTACAGTTCTGGAGGTCAGACATCTTAAAACCATGGTGTCTGAAAGACTGTATTCTAGAACCTCTGGAGAACTGCCATTTCTTTGCCTTTTCCAATTCCAACAAGCTGCCTGCTTTTCTTATTTATTTATTTATTCATTCATTTATTTTGTGTGTGTGGCCAGCTCAGCCCACCAGGGGGCGGGGCTGGCTGGCATGTGGTGCTGGGGGATTGAACCGCGGTCCCTGTGCTTTGCTTAGTTTAGCTTGTTCTAAGTAGGTGCTTTAGACCACTGAGCCATCTCACCAGCCCCCTGCCTGCTTTTCTTGGTTCTTGGCCCCTTTTATAAGGATGAATACAACATTTTCAAATTCTCTTTCTCCCTCCCTCCCCTTACCTCATCCTCCCTCCTTCTCTCCTATGCTACTATTCTCTCATATCCTTTTCTAATTTGCCCATATGTCTTGCTTATCCTAAGGATTCTTGGGATTATTTTGGGCTATCCTAGACTACTATTTGGGATTACTTAGTTCATCCTAGACAATCACTCTGGAAGATGTTAGACTTAATTGTAACTTCAAAGTCCCTATTTTTTCCTTTTTTTTTTTTTTTTTGGAACTGGGGATTGAACTCAGGCCCTTGTGCTTGCCAGGGATCTTTTTTTTTTTTTTTTTTTAAAGGTCCCTTTTTTGGCATGTAAGATAACATATTTACATGTCTGGAAAAATTAGAATGTTATCTGAAGAAGACGTTATCCTGTATACCATAGTCCTACAGATGGAAAATGACTTGCCCAAGGTCACATGCAGAGCTGGTTCAAAAGGAGTACATGTAGGCTCATCCACTGGCAGAAGCACCTTTTCTCTTTCTCTTTGGCATGAAGCTGAAGCCCAGCCATTGTTTCAAGATCCATTTCAAGCTGCTCCTCTGCTAAGATGCCACTGCTACCCCACCATGGTTCAGGAAGAATATCCTCTTGGCTCTGTGTCACACATTTGATGCCTAGGGGATTGAACTCAGGCCCTTGCACTTGCTAGGAAAGCGCTTATTCCACTGAGCCATCTCCCCGGCTCATGGATCAGTAATCTTGAGGGCATATACCTTTGTCCTCCACCCAATTTTGACCTTTGAAGGCAAAGATCACTCAGACCGTTTTGCACCCATAAAACCTACTGCACAAGAGTAGGGGCTCATTGTTTCATGATGTTCCCAGAAGATTATGCACTGACTCACTCACTGTATTACAGAAGGCTAAAAACTACATTTCCCAGATTTCCTTTCAGGTTGGAACAGATTTGGCCAAGCCAGACATGGAGAATGTTAGGTTCTGGTCACAGGAGAAAGGACACTTCTGAGGAAATAGAATTGGAAATGAATAGATAAATTGGAAATGAATGAATAGGGATAGAATTGGTTCTTTTGCGGCAGCTGGGCTGTAGGCTGTACTATTACATCTCTGGCATCTTGGCAGCCAAGAAATGGATCAGTACTCCCAATACAGCAGTGAAAATACACATTTCTTTTCAATGCATGGTGCCTGAGTAGTTTGGTTCTCTAACCCTCCTGGAAACCTAAATTCCTTTATGCCCTGTGTAAACAAAACCATCCAGCTAGAGTGGATTCTACATCTGTAACTAGGAACCCTTATATACAGTATAATGTAAACACCCTAAAGGGAGAAACTAATTTTTCTCTTGGAAGCAGCTCTACTAGTAAGTTTACCAGCAGAATATGCACAATTCATTAAACTGAGTTAAAGCTCTAACATGCTGATGAATTTCTTTCTGTAAAAGAAGGGCTTAAAATAGTAACTGTCCCCTTCCTTTGAAATCTCAAGGCCAAATTGTTAACAGAAGTCAAACTTTCCTGTTTCAATTTAATTAATTAGTTCAGAGGGGTTGTCATGGAAATTAATTTTTATTGTGAAAAAGTAATATTAAATGCAATTTTATAATTAATCTAAAAAGATGTGTGACCTAATATATTGGAATATTCTCATTTTCTTTCAAGCCTTGTTCTTATACATCCTTATTTTTGTGGGGCCACTATCTGCGTTGTATTTATTTATTGAGCAGTAGTGGGGATTAAACTTAGAGCCTTCACATTGAGCTACATCCCAGCCCTTTTTTAAACTATTAGTAAGTTGGGTTTTTTAAAAAATTTTACTTATTCATTTAATGTGTGTGTGTGTGTGTGTGTGTGTGTGTGGCCAGCTCAGCCCACCAGGAGGCGGGGCTGGCTGGCATGTGGTGCTGGAGGATTGAACCGTGGTCCCTGTGCTTTGCCAAGCTTGTTCCAAGTAGGTGCTTTAGACCACTGAGCCATCTCTCTGGCCCTGGGGTTGTTTTTGTTTTTGCAATACCGGGGATTGAACTCAGGACCTCAGGCAAGCGTTTATTCTACTGAGCTATCTCCTCGCGGCCCAAGTAGTAAGTTTAAGGGGAAACCACCTGATGCAGTCAGATAATTTTTTTTTTTTTTTCAGAACCGGGGATCGAACTCAGGCCCCTGCACTTGCCAGGCAAGCGCTTATTCTACTGAGTCACCTTCCCGGCCCCTAAATAGTAAGTTTTGATACAGATTCTTGTTAATTTGCCCAGGCTGGGCTGAGATTTGCGTTCCTCCTGCGGGAGTCTCTCATGGTGCTGAGATTACTGGTGTGCACCATCTCGCCTAGCTCGTACTTTCCTCTTCCACATGGCAGAACATGAGCATCTTCTAAACGTTACCGAGTCTTCCTTCCTTTGTTTTTATCACATTTAACTTCTTTTAGTATCCATGCTATGCTTTCTTGAACAGTTCCCGTCTTTGTACATTTACTTTTCTTCCAGCTTGCTTTATCCTGACACTTTACATTTTTGGACACACTTCCTCAGCGTGGCTTCCCGGGCACGGGACTGTCCCCCAGGGGCTCCACTCATCCTGTCGCTCGCAGTGGTGGAGCGCTCTGCTACCGAGGAATGAGAACGCTAGCGAAGCGCGGATACAGCGTGTTGTCTTTAATTCTTTTTCTTTTTACGGATGTTTTCTCGTCTCAGTTTGCCTTTGCCCTGATTTTTAGGCAGGTGAATTCTTCCCTAAAGTCCTGTCAATCGCTTTCCCGACCTCTAAGAACCCTGTTACTGGTCGAAACACTACTTCCGGGACCCAGCGGAGCACTTCGGGCAGTTCCGGTTTTCTACCCGCCCACTCTGCCCTCTGAACTACAACTCCCAGGAGCCCCTGCGCGGCAGGCGGGGCCGCGGGCTCCCTTGCGGGTTGGGACCCTGGGTCCAGGGTGCATCTGTGGGGCGCAATGGCTACGTGGAGCGAGCGGCTGGCTGGCGTGCGCGGGGTGCTGCTCGACATCTCGGGCGTGCTGTACGACAGCGGCGCGGGCGGCGGTGTGCCCATTCCTGGTTCGGTGGAGGCGGTGGCGAGGTGAGTGGTCAACGGGAGGGTGGGCACTCGGCTGTGCGCTCAGCCCGCGTCGCCCTGTTGGCGGTCTCTGCCGAGGGGCGGGGCTTCCGCGCTGGCCCCGCCCACTCGCGTGTTCCTACAGGTCCCGGCTGTAGCTGTGGGGCTCGCTAGAGACTGGCTGAGCTGCGCTGTCCAACAAAACAGCCGCTTTGGTAGCCCTAGCTGCCGGGCGCTTCAGCTATAGCTAGTAGCTGGGATTACAGGCAGGCACCACTGTGATGCCCTGCTGAAATTATATATATTATATTACATTTGCAGTACACAGTGCTTACATTCCTTTGTGGAGTTGGTACACATACATTAAGACATCGTAATTCCTTTTTTCATCTCCTTTCCCTCTGAAATATTTTCATTATATTAGGTTAAATAAAATGTTAGAGGGGTTGGAGAGATGGCTCAGTGGAATAAGCGCTTCCCTGGTAAGCACAAGGGCTTGAGTTAAACCCCGGTTCCGCCAAAAAAAAAAAAAAAAGTGAGATTCCACCTGTAGCTTTTGACTTTTTGCTGGAAACTTTAAGTTACATAGTTGGCACATGATGCAAATCTGTTGAGCTGTATTGGTTCCATGGGGAGAGGACCCACCATGCTTTGTCCATGCAGGACAATTTCAGGGCCATGGTTGGCACCCCTGGACCTAGGCTTTATTATTGCCATTAGTGTTGTGACCAGCACTGCCGTGTTCTTGATTGGGCCTAGGGGCCTGGCTTCGCTGGGACTCAGTTTAGCGACCTGTAGACAGCAGTTAAGCGGGCATCTTGGTCCTTCTCAGAGACTCCACTGTACCCATCAGCTGTATGTGTGGGAGCTGCTGAAATCTCAGGGACCCAAACCAGACTGCACAATAAAGTGGGAGGGGCTTGGGAGGCTGGGAGCTCCTAGCCTCCAGGGGTGCATGGGAAGGACAGACCGGGCTTAGGAACTGCCGCTGAGCATCAGTGGGTGGTTTTAGTCCCTCCAGAAGCCTGCACTAACCTCAGGGCTTTAGACTGGCTCAGTCACAAGTGAGACACTGTCAGGCGTGACACATGTGGGAATGGAGTAGTGGGTGCCAGGCTGTGCTTTGGGATGAAGGGGCCCCATATGGGAAGGAAAGAAGCCGGAGCCTCTATACTGTAAGTGAGGTGTCCAGGCCTGATGAAGGTCATGTCTGGAGAGGAGATGGACAGTATTCTGCACTCAGATAGACCAGGTCACCCCAAATGGGCATAAGTGATGTGAAGACCCAGTACTAAGTGCAGCAGCAGGACAGAGCCCTAGGCTAGAGAGGGGGTGGAGAAGCTCTGAGGAGAGGGCTTCGAAGGAAAAGGGGGAAGCGCCTGTGGGCAGAAGGAAAAAGCAGCTTCAAAGCCTGAGGCTGAGCACTTGCAGTGCTCTCCAGCTACAGTCCTGTGCCAGTCCTGTGTGTGGTGGAGGGGTGGTCACAGCAGGCAGGGGGTGGGCTGAGGAGGGTGACGGCTGTTCTCGAATGGTAGACAAGCCATGAAGGTTTGCCACATCATCCATTTATGTTCGGAAGAAATTCAAATGTAAGAAATGAAAACACAAGTGCAATGAGGACAGGGAGATTTGCTTTGTAAACTTGTTTTGAGACAAGCTATCACTATTTAGTTCAGGCTAGCATTGAACTCACTGCAGCCCTCCCGCCTCAGCCTCTTGAGTACTGGGATTACAGGTGTGCACCCCACCATGCCAGACTTTGTAATCTTGAAGTAAGAGAAGGCCTTTGTATCTGTTAAAATATGGAAATCAGCAACCAAAACCCAGCAGCCTAATGGAAGTATAGACAGTGGACATATGAAGTTCACGAGAAAGGAAACAGGAGTGATCCCACAAGTGTATGAGGATGCTTGGCCTGACTCAAATAAGACAAATGCAAAATAAAATTATGCCAAGGGGTTGGGAGATGGCTTAGTAGAATAAGCGCTTCCCTGGCAAGTGCAAGGACCTGAGTTCAATCTCCAGTTCCACACACACACACAAAAAAAAAACCTATGCCAAGATGTCATTTTCTATCAACTTAACAAAACTGACATAAATCTAAGAGTTTACCTTCTCTTGGTGGGAATTTGAGGAAATAGACCCTGTCACCCGTTACTTGTGGAAGATATATTTGGTGCTGTCTACCAGCAACTCCACTTGTGGGACTTTGTCCTGCCTCACACGGGAGAAATGACCTAAGCACAAGGTCATCTGTGACAGAGACTTTTGAAATAGCAAAGAACTGTAGGAGAACATTACTGTGCCCATGTTTACCAAGAGTGTCCAATTGCAGCCTGTGTGTTGTCCACTCCTGTGTTATGATAAAAATGTTTTTAAAAGTAAGTTTTGGGGGCTGGGGAGATGGCTCAGTGGAATAAGCGCTTCCCTGGCAAGCGCAAGGACCTGAGTTCAATTCCTGGTTCTGCCAAAAAATAAATAAATTAATTAATTAAATTAAAGGAAGTTTTGTTACATACATTACTTTTTTTTTTTTTTTTAATGTATTTGGTACAGGGTCTCACTTTGCAGCTAGGACTCATAGTGATCCTCCTGTTTTTAGCCTCCCCAGTGCTGGGATCACAGGCCTGCCATGATGCCCGGACTCGGCCACTGGCTCAGCATGCCTGGGGACAGGGTCAGTGGGGCATGTGGTGCCAGGGATCGAACTCCTATCCCTGCTCTTGCCTAAGTGACCCCTTAGTCTGCTGAGCTATCTCACCAGCCCTTATGTATTTTATATGCAGCCCACCCAAGACAATTTTTCATTTAGTGTTGCCCATGCAAGCCAGGCATGTCCAGCATCAAAAGGTTGGTCACACCTATGTGAATGGCATCCCATTCGGTGTAAGAAGTGAGCACTCCTCTCTGCATGATAGGTTCTGGCCCTAGTATGAATGGCTGCATTACTACGGTGGTCATCCAATATGGCGGAAGCCCTTAAAACAACAGCTTATCTTTCCAGAGACCACCTCCCCCTTCTTCTCCAACTCATTTCCTTTCACCTTTCCCACCACCTCAGGGAAGGCCCCAGTCAGCTCCTCAGGTCTATCTAAACATCCCCCTCAAGCCCCACCCTGACAAAAGGCCACAAAAGCCTCAGCCTCCCTCTGTTCCAATCCAGAGAATTCCTTATCTTCCCAAATTCTCTCCCTGTCCTCTGAGATAATGAAGCCCCTTTCCCTTTATAACAAAGCCCCTTTCCCTTTTCCTTCTGCCTTTTTCTCTGCTGCGACACAGTCAAAACCTATCACTGTACATGTCTAGTAAGGATAGACATGTACCAGGCACCACTTTTGGGTAGAAAAGATAGAAATGTAAGCATTTTTTTTTTTTTTTTTTTGCGGAACTGGGGATTGAACTCAGATCCTTGTATTTGCCAGTCAAGCGCTTATCCTACTGAGCCATCTCCCCGGCCCCCTGTAAGCATGTATTCCTACTACCATGTTTGCAGGAAGAGCGTGGAGGGACAGAAGTTATTTTGGAGTCTTTTTTTTCTTTTTCCTTTTGTATTTAGTACAGGGTCTCACTACGTAGATCCAACTTGTAGTGACTCTCTTGTTTTCAGCCTCCCACATGCTAGGATTACAGGCGCACGCCCTCATGCCCAGTCTCAGTCACCATCTCAACGCGCCCTGGGGGGTTGGGGCTGGCACGGCATGTAGGGATTGCAACCTGGCTGGTGTACTGTGCCTAAGCAGGCACTTTAGTCCACTGAACTATCTGGCTGGCCCTTATTTTGGAGTCTTGAAGGATGAGCTAGGGAACAAGCCATCCCCTCAGCCTTCCTCAGCGCTAGGATTACAGGTATGCACCACCACGCCAATCTAAAAATAACTTTTTATTAGAGTGAATTATACATATAGAAAGTGCTTGTACTGTGGTGTAACTGTCCGTGAGTTTTCACTAGCTGGTGTCACTTGTGTAGCCCATGCCTGACAAGCCTTTACCTAGAGGGACTCTTGTCCTGGTGTCTAGTATCATTGATTAGTTTGCTTGTTATTGACTGTGTATCATTGAAACCATGTTACGTTCCCCTTTGTGTTTTGTTTCTTTCACTCCATATTGTGTCTGAGAGATTTGCTCACGTATGTGGCGTGTGGTTGTAGATTCCGTGGAGTGATGAGCACCACAGTTTGCCCTCTGTCCTGTTGGTGGAGTGTAGTTTCCAGCTGGGGTTATTAGGCACAGTGTGCTGCACGCCTTGGAGCATCACAGAGCGTATCCTTCAGTGAGTGCACTGATGCCTTCCTCAGGGTGTGCCTCCATGGGGCAGCTGATGTGGGAGGGGTGTCTGGGTCCTAGTAGTTGCTTCTCCTCATGCCCCAGAGAGGAGCCAGTTTTCATTTCAAGCTGACAATGAATGAGAGCCCCAGCATTTCAGGGTTTACCAAATAGGGTCTTTTTTAAAGTTTTATTTGTTTATTTATTTGGTTTTTTTGTGTGTGGTCAGCTCAGCCCACCAGGGGGCGGGGCTGGCACGTGGTGCTGGGGGATTGAACCGCGGTCCCTGTGCTTTGCTTTGCTTAGCTTAGCTTGTTCTAAGTAGGTGCTTTAGACCACTGAGCCATCTAGGGTCTTTAGAAGTATAGTTTCTTTTTTTTTTTTTTTAATATATTCCGCTGTTTGTTTATTTATTTATTTATTACATTTATTTATTGTGTGTGTGGCCAGCTCAGCCCACCAGGGGGTGGGGCTGGCTGGCATGTGATGCTGGGGGATCAAACCGTGGTCCCTGTGCTTTGCTTAGCTTAGCTTGTTCCAAGTAGGTGCTTTAGACCACTGAGCCATCTCTCCAGCCCCTCTAATAGGGTCTTTTTCCCTCTGAAAACCCTGAGTCAACTCAGGAGTCTGAGGCAGGAAGATCATAAGTTTTGAGGCCAGCCTGGGCAACTCAGTGAGGCCCTGTCTCAAAATTTTAAAAGGAAGGGGATACAGCTCCATGGTAGAGAACTTCCGGAGAATGCTTGAGACCCTGGGTTCAACCCCCAGCACCACAAGGCAGGCGAGAAACCTTGAAAAGTAAAGTCAGGTCAAGGGTTATACAGCCAGTGCCTCAATCCCTCCCTCTTTGTCCAGGAACAGAGCAGGCTGTAGCAGGGACCTTGGTGCTACCGATGAGCCTTTGCTTTCCAGGCAGTAGTATGGCTCTGGGAAACGTGTCCCAGTCAGGTGAAGGTGCCAGATTTCTCCAAGCGACAGCAAGGTGGCCACTCGAAGAGAGCACGTACTGTGCTCCTGATGTTAGTGCTTTCCTCCTGTTGTCTTGTGTAGTCCCCCTGGAGCCCAAGGAAGGGTGCTGCTGTCCTGCTTTACCACCAGGAGGACTTGGTTCAGAGAGCAGTGTGGGTACAAGGGGCCGTGGTAACAAGAGGCTCAGGGAAGCCTAGTCTACCTGAGGGCAGGGAAGGGTCACTGAAGTAAGGCCAGGGCTTCCCTCTTACAGCAGATGCTTCTGTCTCGGTGCAGGGCGCTCCAGCAAACACATGCACAGGCTGCATGTGCCACTAGTGCCACTAGATGTGGAGCTCTAAAAGCTTCTGTAAGCAAGCTCTGTGGGCGCTGCACCATTTTATTTTATTTTATTTTTTAAATTTAATTTATTTATTTATTTGTGTGTGTGTGTGTGTGTGTGTGTGTGGCCAGCTCAGCCCACCAGGGGGCGGGGCTGGCTGGCATGTGGTGCTGGGGGATTGAACCGTGGTCTTTGTGCTTTCCTAAGCCTTTTCTAAGTAGGTGCTTTAGACCACTGAGCCATCTCACGAGCCCCTGCACCATTTTATTTAGATCCATCTAGCCAGGGCGTCTCCTAACTGCAACAGTATGTAATTGTACAGCTGTAGAATAACAGCCTGAACATACAACAGAATCATTTGTTATACAACTGACAGAGGTAAAAGGCTCCCTTCCAAGAAAGCCACAGAAACTATTTCTGGCCAAGGGGACACTGTACCAGTTTTATCATAACACTATCAAGGAACCAAGAGAACCAAGTCTGTATACTTCATCTGGTCCACCTGGGCTTTCTCAAGTGACCTTTGGGGCCCCTCCCATGGGCTACCAGTCACAGACTCCATGGTGAGGTTGTCACTGAGGGTTCCCTAAGCAGCTGGTACCCACATAACCTGGTCCTCCACATTGTAGTGATGGGAAGTCTTTCCCTTTCTCTTCAGCTCTTCTGTCAGCTTTTCAGGCAAGGCCTCCACGCAGGCCCAACCACCACAGGGAGGCCCTGTGACTCTCCCCAGTCTGTGAAAGATGCCTGAAGCTTGGGAACAAGAAGCTGGAGGAATGGGACTTGCCCCTCCAGTAAAACATGCCTACTTTGGGCATGGGGAAAGGGGGAAGATTTCCCTCTCTTGGTGGCTGAGGCAACAATGGGCTCTCCCAGGAGTCCTATATTGGCCCAAGCCCTGCCTGCCAAGGCACATGGCCAATCATCTAACTGGCTTGTAGCTTGGGCAGCTGTAGGAGCAGCTTCTTTCCCACCTTTCCCTCCTTGAAACCACAACTCCCTTTGAAGTCCTTCTGGGGCTCAGAGGAAGCTCCTGGGGTGAGACCAGCTGCTGCAGAGGGCCAAGTGTGAAGGGAGAGGGATGGAGCCCTGGAGAGCATGTGCCTCCTTGGCAACTCCCCGGCACCAGGACTCCCAAGCACCATCCTCACTCTGTGAGCCTGGGAGAGGGCGACTCACTGTCTGCTACTCTTTTTCCTGGGCTTCTGTGGTAATGAGTGTCCTAAGATTTTCTGAAAGCTGCCCGCTGAGCAGGACATAGAAATCACATGGAGAGCATAAACTCAGCTTTTGCAAATAGGATGGATCACAGTAACCGAGGCTGTTATATATTGAGAGAGGCCTGGATGGGTGAGGCAGGTCACCTCACCTTCATACCAGCCCCTGAGGTGGTATATGCTCCCCTTTGCAAGGGGAGGGCTGAGGCTCAGAGATCCTGGCACTGGCAGTAGAAAAGGGGGCTGAGCCCTCATAAAGGAAGATGTATTCGTGCTCATCCCACTCACAGCAAACATTCATCGATACCTTCTGTGTACCAGAAACATCTCCCTGGGCACTGGGGATGTGTGGCAGGAAGGTGGATGGGTATCTGTGCCCTGGACGAGCTGATGTAGTGCAGAGAGAGCAGCAGTGACCAGCACGTGCCCCGAAGGCCAGTGTGGTGGGCGGAGGAGCATGAAGCAGAAAGCTGGGAGCCCCAGGCTGTAGGTGCTGCCCTTGGCCTCCCAGGGCCTGCAGGGAATGAGTTGAGATCAGGGGATGGTAGGGAGCTAAGAGCTCGGACACAAGAACAAGGGGCCCGGCTCCCTTGTCTTTCCTTGGCAGTGTGGTTGTGAGTCTCCAGGCTATTGCTTTCTGGAGCTGCTGGGTGTGGCTTACTGCCTGCAGCGGGACTTGTGACCAACACAGACATCTGTAACTGGCCTGAGTCTTCCCCACCAGGCCTTTATTGGAGCCTATTGTGGGGCAGATTGGGCTCCCCAGGAGAGCCATTCAGAGGCTAGGCTGGTCACAGCAGGAGCTGCAGCACAAAGGCACAGGCGGCTGGACCTGGATGATGGCCCTGGAGGCATCTGCATGTGAAAGGCAGTGGACATTTACTGCATCCTGTCTTGGGCCACTAAAGCACATCTGCCAGTTAGCCCAGGTTTGGATGGTCTTTTCTGAGCGGGCGGAAGGAAGCAGCCTCGACCCAGGGCAGCCTCATAAAGCAATTCCCACCCCAGACCTCCTACCCCCTGCACTGTAGGCCAGGTCCACAACCCAGCATTTCTGTTGATTCCTTGCAATCCCCAGGATGACCGGAAGCCTTGGGAACCCTGTTAAAATGCAGGTCTTGAAACAGCAAGGGACCAGGGCCAGAGGAACTCTGAGGTCTGACTGGTCCTCAGCCTCTAGGACCTCATGCTCAGCTGCCCCAGCACCATCCAGCCTTGGGGACAAAGGCTTCTGGGCCAGGCTGGAGCGTCATTTGCAGGGCATCATCTCGGTCCACCTGCAGGACTGGCCAGCCCAGCACCTGGTGTGGTATTGCCTGGCGTGGTGTTGCTTCCCTGTTAGCTTAAACTGGGACCTAGGACAGGCAGTGTTTGTGGAGAACACACTGTCCTCATGGGGCCCTTTATTGTCAGACAGCAGAGGGTGTGGACCAGTGGAGTGTGCTCCTCGTCTCGGGTCCTGTGTTTTCTGTTTTGTAGTTTCAACATTTGAAATTTCATAAGCTAGGTGGCTTCCTCCTTGTAAATGTGCCTACTAGCGCATGAATTAGGTCATAGTTTCTCTCCCAGTCACATAGCTGGTCCTTTTGTTTTCTTCGATATGAGCTATGTTCTGCTCAGTGGCTTATACTGGGAAGAGTCTCAGTGCTTCCTGACTACAGGCCCCGTTCTGTGAGTGGAAGTGTAAAGCTACTTGTCAGGTGCTTACAGGGAAGCCATGTGAGCGTGTGAGCAAAGCCAGGCACTGGGTGCTGGCATTGTGTCCCCCAAGCCCCTGTGCTCCTGGGTATGCAGGATCAGCTATCAGACGTATACTCTGAACTCCTCCCACTGTCCCTGCATTGCCCAAAGCTGGCTTCTTGTCAGACTGAAGCTGCCTGGAGAGCCAAGATACCCAGCACCCCAGTGAACTTATCAGAGGTGTAGCTGACATTTTCACTGCCGTACTTATCACTGCCATTTATTATTTGCAGTGTGCCAACTGCTTCCCATGTGTCTTTTTAAAATACGGCCTTTATGATGGCCCTATTGTGTAGCTGTTGTTAGCACCTTGTTGTGTGGGTGAGGAACCTGAAATTGGAGGTCAGGTGACAAACCAAAGGTCACATAAGGAAGAGTGTATGCTTCCCAAATCCAGCTCTCCCACTCATAGGACTGGGCTGCTCAAGGACAGCTCATGGCTGGCTGACTGCAGGGCTTGGGAGGGGCAGCTGTGCTCCCGAGTGCCCACAGCATGCTCTGAGACACCTTGTGTCCCTTCAGAACTCAGCCTTTCCTTCTGTGAAGAGAGCCGCTTAGGTTAGAAGATGCTGGAGGTCACCCTTTGGAGAGGAGACCATGCGCTGATTCTTCTTTTTTTTTTTCTTTTTTTCTGATTCTTAATTATGTTCATTAATCACTATGGAATCAGTGCCCCAGCCCTAGCATGTCCCTGCAATCTGAGCTTGATGGCTGATGTATGTCATAGAGAACGCACAGGATGGGTGTTCTACGAGTAGGTGAGGCAGGCGCAGGCATGGGAAGTGTACCACATGTTTCATAATTGCCCTGGCTTGAAGCCTGTCCATGTCTGTTTGACCTCATCAGCATCCCATTGAGGTCACTGGCTGATTGGCTTGGACTGAGAGACACAGCCAAGTTCAACTCCTGAGTCCTTTCTGTCCTTGCCTCCATCCAGACTTTGGACTTTTGATGACACAGGGTTCTGGGCTACTGCCCAGCAGTGTCTAGTGGAGTAGGGGGAGGCCCCAGGCTGCCTGCCTGCCTGGTGGGCAGGAGGAAGAGAAAGGTACAGCAGGCCTAGCAGAGCTCTTTAGGGCCTGCTATAATGCCAGCAAGAGGGGTCATGGCATCTCCTGCGTACAGACCTGGACTGTGTCTCCTTCATGTAGCCCAGGAGCCTGCTGTGGACATCTGGCTACCAAGGGTGTATACAGTAGCCTCACTGGGACGTCAGCCCTCAGTCCCATCGGCACAGCCTTTCTGCACTTCTCCTGGCCCCAGCTGAGGCCATGGGGAGCAGGCATTCTCAAGCCAGTGGGGCTGTTTTGTGGTTAAGTGAATAACTAAATTTTTCTACTGAAAAACAACTGCCTTTTCTCGGGGCTTCTGTTTCACCTTCTGTTTTAAAAAATTGAGTTCTTAGAATAAATAAACCCTTTGAGGGTTTCAGTTCTCTGAATATGTGCTTTCCATCTCTGTTGCTGCGTAGAGGAGAAGTAGCCAGACATGTCGGAATTGGATATTGGCCGGTACTGCTGAGGACACGCACTCCTACTGCTGCTGAGGGCCAAGGCATGGGCGCCACCTGCATTTGCTTCACCGCAACCCCCTGACAGGCCGCTACAGTCCTCTCCTCTCTTTGAGGACACTGAAACTTAGTTTGTATCTCTCTCCTCTGTTCTCAGTGCAGTAGTAAGAAGGTGGCTGCAACCTACTCCAGGCGAGGTCTGAGTTGTGGTACCTGATGGCAAGAGCAGGCTGGTGGAAGAGAGGCAGAAGTGGATGAGGAGAAAGCCTCCTGCCCTTCCCTTTTGCTTGGTATGAACTTCTCTATGAGGCAGATGGGCCAAGATCAGACCTGGAATTTGGATTTTCCAAGTGCTTCTCCCAGTAAAATATTGCCCTGCACTGGGTATTAGATACTATGACAGATATACCGGGGGTGGAATCCTAGAGGGCATCCAGGTAACCTCAATGTGCGTCATTCCTTGCCATTCTCAGACCCCCGGACACAACTTGAGCTGCTGTTTTCCAAATTTGAGCTTTACTTTATGGACCAGCTAGCACATCAGACCTGCAAACTGCCACCCCCAAGCCCTCTGATGACACTGCAGTGAGGGTCCCCCATGGCCTTGCTCCACAGCTCCTTGTATCCTGTGGCTTTTTGAGCTCTTTTGGCCTCTATGACACTGGCTTGGTACTGTCTTCCCACCACCCCATGTCCCCACTCAGATGTTGGTAAACCAGGGCTGTGGTTATGGGAGACATGGGCTGGTCATGTACCCAGGTGCCCTAGAACTCCACCAGCTCAACTATTCCTGTAATACCTGCTATGGGGGTACTGACCAGGCAGGGTGCAGTTGAAGCACAACCCTCTGGGAGCCTGGAGCTGTTGGGGAACACAGAGAAGCAGGCCCTGATGACCACAGCCAGACTGTAGGACTGTGAGCTCTGCCTGGGGTAGGGTGAGTGCCAGGCTTCCCTAGGTGAAGGACACAGGAACCAGGCCTTGAAGGAGAGTAGAATTTGACTCAGGTGGTAAGAGCCCCTCTGGGTCAGACAAAGATGACATACCGCCAGGGCTGGAAGGGAGGGGAGGGGCCTAGGCTGCTCTTTCCCTGTCAGCTTGGTGGGGGGAGACCTTGGCAAACTGGAGAGGGCAAGCTGTTGAGCTGTCCCAAGGTCACTCAGGATGTCCAATAATTGTCCTAACACTTTACCTGCCACGGAACAATAATGCGAGGGTTTTCATTATTTTCGGGTGAGTGCTCTTGGCAGATGCCGACAGCCAGCAGATGTGTAAAGTCCGAGGTGATTTGTAAGGGACCAGCTCATCTGATGCACGGTAATTGCACTGGGCGACGTTGTCACTCAGGGGCGTATCCTGGTTTGCTGAGATGAGGTAAAGGTCAGTTCAAAGATCCAGTTTGGCCACCGGAAGTGGGGGCAAACCCCACCCCCAGGGGACTCCAGAGGGGTCATCTTGCTGAGTGACTCAGAAGGACTGTCAGGACAGCCAGGGCCCTGCAGAAGTCCCCCTCTCCCCAGGCCGATTTGGTGTCCCATCCCAAAGTGTAACTTGTGCTGGCTGCAGACTCTTGCAGCTTGTTGGAAGCTGTGCCCTCCTGGACTTCCCTGGCATTCTGGAATCCCTACGTTCTAGACTTCCCACCGCCAGCTCTGTGCCGTTCGCTGACCGCAGGCCTCATGGACAATGAAGCTTTGCGTCTTCAGCTGTCTCAGTCTGCTCAGGCTGCCACAAAGGGACCGAATCGTGGCTTAAGCACCAGAGTAGTTTGTTTCTTCTTCTCAGTTTCAGAGACTGCAGTGTATGCAGGGTGTCAGCATGCTTGGTTTCTGGCGAGAGCCCCTTCTGCACTTAAAGGCTGTATATTCACATAACCCCTTTTTTGTACAGGCACAGAGGGAGACAGAAAAGGAACAAGAAAGGCAGCTCCAGTGCTCTTGGGTGTCTGGTCTCCTGAGGACACTGGTCCCATCGTATTAGGGCTTCCATCTTTTGATTCTTTTAAACTTTACCTCTTCCTAGGCACTACTTTTCGGAACCAGGGATTGAACTCAGGCCCTTGCGCTTACCAGGGAAGCTCTTATTCCCCTGAGCCATCTCCCCGGCCCGCTAGGCACTACTCTTTAGTCACAGTGGGGTGAGGGCTTAAACATTTGCCCGCTATATATGCCCCTTGAAGCCTTCCCATTGGTGTCTGTCCCCCTGTATTCCACTTCTGTCCCCACAGCGCACACACGGGTACAGCCCATACACTCCTCTGCAATTCAGGACACCCTGCAGCAGGGCTGCCCAGGGCATGCAGTTTTTATTTCAGCCTCCTGGACCTTTAGCCCAGTTGTGCAAAGGCTGCACGTGCCACCACAGATAGTCGAGGGTGTGTAGATCTGTCCCTACAAGCTGGGTGACCTGAGGTGAGTGTCTGTCCGCAGAAGTCTCCACTTAGCCATT
>NW_004524586.1:19444835-19452993 GCF_000260255.1 Octodon degus | reverse complement strand
ATGTGGTGCTGGGGGATCGAACCGCGGTCCCTGATGCTTTGCTAAGCTTGTTCTAAGTAGGTGCTTTAGACCACTGAGCCATCTCTCCAGCCCCTCACTTAGCCATTTCTAGTGCGAGGATGATGGTTCTCGCCTCATAAGCCTGACTGCTCGATCAGCTGGTGCTTAGTGAGGGCCACCTGCCAGCTGGACATCCAGCCCTGGGGATGTGAAACGACAAACCACCTTCTGCCCTCAGAGCAGGAGGACAAAATTAGGTCATGGCCCCTGAGTGGAGGTATCGTGCTGCTTCCTGAGACGCTCTGCTGATATTTTACTATTTTGCCAATTATTTCAACAGTGATTATATTTCACTCCAGGATGAAGGAGCCCCTTGAAGAGGCCCCGTGTGGGCAGGACTCTGAGGGAGGGCATTGCCATTCATTTTCTTACTAGATTTTCAGGGATGGACAGCACTTCTAACACTAGTACGTGGACTTGCAAAACATATCGCTTGGATAAATTGATGTTGCTCTTTCCAGGGAGACTCAGGCATAAGTATCCCAAGTGAGTCCTGTGATTCACTCCCTTCCATCCACTTCTAAACTTGTGCTTGGAGTGACAGATGTGAGGCTCTGCCATCTCACCGCGACACCGATTGTTCACTGTTCTGAGAAGGTCACATCATCATTCATTAGCAATAATTAGTCCCCAGGGACCCCCTGCACTTCTTCACTCAACTGCTCCATTAACTTGGGTGCAAATCACACATTCCAGACACCAATCAATGAAGATTTGCCCATAATGTACAAGGTGATGCTATTAGTTACAATATATTAACTGCTTAATTTTAAAATAAAAAAAGCTATCTTTATGAAGGGCAATTAACCACTAAATGTAATTGATCATTCATAAACCTCTGATTAGGAAAGACAAATAATAAGAAAGGAATGAATCACCTGAGCTGCAGAACAAGACGTGTTCAGCATCTGGGTCTGTGTTCCCTCTGCTATCAGCTGGTCTACAGACTTCTTCCAAAGTTGCCCCTGGCAGCCCCCAGGCTGGGAGAGTCCAGAGGCTCCATGATGCCTGCTTATGTCTGTTGGGGCTTGGGAAGGGGATTACAAGCTCAAGGACAGCCTGAGAGAAGCAGCTGGTGAGGTCATTTAGACTTCTCCATCAGTCATTCAGAAAACACTTATGGGGGGCTGCCATGTGCCATGCACTGGGGGTGGCATGGAGGCTGGACAGACCCCATCCTTTGATTGTCAATGAGGTTCAGGTTGTACCTGGAGTTGTTCCCTCCCCCCACACATTAGGAAGAGGCGGGGGCCTGGCTCCATCCCACCGTCTTGGTGGTTCTCTACTTCAGCCTCGTTTTCTACTCCGTATTCCTTTTCCCCAAGCTGTCGTTCTATTCTAGAGATTAGAGCCCATTTACGGGCCTGCTCAAAACAGTGGGCTGCTTTTCCCTCTGTGTGGCCTGGATTTTGGGACTAGATTTTCCAGGAACCTCCTCAGAGACTCACATGGGATACGACCTCTCTCTCAGTAGGACAGCTCTCGGAGGCACTAACTTCTGTTCCCCACACAGAGTTCTAAGAGCCACATGGGGTGAAGTAGAAATCAGCCATATCCTTAAGAGGAGGAACAGAAAGCCCTGGACCCTTCCGGGACTTGGTTTTCTCGCCAGAAAGTGGGAGAAACTGGTTGAGTTTTTGGTAGAGACTGATTCCAAGCCTCAGTTCTGAGCAATTGGATCTGATCTGTGTATCATTTCTGGGCTCCTTTGGGTGGGGCTACATCTGTAAAATGGAAATGTGAGCACATTCTTCTATGTGAGTGTTGATTAGTAAGTTGTGAGTTATGCATTTAAGATTTAGGTTATTGAAATCCAAGAGTGAAAAGATATGTGAAACATCAGAACATCCTCCTTTGCCTTTGGAGGCCAGGGAGATGGACAAGTTGAGTGACATGTTTGCGACCTAGACCCTGTGACCATTAGCACTGTGGGTTAATTGTGCTGGGTTTTCTTAAATGTGCCTTGTTGGCCCTAGGGCTTGCAGCCTGGGTTTTCCCCGTGATGCCACGCAGTAGATCTATGAAAATGCCAGTTATGGTCCAGTCATGGCAAGTCTGGGCTTGTCCCAGCCCCGGAGACCTGGACCAGGGAGCTAGCAGGGTGGTCCCCATTGCCTTAGGCCCCACCTCCAGGCTGTGCAGCCTGTGTTTGTGCCCTCCTCCCACAGAGTGGGCCCTTACCGGTGGGCACCAGGCCCTCAGGCACCTCTCCTTGCACTAACAGGCCTTGCCCTGGTTACTGCCCATGCCCACTTTTCCCTCTGCCTTTCTTGTACCTCCTGCCCAGTGCCTTTGGTTTCCAGGGTCTCAGCTCCAGGGTTGCTTCCCCAGGAAGGCCCAACCTGATTCTCGGCCTCCACTGAGAGCCTTCTGTCTTTTCATCCTATTTGTGTCCTTTACAGACTCTCACCTCCATGGCAAATCGCCTTTCCATTGAGGCTTTCTTGTTTGTTGCCTGCCTCCCACCTCATACCTTGGACTGTGGCCTGGAGAAGGGTCCTTGCCTGTGCTCACGGCTGCAGTGCTGTGTGACTAGCACTTGGTAGATGCTCAGTCATTTGTAGGAAGGTGGAATGGCATCCATTTTGTGGCTTTGTGTTCTGGGAACTTTGTCCCATGTGGCGCCCACCAGGAAAGGGTAGCACTGCTGCTGGCGGTGCATCCTCCCTCCACCTTGGGTCTGCATGGGGTGAGTTCTCTCTGTCCAGCCCGGAACCATCCATGCACCACGACTGTTGGCAAACCTTCCTCACCAACAGCAGTGAGCTGGGCCCCAGCTAGACCCCTCAGCCTTTGTCCTTT
The DNA here is from genome assembly GCF_000260255.1 of Octodon degus. Lineage (NCBI taxonomy): Eukaryota > Metazoa > Chordata > Mammalia > Rodentia > Octodontidae > Octodon > Octodon degus. Next base: position 19,450,131 of record NW_004524586.1, on the reverse strand, counting down.
GTGGGAACCATGGCCCATGATTGATAAGGTGTGGATGAGGCATGGATATACAGAGCTCAGGTGCAACCTGCGATACTGAGTGTTGTGGAAAGTTACAGACAAGCTCTGGACATCCCAAGGTGACCTCGAGCCAGTCCAAGTCGGGTGGGGTGGTGAAGTTAAGTGCTGAGCGGCCTTGAGGTAGGGCTAGGATTGGCACAGGTAGAGAGGCAGTAGTGACATACGGGGGTGAAACTCCCAACCTGAAAGGTGCCTGGACAAGTTCGTTTTCTCTAATACCGAAAAATGGATTTTAGCAACAAATGGAGGTTAGTAGCAGCATATATTTATTGGAGGAAAGAAAGCTCTCATCTTAGAGAGAGACAGAAGAGGGATTTGAGCGAGTTGCCCCGGGAAGCTGTCTTTCAGGGATTTTTATAGAGTAAAACCATGTGGTAAGGTGGGTCTAAGAGAACATGGGAACTCGCTTAGGTGGGCATGAGGTAGGACAAAACTATGGTCAACCAATAAGGTTACAAGCACCATTGCTCAGGTAAAATTGATTAAGTCCTCAAATGGGGAAGTGAGTCACATAGCAAGCAGGCAGGAATATAGAACAGGAGTTTATCCAGTAGCAAGTAGCAGTTGGATTAGTGGTTCTTCCTGACTTCCAGGTGATGATCAATTCCAGATACTTATCTTTAGGAAGGTAAGCATTTGTTCAGTCTTTGGACTTTAGGTCTGCCCACAGCAAGAGCACCCATCTCCCCCTTACAGCTGTATGGTATCTTGTCTGCCATGCTATCTCAGTTGAGGGCCTAGCCCTGTCTGACTGCCTATAATATTTTTTTTCTAACTGGGCTGCCTACAACATGTTCCAGGTTGAGGGTGTCGAATGTGTCCCAGTTGAAGGAAGGGGCACAGGAGGAGAAAAGGGTGCCCTCAGGAGTTTGGGTATGTTAAGTCTGGTAGGAGGAACAGGGGGCTGTGGGGCATGGTCCAAAGAAGGGGGGGGGGCTACTCCAGTTCATAAATCCCACCCTGAGCATACCTGGGGTCAGTTAAGGCCATCTCGGGGACTCATGGTGATCTCACCCTCTCGGGACTTGACCATTTGCCTTTAGGGAAGTGTCATGCTCTGGGTCTCTTCCAGGAGCCCACACACCACATGCTGACAGCACCCTCACCTGTTTTTTCTCATTAGACTGAAGCAGTCCCAGCTGAAGGTGAGATTCTGTACCAATGAGTCACAGAGGTCCCGGGGAAAGCTGGTGGGGTTGCTTCAGCGGCTGGGGTTCGACATCTCCGAGGGGGAAGTGACTGCCCCAGCACCAGCTGCCTGCCAGATCCTAAAGGAACGAGGGCTGCGGCCACACCTGCTCATCCATGATGGTAAGTCAGCAGGGGCTTGGGACTGTGGGGGGTCTGAGGACAGGGTGGAGGCAGGGGAGATGGCCTGGACTCGACTGGGGCCAACTGCAGGGAAGGACACTGAGCAATACCTGGCTTCTGTCATGACACTCACGGACCTGTGGGGTACAGACCGCGTGGGCTCCCTGCTGGGGGTAAGGTAGCACCAGGCCGCATCCATCTCCCAGTTTCATCCAGAGGGTCTGAGAGGAGAGCTTAGGGTGGCATTCCCCTGCCCTGCCCCAGACCAAGGAGCCAAGGAGTTGCCTGTGGGACAGTGTGTAGTACCCACCAGAGACAGTCAGACAGTGACAAGACAGAGCAAATGAGAAAAGCTGGATTGAGATCTGTGTCTTTCTAAAGCCTGGCACTGTACCCTTGCGTGGTGATATCCAGCTTGACAATGGCTGCAGGAACAAAGTTTGCATCTGATCATTTAGTATGAGTGCAAGACATGAACCTCTTTGACCTCAGAGGAGAAATTTGGGGGGCTAAAGCAGAAAGAGCAATATTATAAATATCCTAAATAGTTTAAAAAAAAAAAAAAGAGATGTCTGCACTGCCCTGGAATGAAGGATGCTTCTCTGGCCTTCCTCTGAGAGTTTTTCCTTTTTTCCTCTGTACTTTATTTTTAACTTTTTATTTAATATAAGTAGATATTAATTTAAAAATAAAATCATCTATGAAAAAATGGAACAAAATTTCATAATTGAATAGAAAATATTAATGCTTAATATACTGTATATTGTGATCTTAAGAATGGCCAAAATGTTGTTCAGAGTACAAGACGTAGGAACAAAGTTTGACAAAAAAAAGACTTTACAAAGAACAAAAAAATGAGAGGACAAAAGTTTCTTTTCAGTGGACAAAAGAAACTAGTAGGATAAATGGAACAAAGTAGCATTTATTTATTTTTTATTTTTTTTAATTTTTTTTTTACATTTATTTATTGTGTGTGTGTGTGTGTATGTGTGTGTGGCCAGCTCAGCCCACCTGGGGGCGGGGCTGGCTGGCATGTGGTGCTGGGGGGTTAAACCGTGGTCCCTGTGCTTTGTTTAGCTTAGCTTGTTCTAAGTAGGTGCTTTAGACCACTGAGCCATCTCTCCAGCCTCCTTTTTTTTTTTTTTTCTTTTCTGGTGGAACCAGGGATTGAACTCAGGCCCTTGCATTTGCCAGGGAAGCGCTTATTCCACTGAGCCATCTCCCCGGCCACAAAGTAGCATTTATCTTACTTGATTTTTATTTTTACAAACCACTGGGCAGAGACAGCTGCTTTCCTCCCTCCCAGGGGAGGAGTGGGACTTTCACAGTAGCTTAAGGGTCAAATTCAGAGCCCTGCTACCAGTTAAGGGCAGCGTGCCCAGCTGTTAGGGACCTGCTTCTCGAAGCCCTTTCTCCGTAGTTCAAGACCTCTGCCAGTGTCTTTAAAAGTGGTTCTCAAAGAAGAAAAGTCTTTAAAAAATTCTGTCTCCCTGGAGTCCACAAAAGGGTTACCAGGTACAGGAGTAGGAACAGAAGAGGCAGGGAGTTAACAAAAATACAGCATTTGCCTCTAAGGTAGTTAATCAGAGAACTGACCCAAGAGTGGGCAGAGTTTGAGAAGATTGGAAAAGGCAGCAGGAGCCCTCGCAGGGCTAGCACCTGCGTCTATGCTTTCAAACGTGGGCCCGTGTGTTCAGAGTTTACGTTGTTTTCATGTAATATGATTGAAGACTCTCCCCCAATATTTCATCTTAAAAATTACAAACATAGGGGTCAAGGAGATGGCTCAGTGGAATAAGCGCTTCCCTGGCAGACACAAGGGCCTGAGTTCAATCCCCGGTTCCATAAAAAAAAAAAAAAAAAAAAAAAAAAAAAAAAAAAAAAAAAAAAATTACAAACATAGAACCACACTCAAAGAATTTTACTTGGAATGTTTTTATATCCATCCCCTAGATTTTGGCAGTGAACTCTTCCCTATATCTTTATCCATCCTTCCATCTGTCCGTTTGTTATTGCTTGGGTACATATGAAATAAATAGTAGGCATTGATACATTTCCCTTAAATACTTCAACTAGAATTCAGTGTTTTTTTCTTTTGATATAAAATGGACACACAGTGAACTACTACAACCCCAAGTGTACTTTTGCTGAGTTTTGACAAGTGCATTCACCAGTGCAACCCAACCACATCAAGGTCGAGAACAGCAGTGGTCGAGAGCTCTAAAAGGTTGACCGTCGCTGGTCCAGAACATTATTATTACCTGCAGTGTCCCTCAGGCCCTTTCTAGCTAGGCCCTACCATCTTTCCACTGGGCGCAATCATAATTTTGCTATTTTCCATTACAGTTAAGTGTACTTATTCTAGAATTTCACATAACTAGAGTCATAGTGTATAACTGTGTCAAGGGCTCCCCAGATTACCCACAGGATTGGTGCTCCCTGCAGTGGTGCATAGGATCTAGAAAGGTTTTACATTCATGATGACAGTAAAAAAAAAAAAGAAGAAGAAAGAAAAAAGATTCAGCAGGAGGAGACACATCATGCAAAGGCTATGAGAAATCATATGTGAGGTCCCTTTGCCTGGGATGTGCTTAATTGTTGCAGGAATAGTGGGTGACAACACATGTGAAATGCTAGCTGACAGGGAAGCTTAACAGACCTTCAGCACCTGAGGCTTTTCTTACGGGTCACTCGTGTAAGCATATAGTACCCATGCAACTGACTTTAGCTACTTAATCTCCAGAGAGAGATTAAATGGGTACAGCATGGCCCTAGGTCTTAGGCATGCATACAATGTCCAGTGCAGCTCTTGAGCAGCTCCCAAGGGAAAGATTGTGAAGAAATAAAGGGGCCAGGGATACAGCTCATCAGCTCAGGGTCTGCCTGGCAAGTGCAAGGTCCTGAGTTCAATTCCCCGTACAAAAAAAAGAAAAAGAAAAGAAAGGAAGGCAGGCAAGAATGGAAATGCAGAAAGCTCAGATCAGGTGGAGTGCTCTCTCATAGTAGAGAAATGAACCACCCAACAGCTGCAGTGTTTTTATCTATACCCGCTGCAGGTTGCTGTCAGGTGAAACCCCTCTGCCTAACAGCCTATCACACTCCATGTTCTCGGGCCCATCAGCCTGGCTCGCCTCGGGCACTGCATGCCCTCGGGCCGCACTAGCTTGTTCTTGGGGCCAGCTTGGGTGCTCTCTTCTCGGGGCTGGCCTCACTCCAACCCCGCATGTATGATGGGTGTCCAGCCTCAGCAGTTCCCCACACATATAGACCTCTCACCAGGCAGGATGCCGCTGCAGGACCCAGAGGTTCTCTCCAGAGCTGGCGGAGTGCCAGCCCAGAGCACGGAGCAGGACTCGAGCAGGCCAGCCCGTTCAGCTTGCCATTTCTTTCACACTGGTTTTTGTATAAAGGCTTCTGTCTCCACCATGTTTTCGGCATTTATAGAATTGTTGCATGGATCTGCAGTGTCTCCCTTTCTGTCATAGAGTAGCATTCCACTGACTGATCTACCAGCGTGTTTGTTCCTCACAGTGCGTGGATACTTGACTGTTTTCTAGTTTCAGGCTGTTATGAATAAACTGCAGTGGACGTGTGCGAGTGTAGAAGGGTGTGAGGGAACCCCCAGGTCACAGCAGTGCTTTGGATCCTGATGGGGATTGCGTTACACCATGGGTAAAAACCTAGGGGGAGAATTGCTGGGCCACAGGGGACAGGTGTGTTCATTTTTTTAAGAAATTGCCAGCCCCTTTCCCTTGTGCTGTTTTATAGCTCATTAGCTGCTGTACCTGCTCCACATCCTCATCAGCACTTGGCATTGTCAATCTTTCTAATCCTTGCCATCTGGTGAGTAGGTAGAGGGCTCATTGTGGCGACTTTTTATTTATTTATTTATTTATTTATTTATTTATTTATTTATTTATTTATT
>NW_004524586.1:19430950-19444288 GCF_000260255.1 Octodon degus | reverse complement strand
CTCAGCCCACCAGGGGGCGGGGCTGGCTGGCATGTGGTGCTGGGGGATCGAACCGAGGTCCCTGTGCTTTGCTAAGCTTGTCCTAAGTAGGTGCTTTAGACCACTGAGCCACCTCACCAGCCCCTGCTTCCATTTTTTTAAATCCTGAAGCTCAGCATTTAATGTCAAGAGAGATGTTTCTTCTGGGAACTTAAAAAGTAAAGACAATGACTCTATTTTTGCAACTTTCCCTACATGAATTGAAAATGGAGGACAAAAGAGGAGGGCAAGAAAAAGGCTTCTCAAGGGGGCTGGCAGGCAGCTGCGAGGGTGAGAGTCCGCTCCTCCGCAGGGTGTGTGCGCCAATGGCTGTGGACGTCGTCTCAGTACTGAAGTAAGGAACTCCTGGGGCTAACGCTGGCGTTGGGGGTTCCTGGGTACGAGTCGAGTTTTCTTCTAACAAGCTCTGTAACGAGGGAGGCCAAGAGGTTCCTTACCTGTCTGATGGACCTCCCATTGTAACTGAGGATCGGAAAGGAGTGCTTAGTGCCTGTAAATTAATTTAATCTAATTAATTTAGTAAAAAGAAACAGAGACTTCATTCCTCTGAGAAAGGGGAGATATAAAAGACAGAAAGTGTCCCCAGTAGGAGCTGAAAGTAAACTAAGTCATCTCGGGGCTTGACTGCGTTCTTCCTTTCTCTGTCTCTAGAAATCCGCTCAGAATTTGATAAGATTGACACATCCAACCCAAACTGTGTCGTGATTGCAGATGCTTGTGATGCCTTTTCTTATAAAAACATGAATAAAGCCTTCCAGGTGCTCATGGAACTGGAAAATCCTGTGCTCATATCACTGGGAAAAGGGTAAGTCGGCTCCAAGGAAAGGCATTTCTGGGTGCTTTGGGTGATGCTTTGTGGTTCTCTGACCCAGAATCAAGCAAGGGTGGATGTAGCCAGGTGGTATGGAAGGAGAACAGGGCACCCTTCTCCATCTCCCTCCTCTCTTGTTCTTCTTCTTCATCTCATCCTTCTTTCAATGACTTTTTTTTTTAGGAAAGCAGAATACTCTGTCCTCAGAGTTAGTGATCAAGCTTCCGTGTGGACCTTTAGCTGGGAGAGGGTAGGAGGGCAGGGGGCAGATTGTGGAGATCTCAGCGGCCAGATGTGAGCCATCCCGAGTTTGGAGTACAGGAGAAGGTGGCCTGGCCAGGATATAGCACAAGGTGTTGAAGAATGGCCCCAGGGAACACCTCAGCAGTGACAGATAGGCTTGAGGCGTTGCTCTGGGCTGGGCTCTGGGTGTCTCTGATTACGGAACACTGTCTCTGTAATGTTCTGACTTTCTGACCAGCACTTTGTCTCTCGCACATGCCTTATGATCTGTGTCAGCTTTTGTGAATGACTTTGCACATGATGAACGGATATCTCTGTGGCATAGTTATCCATTACGTGACTATCCTGTAGTCGTTTAACTGATCCCTGTTGGAGGACATTAAGGTTACTTGTGGTTTTCTATTACAGTAAAGCGTGGTACAAAGCAGCTTTGTACATTTAGGCAGGACATCACGGTGAGAGGATGTGGTGGGAGAAACCTGTGCATCTCCTGGGTGCTGGGGAGCAGAGAGAAAGAGGAAGGAGTGGCGGCCCAGCTCCCCTTCCAGGGCACACCCCGGTGCCCTAACTTCTTTCACTAGGCCCTGCCTTCAAAAGTTTCACTGTCTCCACATCAGCTGGGGAGTAAACCTTGGGCATGTTAGCCTTTGGGGGAAGTACAAAATCTAAGCCATTAATGCCATTTGTTCTTAAAACAAAACAGCATTTGGGTGTTTTTTTGTTTTTGTTTTTTTTTTTTTTTTGCAGAACCGGGGATTGAACTCAGATCCTTGCGTTTGCCAGTCAAGCGCTTATCCTACTGAGCCATCTCCCCAGCCCCTTTTCTTTTCTTTCTTTCTTTCTTTTTTTTTGGAACTGGGGATTGAACTCAGGCCCTTATGCTTGCCAGGCAAGAGCTTATTCTACTGAGCCATCTCCCCGGCCCCTGGTTAATTTTCTTAACCTCTTTTCTTACCACCCAGATAGCACATGTTCTTTGAAGATAAGTTAGAAAATGCAAGTGAGTAAAAGGAGAAAATAGAAAGGTATGTTCATTGTTACTATACAAGGAAAACCATGTCAACATTTGGGTTTCTGTCCTTTCAAGCAAATCCTTACAGATGGAAGTAGTCACAGCAGTAATATCACACTAGAGCTGATTTAATAACTTGGTTTTAGTTGTGCACTAAACCTGGTTTTATGAATGACTTTGCACATGGTGAACAGATATCTCTGTGACATAGTTATCCATTATGTGACTATTCTGTTTTTCTTTTCTTTTTTTTCTTTTTGCAGTACTGGAGATTGAACTCAGGACCTTGCGCTTGCCAGGCAAGTGCTTATTCTACTGAGCCATCTCCCTGGCCCCCTGTTTTTCTATTATAATAAAACTGTGTGGGGGCTGGTGAGATGGCTCAGTGGTCTAGAGCACCTACTTAGAACAAGCTTAGCAAAAACAAAGGGACCGCGGTTCAATCCCCCAGCACCACATGCCAGCCCGCCCCGCCCCCTGGTGGGCTGAGCTGGCCACACACACACACACACACACACACACACACACACAAATAAATACAATTTAAAATAATAATAATAATAATACTGTTTGGTGCATCTTTGTACATTTAGGTGATGTCTTCAGAGCAGGTACAGAGTGTGCTTTTTTGAGGTTATGGTGTACATTACCCAGCTATTGTCCAGAAAGCTGTGCTGATTTATCCAGTCATCAGGAGAAACCACTAAAAGTCTAGACTCCTGGGCTCTGATGTTGCAAGGACACTTTGGAGTCCCTATCACGGCTTCTCACTATGGGAATTCTCAGGCCTTCTCGGAGGAAGTGTTTCCCTCCTTATTTCTGCTGGTGACTGGTCACTCCCAGCATCTGCCAGCTGTCCAGCTGTTTGAGTAGACAGGGAGGGACCTCTGATCTGGCCACTGGCTGTGCTGAATCAGTTGCTGTTCTCCATTTTATTTGATTCTGGCCACAGCCCTGGGAGCTGTAGGCAGGTGGGGAGTGGGAGGGATAAAGTACGAAGACTGGCTTCCCCAGGTGAGCTGGTACCAGCAGGAGCACCGCCTGGTCTGGCTAACCGCAGGGCCTCTGCTTGTTACCTCTAGGTTACGTTCTAGAGCAGATGCTTGATACGCCAAGATCTTAAATAATTTTGAATCTGTGAAAAATTGCGAGATTTTATGTAATATAGCCAGACTTCTGAATTCCTTTGAACAGTCAGAAGGTTCAACAGTATTAAGCCCCATTTTCTTGGATGCTCCCAGGAATGTATTAATTCCCATTAACCAGAGACCCCAACACTCCTTATTTTTCCTGTCTCAGTCTTCAACATCAGTTACTATTTATTGTCTGCTGTTTGTTGTTTTTTGTCACAGTGGAGCATTATTGCATTTCTTCACACTATGTATATCAAAAATAGGAAAATAAAAGCAATTTCAAGAAAGAAAGGGCTGGGGAGATGGCTCAGTAGAATAAGCGTTTGCTGGCAAGCGCAAGGGCCTGAGTTCAATCCCCAGTTCTGTTTTATGAACTATCTTTCTTTCTTTATTTATTTATTTTGCAGAACCAGGGATTGAACTCAGACCTTTGCGCTTGCCAGGGAAGCGCTTATTCTACTGAGCCATCTCCCCAGCCCTAAGTTAATTAATTAATTAATTTATTTTTTGTTGTTGTTTTGCCAGAACCAGGGATTGAACTCAGGTCCTTGCGCTTGCCGGGCAAGCACTTATTCTACTGAGCTATCTCTCCAGCCCTCAATCCCCAGTTCTGCCAAAAAAGAAAGTAAGGAAACAGAGTAGGATACATAGTCTTAGCAACTAAATAGTTTTAGGCATCATGTACATAAAAGAGGCTCAGTGTACTAATGAGGTTCTCTAGAGAAATGGGAACCTATAGGATGTGGACACATCACAGAGCAATTGATTCATTGTGGAGGTGTGCTATGTTAGTCAGTTTTGAGTTGCTAGGACACAATACCAGAGGGTAGCAATTTAAAAAGCGCAAAGGTTTATTTTAACTCATGATTTCAGTGGTTTAGTGCACAATTGTCTGGTTCCAGTCAGAACCATCATTGGAAAAGGGCACAGCAGAAGGGAGTTATTCCCCTGTGCAGTGGGAAGCTGAGAAACATGGAGTTAGAATAACGGGCAGGTATGGATTATGGAGAGGTTTTTTTTTTTTTTTTTTTTTTTTTTTTTTTTTGTTTGTTTGTTTTGCGGTACTGGGGATTGAACTCAGGACCCTGTGCTTGCCAGGCAAGCACTTATTCTACTGAGCTATCTCCCCAGCCCTAAGAACTTTTTCTTTAATTTTTTTTTTATGGTGGGCCTTTTAGAGCTTTCAATGGTAACCAACAGCCTACTGTAGCACGTGTGGTCACCACTGGCATGAACCCCCCAACAACGCACCCCAGGGACCCAATCCCTCCAGCTGTGCCCCACCTCCTAACAGCTCATTTGGCTGCACACTTGTCAATGTGTTAACCCATTTAACCCAGTGCCCTCACCCAGTCAGCTCTCTAGGCACCACCTCTGAACGTTGCTGCACTAGGGAGCCAGCCCTCAAACCATGAGCATTTGTGGGCAGTCCTTCATATCTAACCCATAACTGGCATAATCCAAAATCTGCTAAGTAGGGCTAGCAAGACAGAGCCTTGGGCAAGGACTGTACTTCCCTTTGGCCCCAGTGCTGTCTGTTGGCAGGGTTCCTTTTTGCCTACGGGAGACTAGCCTACCCCGTTAAATCCTCCAGCCGATTGGACTTACCCACCTGCACCATGGAGGGTGATCTGTTTTCTTCTGAGTTCACTGATTTAAGTATTGATCTCATCCAAAATAGATTTTTTTTTAAATTTTTATTTTTTTTAAATTTTTATTTATTTGTGTGTGTGTGTGTGTGTGTGTGTGTGTGGCCAGCTCAGCCCACCAGGGGGCGGGGCTGGCTGGCATGTGGTGCTGCGGAATTGAACCACGGTCCCTGTGCTTTGCTAAGCTCATTCTAAGTAGCTGCTTTAGACCACTGAGCCATCTCACCAGCCCCCAAAAAACATCTTCACAGCAATGTCTAGAATCATGTTTGATTACCTATCTTGTCAGCCAGGGCCCAGCTACATTGTAGTATAAAATTAAACATCATGGTCCCTTACAACCTGTGACCATCTCAGTCACTGGTATGAGACCAACTGCAGCGCCTCGCTTGCTTACCTCACTCTGTGCGCAGCCCATGGGTATTGAGTTTTTAATCCCTACCAGGAAATAAGAAGAATTGGTTTGTCATTTCTCTAGAGAAGCTTTATGTTGACTCATTTCTTTTTTTTTTTTTCTTTCTTTCTTTTTTTTTTTAGTACAGGGTCTACAGGGTCTCGCTACATAGATCAGATTCATAGTGATCCGCCTGTGTTCAGCCTCCCAGAGGGCTGTGATTACAGGCGTGCGCCACGATGCCCAGTCTCAATCACCATCTCAGTGTGCCCTAGAGGCAGGGCCGGCACAGCACGCCACGCCACGCCACGCCAGGAATCGAACCCTGGTCCTTGTGTCTGCCTAAGCAGGCACTTTAATTGCTGAGCTATTTAGCTGGCCTTTATGGTGACTCATTTATGTTAAAACTTTTTTCTTTAAAGTTGTTTCTTAAGTATTACAAGTTTTTATTTCAGGTTATGAGTAATAGATGAAATCGGTACATTACTGAAGAGAGGATAGGAATCAGTTGCTGTCAGCTGTAATACTGCAGCAGGAGGCCGGGTTAGTAAGAGATGAGCAGGGTCTCTGGCAGCTGAGTTTTGACTTGGGTCGTGGGAGGCACGTTTAAACTAGAAAAAGGAGCCTGGCAAGGGCAAGGTCCTGAGTTCAATCCCTGGTAACACCAAAAAAAAAAAAAAAGAAAGAAAAGAAAAGAAAAAGGACTCCACAGCATTCTGAGATCACAGCTTCTCCAGGCAGCCCAAGAGTTCCGAAGGAGCTGCTGTCAGGTACTGTCCCCGGCTAGAAGATCACCGTGCGGGTGTGTGTGCTGCCGAGGAGTCAGGAATGGCAGTGGCGCTGTGGCAGGATGTCGTCCTGGAAATGGAGTGATTTACATTTGGCATCTGTTTGCACTGGAGAGTGGGAATTGGCTTTGTAATTTCTTCTGTCATGCTGCTGTCAGAAAATTAAGCTGTTTATGCGACAGACTATGGAAGGTTAATGACTCTTCTGGGAAAGGTCAAGTGGTCATTTTGAAGGGAGGCTGTGCTGAATAATCGGAATCAGCGGGAGAATAAAGCATGAAATCAGATCTGACTGCTCCTCCCGCCTCGTCCTGTTCCTTCCAGGGTCCAGTTTCCCCTACAGCTGCAGCATGCAGGGCCTGTCCATGGCTGCTGCGCACTGTATTATGTCAAGGTGCAGGAGAAATACATCCAGTCTCTAGAATATGGGAAAAATTAAGGACTCACATTTATTATAGCTTTGAAAATGTTTTTGGCCCATAGTTGACTTCCACATGGCCTTTTATTTTCCTGAATGAATAAAAATGGGTTTTCTAAAAACCAACCCTGACTCAGTTAAAAAAAAAAAGAGAGAGAAATACGAAGGTTTTAATTTTGATTTTCCAGAGCTCATGTTCTTCTTGGATGCTAAAGGTTAGCATAAGAAAGATAGGGTTTTCTTCGTGTATTCTGAGCTGTACATTCAGTTTCTTCCAATCCAGGGTTAAATTTAAATGCAAGAAAGTCCAGGTATCTTTCTTTTTTTTTTATACTTTTAAAAAAAATTAATTAATTAATTAATTTTGTGCGTGTGTGGCCAGCTCAGCCCACCAGGGGGCGGCGCTGGCTGGCATGTGGTGCTGGGGATTGAACCGCGGTCCCTGTGCTTTGCTAAGCTTGTTCTAAGTAGGTGCTTTAGACCACTGAGCCATCTCACCAGCCCCTAGGTATCTTTCTTTTTTAATTTTTTTTTTTTTTAACATTTATTTATTGTGTGTGTGTGTGTGTGTGTGTGTGTGGCCAGCTCAGCCCACCAGGGGGCGCGGCTGGCTGGCATGTGGTGCTGGAGGATTGAACCGCGGTCCTTGTGCTTTGCCAAGCTTGTTCCAAGTAGGTGCTTTAGACCACTGAGCCATCTCTCCAGCCCTAGGTATCTTTCTTGTTAGGAGGAAGACACTGGGGAATCGGAGGCCATTAGGGTTGCTCCCTGGGCATCTCCTGAGGAGGGTTTTTATGAATGAGAAGGGTGTGCTTCCATCTGCCTAGCATCCCATCTCCTTCTGAGTTTGGGCCCAGAAGCACCCAAAGTGCTCAGCTCCAAAAAGCTGCAGTGGACACAGTGGATGGCTGTTTTAGGTAGTTCCCCATTGCTGCTGGGAGGTGTCTCCAGTGTTTCGTGTGCTCTTTCCTCATGAATGGCTCTACCCCTGGCTCGCTCCTATGTGTCGTTTCCCTAGGGAGGCCCTCCCTGTGCCCCTTGGTTCTTTCTTCTGGCTACCCATAGACCTCCTTCCATGAGGTCAAAGGAGCAAGGATGACAGGGGAACAGAGGTCAAGGCTTGGAGGGCCTGTTGCAGACCCTTCTTGCCTGGGGCAGCGTGGCACAGGGTGCTCTGCGTGATTCCAAGATGCACCCCGGGCCGGGATGCTCCTCTCCTACTTAGCTGGGTAGCCTCCCGCTGCTTCAGAGCTCAACTTTGTTTCTACTGTGGGACACCTCTCCATCTTCCTACCCCTTGGGTGTCTGCTGCCAGCTCAAGCAGGGTACAAAAGGGCATGATTCCCTTATTATTGCCTGTGTCCTTCCTTTTTCTCTGAGATCCACAGAGGACCTGTGGGATAGCTGTGCCTGTCACTGGCTTTGGGGGACTGAGTAGGGAAGACCAGCTGTGGTCCGACCAACCTCCTTCCCAGCCAACTGTTTCATCAGTCAGTGTCTCTTTAAAACTATTACACAAGACTCAGGAGGCTGAGGCAGGAGGATTGTTGCAAGTTCAAGACCAGCGTGGGCTACATAGTGAGCTCAAGGCCAGGCTAAATTGCATAGCAAAACCCTGTCTCAAAAAGACAAAAAATATAAATAAGTCAAATTATTATACAAGAAATCCAAAATATAGGTACAGAGCAAAGTGAAAGATATATGAAATAAGGAGCTAGATCTTTTGCAAATGGAAAAGGGTCCAAAAAAGGGACCTCCAAAAGACAAAGGGAAGGGGAAGCGAAGGAAAGGAAAAGGAGAGGTATGAAAAAATTAATATGTATTATGTACATAGACAAATTCCTCATGAGTAATGTAATCATTATGTACTGCAACATGTACTAATAAAAAAAAATAAAAATTAGCCAATTGTAGTAGTACACACGTTTCATCCCAGCACTCGGGAGCCTGAGGCAGGAAGGTCATCAAGAGTTCGAGCCCAGCCTGGGCTACATAGTGAGCTCAAGGCCAACCTCAACTACATAGCAAGACCCTGTCTCAAATAAACTGAAAAGATTTTTTTTGGCAGAACCAGGGATTGAACTCAGGCCCCTGTGCTTGCCAGGCAAGCACTTATTCTACTGAGCCATCTCCCCGGCTCTGAAAAATTATTATTATTATTTTTTTTTAATTTATGTGTGTGTGTGTGTGTGTGTGGCCAGCTCAGCCCACCAGGGGGTGGGGCTGGCTGGCATGTGGTGCTGGGGGATCGAACCGTGGTCCCTGTGCTTTGCTGAACTTGTTCCAAGTAGGTGCTTTAGACCACTGAGCCATCTCACCAGCCCCTATTATTATTATTTTTGTTTTGTTTTGTTTTGCGGTACCAGGGATTGAACTCAGGACCCACCTGTTCTACTGAGCTATCTCCCCAGGCCTGAAAAAATTATTTTTAACACCCCCCCCCAAATTCTAGACCTGACTAATGAAGTTGTCATAATAAAGTTGTCTACCTTTTTTTTTTTTTTTCAAACTTCACAGCAATACATGACATAGGTTTGTTGTTTTGTTCATTTTACACATTAGGAAACGGAGGCCCAGAAGCTTAAGCAGCCTAAAATCACTGTTGGGAAACAAGTAGAGGATTTGCATCCTGAAGTCAACTTGCTTCATGTGTCTCTCTTGCCAGACACATCTTTAATGTCCCTAAATATGAAGGGCAGGGAATAGGACAAGAGAAACTAATGTGGGTGGCAGGGCAACTAATCATTCTAAAATCAGCCCCTTTCCTTGAATGTTGAGTCTGTTTAGAGCAGCACAGGTCGAGCCACCTTCTCCCCTCCCTGTGGTCCAGCAGCGTTGCTTAGAGAGCCTGGGACTGGCCTGCCGTGTGACTGACAGGGCCCATGTCTGCCCCGAGGCTCAGGCCTGACTTGGGGCAGACTGGCTAGCCTCTGGGGCCCTGGCTCAGGCCCACTGCTGGGAAGCACACAGTGCTCACAGGAGCAATGCAATCATCTGAAGAGACGCTTCTGCGAGCTGAGCCCACCTCGGCCTCACACACGGGGCAAGACATGCTTGTCGTCTCCCAGAAGCATCTGGTGCCCACGAAACCTGGCACCTCGCTTGACCTCAGCTAACGTGCGATGCAGCAGGGTGCTGTGGAACTAATGGAGTTTTCTTCTTCGGGTAGCAATTAGGGGTTAATTATTAGCAGTAAGGGATTTACTCGGATCCATGGGCCTGATGTCCCTTCCCAGAACACAGGTCACTTATCTTTCTCTGTGTTAGCAGCTCGATCCATCTCTCCCCAGGGCTTCCTACTTAATCATTGTGTGGGGTCCCTTCGAGGCTGGCAGCAGGGGCCACTCTGAATGACCTGTGGATCCCCAGAGTCTCTGGCCCTGGGCTCCGCTGTGCTGACCTCCCTTGGTCACTCTCAGTGTGCCATCACCTGCACCCATGGCTCAGCTCACTTTGTCCCCTCTGCTCTCTCCTAGACGCTACTATAAGGAGACCTCAGGCTTGATGCTGGACGTTGGAGCCTATATGAAGGCCCTCGAGGTACTGGCCCTGGTTCTGTCCCAGCCCTCTTCAGAGCTGGATGTTTCAGATCTTTCTGGAAAAAGAGGGTGTGTCCTGTGTTCAGGGGGCCATGCTGGTTCCACAAAGCAGGCCCTCCTGTTTGGGCTTCTAGCCACTCATTCCTTCTCATCTGAGGTCTGGCCTCTTGCCTGCCTCCATATTGCTCTACTCTCCTCTGCCCCCCGAGTCTGTCCCCGTCCCCATCTGCTCTGCTGCCCTACCCTCCCGGCACACTCTGCCGATAGCCTCTTTGACCAGTGGCTTCCCCGTCTGTGCTGACCGCTCCAGCCTCCTTACTGACCTCCTTCCCAACCCTCTCCTCCAGTCACAAGGCCATCTGTGGTCAATCCTTTGCCTCCACTCTGACCTCTGTCTCCTCAGCTGACCCCTCTTGGGCCTGCTGTCCCAGGTCAGCTCAGGTCACCCCCAGCCTCATAGTGCAGCAGCTCCTGCCTGCCTGCCCTCAGCGGGGTGAGATGGGCAGATATGTGGGTGGGTGGGGCCCTGGACCTCTGCTAGGTGAGTCTGTGATGGAGCCGGAAGTGGGGCTTGGGGGTGAGGCAGACGGGTGAGTGCATTTGCAGCTGAGTAAGCCGTTAAGAACCCTGGTCTCCTGGTTCTCAGGCCTTGTGGCTGTCACCTGTGGGACACTTGGATAGGCCTTTGGGTGGGTGCCAGCAGTGCTGGTAAATGCCCCAAGCAGCCCAGGCAGCCCACTGCGGACTCATGATGTTCACACAGTGTCCCATCTGGTCAGGGCCTGATCCTTGGGGACACATTGAGACTCCTTTCCATGGTTGTACACCTACCTGCTCTTGATCCCTAACCCATGCTGTGTCCTTCTCTTTCTCTCTCTCTCAGTATGCCTGTGGTGTTGAAGCTGAGGTGGTGGGGAAACCTTCCCCAGAGTTTTTCCAGAGTGCCCTGCAAGTGATGGGCGTGGAGGCCCACCAGGTAGGAACAGGCAGAACTTCCTTTTTATTGTAACAAATTTACTTGGTGTTTTTTTGTTTTGTTTTGTTTTGTTGTGGTGGAACCAGGGATTGAACTCAGGTTCTTGCACTTGCCAGGGAAGCGCTTACTCCACTGAGCCATCTCCCCAGCCCCTATTGTAAAAAATTTCAGCATATACAGAAGTGGAGAGAATAAGACAGTGCTCATTGTCTGGCCATCAACTAGGTTCATTTTTGACCTGATTTATACCCCTTCCTTTAGCCCTTTTCTTTCTCTTAAAGAACTTATCTTTTTACTATCATATTTTAAAGCAAATCTCAGACTTATTACCGTTCTTATTGCAGTATGGCTTTTAAAACTGATGGCATTTTGCATTTAGCTACAAGGCATTAGAGCCCCTAGCGGTGGTCAGGTAACGCATGTGAAGATGCCTGGTACCCTTGCCCAGTAGGGGAATGCAAATGAGAACCCAGACAACAGCATTTCATGTCCTCACAGTGGCTATTTTAAGAAAAGAAATGGAAAGTAACAGGTATTGGTGATAATATAGAGAAACTGAAACCCTCATATCTTGGTGATAGGAGTGTCACAGCAAGTACCAGTGCCCCAAAAGAGTATTTGGTGGTTCTTTAGCATTAAGCAGAGAGTTTAGCATATAATACAGCAATTCTGTCCATCCCCCAGTATATATCCAGAAGAACTGAAACAGATGTTCTATCAAAAACTTGTATGTGAATGTTTGTTTTAATCTTTACCTGTGTTTATAATAACCAAAAGATGGAAACAGTGCAGGTGCTTGCCTGTCAGCCAGTGAATGCTTAAATGTGGTCTGTTCATACCATGAAATATTATTTAGCCATGAAAAGGAACAAAGCACTGGCACATAATGTAACATGGATGGAGCTTGAAAACATTGTGCTAAATGAAAGAAGGAAGCCAGTCTCAAGAGGACACATGGTGTGTGATTCCATTTATATGAGACGTCAAGAATGGGTAATTCTGTCTCAAGAGAAGGCAGATTAATAGCCACTAGGGTGTGGGGACACTCGAGAATGTGGAGCACTGCTTCATGGGTGTGGGGACACTTTCTGGGGTGATAAAAGCATTCTGGCACTGGATCATTGTGGGTTTTTTGTTTGGGTTTTTTTTGGATATCAGGTCTCACTTCACAGTTGAGACTTGTAATGATCCTCCTGTCTCAGCCTCCTGAGAACTGGGATTACAGGCATGCAGCACCAGTTTTGGTGGCCTGCATGATGTGGAGCCGGCACAGCATGTGGTACCAGGGATTGTACCAGGGATCGAACCCGGGTCCTTGCGCTCCCCAGGCAGGCACTTAGACTGCCGAGCTATCTCCCCAGCCCTGGAACTGGATGGAGATCTGTGATGGTTGTACGACACTCACCAGACTTAATGTCTGCAGATTGAACACTTTCAACTGTCACAGCGATGAATGTTATGTCATGTGCATTTTTAACTGTAAGAACTGCCTTTAAAAATCAAGACTAATTCCTTATGATCTAATGCCAATTCATATTTCAATTCCCTTGTTTCCAAAGTGTGTGTGTGTTTTCCTTTTTTGTATTGCTAGGATGGAGCACACACATGCTAGGCAAGCACTGTACCACTGAGCCATGCCCCTAATGCAGAAGTGTTCTTTTGCAGTTGACTTGTTGGGATCCAGTCCAGACAAGGACTGGCTCAGCGTGTGATTGTTACATTTCCGTGGCATCTTTTATAACACTCATAATAGGACTTTTGAAGTAGCTGCACAGATGGGGCAGCACAGGAACCTCCAGGTACGCATCCCTGAGCTTCAGTAATGGGAAACCGATAGCCATTTTAAAAATTGTTTGTGGGGTGGCCGGGGAGATGGCTCAGTGGAGTAAGCGCTTCCCTGGCAAGCGCAAGGGTCTGAGTTCAATCCCCGGTTCTGCCAAAACAAACAAACAAATAAATAAATATCATTTGTGAGTTAGTGATAGATAGCTCAGTGGTAAAGAGCTTGCCTAGCATTTACAAGGAGGGGGCTGTTGCATTTAACATTTATGTCCCCTGGTGACCTTTACTCTGAGACATTCAGTCTTCTTTGTCTTTGCTGGCTGTGATACTGCTGGTGCATGATGGCCAGTTATTCCACAGGACGCTCCTCCATTTGGTTTCGCTGATATTTCTCCATGCTTTAATTTAGATTATGCAGTTTTGACAGGGATCATGTGGAAATGATGCCATGTACCTCCTGTGTCATTTTCTTCCATCATTAGTAACGGTAACTTTGATCCCTGTGAAGTTACTATTTGTCCCATTTATTTATTTATTTATTTATTTATTTATTT
>NW_004524586.1:19426413-19430570 GCF_000260255.1 Octodon degus | reverse complement strand
ATAATTACTTGTCTTCTGGTTTGTTGAAGCAGTAAGTCAGACAACACTTGCCACAATAATGTCTGTCAAAGTGGCTGGCCGTAAAAACTCCTGCACCACATTCACCTGAGGGGCATTCGCGACGAAGACGACTAATTTTGCCATTTTCATCCACCTTATAGTATTTTAGGACAGCCAGCTTATCCTTCTTTCTCTCATGCTTATTCTTCTTGGGAGTGGTGTAAGACTTCTTCTTTCTCTTCTTAGCACCACCGTGGAGTCTCAGCACAAGATAGAAGGGTAGACTCCTTTTGAATGTTGTAATCAGGCAAGGTCCGGCCATCTTCCAGTTGCTTATCAGCACAGATCAGCCTGTGCTGATCAGGAGGAATTCCTTCCTTGTCCTGGATCTCGGCCTTTACATTTTCTATAGTGTCCGAGGGTTCAACCTCGAGCGTGATGGTCTTCCCCGTGAGGGTTTTCACGAAAATCTGCATCTTGGCAGCAGTTCCACCACAGATGGTGGATGAAAGTTAATAAAGATCTTGAAGGAAAATACTTTGATGCTATGAGGACATCCTCTTTCTCATCATTTTTCCCCTCCTAATTTGAGCTTCCGTTGGTAATTCTTTCTTAGACCAATCGTTACTGTGATGTTTTCCAAATGGCATTTTGTTATTTCCATCATTCTTTACTGTAAAGGAAGAACCAACCTTTTTAGTTCATTTGTGTACTTGCTTATAGCAGCATAGATTAAGGGTATTTATTGTATTGCATGAGTTACAATTTATTTTTTTAAAATTTATTTATTTGTGTGTGTGTGTGTGTGTGTGTGTGTGTGTGTGGCCAGCTCAGCCCACCAGGGGGCGGGGCTGGCTGGCATGTGGTGCTGGAGGATCGAACCGCGGTCCCTGTGCTTTGCTAAGCTTGTTCTAAGTAGGTGCTTTAGACCACTGAGCCATCTCACCAGCCCCTACAATTTATTTTTATCATTATTTTATTGCTCAGATTGTCATATAGTTGGCTATTGGGACATCCTTTAAATTTATTTTTTTTTTTATTTTTTTTTCTCTGTTCTTTTTTTTTTTTTTCCAAAATTTTATTGATAAACAGATAGCAATGAGACAGTTTCAAATCAAATCGGAATACAGTTTCAACAAATAATACACTGCATATATTCTTCTTAGTGGTTAATTGCTGTACAAGATGCAGACTTGTGATCCTATTTACAAACACCATTAGAACAAATCATTCTATTCATTAAGAGAATGCAACTATATATCTATCCCAACAACTTTGAATACACAGATACAAAATGGACATTCATAGGTATACATCCTTTAAGTTTAATAGCCACTTAATCTATTCTCCCACCTATTCCTTTCCCTCAGATATTTGACTCTAAACTCAAAAAGCATCAGTTCACCACCTATAAATATTTCTATATATCTCTATGTTTTTTGTTTCTGTTTTTGTTTTTTTGTGGAGCCGGGGATTGAACTCGGGCCCTCGCACTTGCCAGGCAAGCACTTATTCTACTGAGCCATCTCCCTGGCCCTACATCTCTAAAAGGTGGTTATTTTAATAACATCAGTAATACCATTATCATATCTAAGTAACAATGAACAATAAGTTATTGATATCCAATATCCCATCATTGTTCATATTTTATCTTTGAAGGAGAAGCCAGGTTCTTTGCCCAGCAGTTTGTTGGGATCTAGGTTTTTGCTTGTAGCTCAGTGGTCCCTGTGACACACTCCCTCGCGCTCTACTGTCTATGTTTGGTGGATTCCAAGCGTGGTCAGAGTGAAGTTCAATTTTTGTGAAAAGCCCCATCTCCTTGGTAGTGTGACCCCATGAGGAGGCACAGGGTAGCCAGCTGGGCGCTGGGTAGTGCACAGTGCTGATAAGGAGCAGGGCTGACTCTGCCAGTGTGGGGAGGGTCCCAGAATGATGATGCTTGAATCCTGTCTTCCTTTCTCATTTTTTCTCTGTGTTGCTTATATGCAGAAAGACTTCTCTTCAGCTACTTATTACCTTGAGGCTTGCGTAAAAAACACCAGGTAAATGCCTATTTCTCTCCCTTTATTACTTTTCAGAATACCAAGTTGCTTTCCTATCATTCTCCCAAGGTGACAGATGAGATTTTAAAATACACATATCATTACAGACTGATAGATTCAAGCATCCTGGTGTTTTTTAATGCACTTGTTATCTTACTGACGTTCCGATTCTCTCAGCTTGGACCCATGGGACCCTGCTCGAGTTGGCCTGTGTGTCCTCTGACCTGACCCTGTGGTCCCTGGGAGGTTCCTCACTGCCAGGGCTGCCAGCGTCCTCAGACTCGCTGCATGCATTCTCTGCATTTGCTCTGGATCCGCTGTCCTTCCAAGGAGCTGCACTTGGCTACTTGTAGTAGAAAATGGTACTGAAAAATCATCATCAGTCTATCAACATCTCTCAGCGCTACTGGGTTGGCCTCATAATTTTTAAGCCTTTTTAGTTATCAAGGCTTAGAAAAGCATACGTATTTAAATACGAACACCTCCTCAGTTCATCCTGAAGCTCTCAGTTGCGATTCAGGCCTGTGGGTGTGTATTCCGTTTCCTCTCTCTTCTGTTTGTAGTTTCCCACTCCTAATAGAAACTTTAGTTCCCAAGCCTATAACATAGTCATTTGCTTTGCTTCAGTCTGTTACACATATGAGTCTTGAATCCCAAGAGCATGCTGAGTATAAAAAGCCAGCCCGCCCCAGTCCTGCCACCACCACCAATGCCAGCTCAGCATGGTGGTTGCCACACTGCTGTCACCATGCACTATGCAACCATCCTCGTGACATGACGCTAACAGCTACATGTCAGGAAGCAATGGTGCAGTGAAGAGTTCTTGTTGTGAGCGTTCTTTTACAGAAAATTCCCTTTATGGATTTAGGGCCAAAACATTGTATTTTAAGCCTGCAAGGAATGATGCTTTGTGCATGGCATTCCTTCAATCAGATCTCTTTGAACTCACCTTATTCTTAATTCTTAGGGAATTGTTTTATCAGCACTTAAATTTGCTTCATGATTATATAAAATACTTACGTGGTTCCCAAGTCAAATGCACAAGACAGAACATATACCAAAGCATGTGATTTCTGTGTTCCTCCTTCTGTTCTGCTCTTGCCCATGTCTCAGGGAGCTGTTGAGCTTTTTTTTTTTTTTTCGAACCGGGGATTGAACTCAGGCCCTTGTGCTTGTCAGGCAAGCGCTTATTCTACTGAGCTATCTCCCCGGCACCTATTTTTATAAATATGGTGCTTATATTTTCTTTTCTTTAAAGAAAGGGTCTTACTCTGGGTGTGGTGGCGCACACCTGTAATCTCAGCACTTGAGAGGCCTAAAACAAGAGGATCACTGAGTCTGATCTGTGTAGTGAGACCCTGTAGACCCTGTACTAAATACAGAAAAAAGGAAAAGGAAAGGGCCTTACCATGTGGTTAAGCTATGCTTGAACTCTAGCCTAGGCTGGCCTTGAACTTGTGGCAGTTCTCCTGCCACAGCCTCCTTAGTGCTGGCATCATAAGCATGCACTGCCATTCCTTTTTTTTTCTATTTTTAAAATATAAGCAACTCTGGCACTGGGGAGATAGCTCAGCTGGGGGAGATGGCTAAGTGGCGTAAGTGCCTGACTGGTAAGTGCAAGGTCCTGAGTCCTGAGTTTGCTCCTCAGTAAAAATAAAGAGAGAGAGAGAGAGAGAGAGAGAGAGAGAGAGAGAGAGAGAGAGAGACTGAGTATACTTATATCCCACAGGTAGGATGAAATTATAGTTCTTTATTTTTTGAGATAGGGTCTTACTGTGTGGCCTAGGCCAGCCTTGAGCTCAGCAATTCTCCTGCCTCCACCTCCAGAGTGCTGGGATTACAGGCATGATGCACCACTGCACCTGGCAGAAGAGTAGGATGATTTGTAAAGGAGTGGGAGAATGTAATCTGAGTGTAAAAACAAGTATTTAGGGACTTGGGGTGTAACCTAGTCCCAGTGCCTTTGCTTAGTGTGTATGAGGCCCTGAGTTCAATCCCCAGCACCAGAACAAGAAACCCCTGATATTTAAAAATATTTAGTGGTATGGGGCCCGGGGAGATGGCTCAGTGGAATAAGCCTTTCCCTGGCAAATGCAAGGGCCTGAGTTCAATCCC
>NW_004524586.1:19425145-19425854 GCF_000260255.1 Octodon degus | reverse complement strand
TTTTTTTTTTTTTTCCAGTACCAGGGACTGAACTTGAGACCTTGAGCTTATCAGACACGCACTTATGCCATTAAGCTATCTCAGCCCCTTTTTTCTTTCTTTCTTTTTTTGGTAATTTTTCTTTTAAGTTAAATTTATGGTCAGCATCTTTCACATTCTGGAAGAGCAACCGCTCTCAGCGGGATCTAACCAACCCACTGTCTTGTTTGTGGATGCTGAGGTGTTTGGGATGCGGGGTAGCAGGTCTCTGGGTTCTGGCAATCACTGTGGTTGTTTGGCTCTGGTCAGCATGGTTACCCAGTACTTCGAGCACATCTATGGTCCTGGGCATCTGGGGAGTTGTTTTTCCCGTGGCTCCAGCACATGTGGCAAAGGTGGACCTTATTTACCTCCTGCATTCCCATCCCTCTTCCACTCCCAAGTGACAGTTCTGTTTCCCCCTTGACAGATGGTTAAGTAGCAACTGCACTTTCCTAACTCCCCAGCCTGCTGTTTGGTGAAATGCTCATTAATTTTAGTTGAGTCTCAGGATATGTAGACGTTTTAAAGCAGCATTTCAAAAAAGGCCATTACAAATGAACTGTGTCTTATCTTTAAGCTTGATATTATTTTCTGCTTCTGCATCCTTATTTTTTCATTTTTATTTTTATCTTTTTATTTTTTTTATTTTTATTTTTTTATTTTTTATTTTTTTTATTTTTCAACAAAT
>NW_004524586.1:19411605-19414484 GCF_000260255.1 Octodon degus | reverse complement strand
GACCTGGGCTAGGATTGGGTCTGGGGGTTCCTGGAACTCGGCAGAAATTCCTATTCGGCGGGAGGGGTGAGGCAGGTAAGATGGAGTGTTGGCGGGTGGTCCGAGGGGGTGGGAGAGGGTCCTGCCTATGCTGCGCCTGTGCTGGGACTGGTCCCGCCGGCGCAGGGTAGCAGGAAGCTCTCCACACACTCACCGTACCTGGGCTAGTACTGGGTCTGGGGGTTCCCAGAAGTGGGCAGAAATTCCTACTCGGCAGGAGGGGTGGGGGGCGGCCCGAGGGGGCGGGAGAGGGTCCGGCCCACGCTGCGCCTGGGCTGGGACTGGTCCTGCCGGCACAGGGTAGCAGGAAGCTCTCCACACACTCACCGGACCTGGGCTAGGACTGGGTCTGGGGGTTCCCGGAAGTCGGCAGAAATCTGCATCCTTATTTTTAATGAAAAATACCCACGAGGAGCTGTCTAGCTCCCTGAATTGCAGGCTGTGGAAAGCCTTGAAGTTTTCAAACTACTTGAATCAAGAAAGTTATCATCTGTCTTTCCATTGACAGTGGCTTCTTCCTGAGACCCACCACACTTGCTGCTACTTAGGAACCTTCAGCCCACACTTGAGTAGACATAGTTCCCAAATCCAGTTTTCATTCTAGCCTTTCCTCAGCAGCCCAGAAATAGTAAGAGTGCTGGAATCACCCTATAGATCGAAACTTAAACCACTTGGAGGCAGTCAGGCCCTTTCCAGGGTCTGAGAATCAGGACAACTTCAGGCTTTCTTTTAGAAATGGCAGTTGTCATGGTTGAAGCTTCTGACTCAGTTGTGTTTGTGTGGCTTATCCACAAGCCCAAGAGGTGAGGCAGTTTGGACAGTTTTCCATAGCTGTCCGTTGTGTTGGCTGCAGATTGTGCAGGCTTGACATGGGAGCTGTGCAAGCCAGACATGTGGTGGGGCCAGTTTCACAGTCGTGAGCCTGACGCTTAGAGGAGTGACTTGGGTACGTGCGTATCTGAGTATTGTCACCACTTAGGTAATGACATCCTCACTTCAGTCCCCTGAGTAGTACTTTGATTCCCATCAAAGGTTAAGATAGGCATTTTTGAGCGTGGTGCTGTTGGTACTTGGGGGCCTGATCATTTTATTGGAGGGTGTCTCTTGTGTATTGGAGGATACTCAGCTGCGTCTCTGGCTTCCATGCCCTGGGAGTAGCAGTACCATCTTCATTCCCAAGCCATGAAACCCAAAGGGCCTCTCCTGTGAAGGACCCCAGCATTAAGGGAATAGTCACAGGTAAGTTGAGCACTGAACCCAAGATCGTTCTGCTGGTGAGACCTAGCGCTGGACTCGTGTCATCATCTTCCAGTTCCCCACAGCTGTCTGCCCCTCCCCAGCTCTCTAGATATGGCTGGGTATGACAGGATTTCTTCACATTCATAAAAGAAGTTTGAAAAGGCATATATATTTAGTAACGCAACATCATTTTCTGGTTTTTTGTTTGTTTATTTGTTTTGGGGTTTTTTGGCAGAACCAGGGATTGAACTCAGGTTTGCCAGGGAAGCGCTTATTCCACTGAGCCATCTCCCCAGCCCCGACACAACATCATTTTCTACATTGAAAAATACTAAAATATATGTTATTAACAGAATGCAAAGTATAGGAAATAAGTCACCCAAAATCTTATGTGATGAGGGTACATAGATGTAGTGACTTTTGTGTGCTCTCAGGATGATCTGTCAAAACTTAGGGCAGGATACTGGATACTGTGGTGGCACCCCCCCGTAATTGCAGCACTCTTTGAGACTAAGACAGGAGGATCAAAAGTTCAAGCCCATCCTGGTTAATTTAGCAACTTACCAAGATCCCGTCTCAAAATACAAAATAAAAAGTGATAGGGATATAGCACAAAGGCCCTAGATTTAATCCATAGTACGGGGAGGAAAAGCAGGTACCAGGTGTGGTGGTGCGTGCCCATAGTCCCGGCTATATTCAGGAGGCTGAGGCAGGAGATCATGGGTTCCAGACTAGCCTAGGAAATTTAGCCAGATCTTGTTTCAAAATTTTAAAAGGCTTGAGATGTAACTCAGTGATAGAGCACTTGCCCAGCATGCTGAGAGCCAGGCTTCAATCTCCAGCAATGTCAAACTTATTTCACTTTTTTTTTTAAATTTTTTTTTATTTATTCATTTGTTCATTTATTTATTTATTTATTTTGTGTGTGTGTGGCCAGCTCAGCCCAGCTCAGCCCACCAGGGGGCGGGGTGGGCTGGCATGTGGTGCTGGGGGATTCAATCTCGGTTCCTGTGCTTTAGCTTAGCTTAGCTTAGCTTGTTCTAAGTAGGTGCTTTAGACCACTGAGCCATCCCACCAGCCCTTATTTCACTTTTAAAACTTAAAAAGAAAATGACATTTTGGCTTCATATTCCCTATATTTTCTTTTGAAGTTTCTAACTTTTAGGTTTTATACCTGAGTTTTTTTAAAAATCTATTTTGAATTCATTTTTTTTTAAACAAGAAGTTTATTTAAACTTTAATAAGACACTTGACTTAAAGGGAAAACTATCTAGGATTCTTCTTTTTTAAAGAGTAATCTACTACTTAAAGACAGATTGCCCTACATGTAACAGCTACGTACAAAAAAGTTATAAAATTGCCCTTGGTTTTACAATGATAAATGAAAAACATTAAACTTCTCCAATCAAACAGGGTATGCAAGGAATTTTATGGTGCTGTCTTTTCTGTTAAAACAGTGAGAGCAAAATAACTTACTGAAATATAAAGATGAGAGCTGATGAGCATGCCACTAATGGAGAAAGGGGGTTATGTTCACAGAACCAGTAATTCCCCATCTCATCTCCATTTGATGTCAATCAAAACATACTGTTGGCCATTTA
>NW_004524586.1:19371851-19410573 GCF_000260255.1 Octodon degus | reverse complement strand
AGCTTGTTCTAAGTAGGTGCTTTAGACCACTGAGCCATCTCACCAGCCCCATCTTCTTCAACTTCTTTCTCCAGTTTTCTGAAATTTTTAGTGTAGAGGTCTTTCAGGTACCTCACTGGATAGATTGATGTCTATGTATTTTATTTTGTTTGAAGCTATTGAGTGGAATTGTATCTCAAGTTCTTTCTCAGCTAGTCCACTATGAATGTATAGAGCCACTTGGTTTTGTTTGTGTGTGTGTGTGTGTGTGTGTGTGTGTGGGTTTTTTTTTTTTGTCTTCTTGAATAAGACTCTAACAGCACAAGAAATAATAGCAAGAATTAAAAATGAAACAATATTAAATTAAAAAGTTTCTGTACAGCAAGGGAAACAGCTAAGAGTGAAGAGATGGTATACAGAATGGGAGAAAAATTTTGCCAGCTACTTTTCTGACAATGGATTAATATGTAGAATGTGTAAAGATCTTAGAAAACTTAACACCAGCACATCAAATAGCCCAACCAAATAGCCCCATGGGCAAATGAGTTGAATGACCTGTAAGTACATACATCAAAAAATGTTCAACATCTTTAGCCATTAAATTTCATCTCACCCCAGTCAGAATGGCATCAAGAATACAAAAACAAACAATAATAGAAAAACAATAAATGCTAGCAAGGATGCTGAGAAAAAGTACTTCTGCGCTGCTGGTAGGAATGTAAGTCAGCACAGCCACTGTGGAAAGCCATATGGAGGTTCCTCAAAGAACTAAAACTAGAGCTACCATTTGATCCAGCCGTACTGCTCCTAGCTGTGTATCCAAATCAAGTCAGTGTACTACAGGGACCCCCATGTACCTGTGTTAATTAAGGCACACTTCACAATAGCCAGGATAGGGAAGCAGCCTAGATACCCATCAGCAGATGAATGGATAAAGGAAATATGGCATATATAGACAGTGGAGTGTTATTGGCCACAGGAGGAAAGAAATTCTATCATTTGCAAGAAACTGGATAGATCTGGAGACCACCATTGTATGTGAAATAAGGCAGACTTAGACAGATACCATATAGCTCCCTCATATGGAATGTTGAAAGGCAAGAATGTAGAAAGGAGATTCATCGGGCCTGAGGAAGGCGATGCGAGGGAGGGATGTGGTTATGGGTATTGGGGGTGGATGTGAAAAAATGCATTTATTGAACCCCCTTCCACAAAAATGTGAAACTAGGGATATTAGAGAAGTGTGACAGGGATGTCAGAATGATCAAAATCCCGTGATAAGTGGAATCTGTGTAACCATAAGAGTGGAAAAAAAGAAAATGAGGGCAAAGTTTATTGATTTATCTACAGAGGATTGGGCATAATAAGTGTTATAATAACAGTATAAAAGTGTTATAATAAATAGTTCTAACATTCTATCACTGATGGTCAGCATATCAGTCTTAATTATGAGGCTTGAGGGACAGCCTGTGCCCTTAGTGGGGACCGTGGGGTGCTCCTCCTCTGTGGCCTCCTCCCCTGGGATGTGTGGCTAAGGCTGCCCTCCGACTGCTCAGCCTGCCCCCAGGTGCATTCTCTTCCGTGTCAGTGTGGAGGTGACCCTGCGTGGCTGCTGACTGACGCTTGTTAGGTACGTGTGTTTCCAGCCCCAGGACAGTGAGGGCCAGGAGCAGATACTGTGCTGCCGCAGCCCTGGCTGGAATCCGATGTCCTGGCCCCAGCCACCACGGCCCCAGCACCAGCACAGGGGGACTGAAAGCAGGGGAAGCTTTAGGGAGCACCTGTTCTGGAGTTGCTTTGTGGTATGTCTCAGCCACAGGGTGCCTATAAAACCTCTTGGCAATTTCTCTTGAAATGTTTTCTCCTGGGCCGGCGAGAGAGCTCAGTGGTCTGAAGTTCTTACTTAAGGCAAGCTTAGGCCGCCACCGGGACTGAGGTTCCGTGCTGGCACCACATGCCACGCCAGCTCGCCAGGGCAGGCTGAGCTGGCCACAAAAAAAAAAAAAAAAAAAAAAAAATTCTCCTCTGGAGCCTTATTTAGTGGATTTTATTTTCTCCTCAAAGCACAAACTTTTTTAAAAAATCTGTTTGTGGAATAACTCATGTTTACTAAAGGAGATAGAAAAAAATTGGAGAAGTACAAGGTAAAAGTTCATCATTCCACTACCCTATAAAAACCACAAATCGTGCTTAATTGTTCCCAACTTTATGTGTGTGCATATGCACTTTAACATAAACTTGGTGTGATACTATATCTGTATCTGAAACTTGATTTTTACTCAATATTTTATTAAAACTCATTTCCTTTGCGCTTATTAAACATTTGTACAAGGCTGTTTTGTGGCTGTGCAGTAGCCTATCATATGGACTACCACAGTGTTTACTGTAGTATTGGACATTGGCTGCTTCTGAATTTATTATACTTAATCCTTTTTTTTGTGGTACTGGGAATGGAACTCTGGACCCTGTGCTTGCCAGGCAGGCACTTAGGCCGCTAAACTATCTCCCCAGCCCTTTATTATACTTACTCCAAGGGCCAGGGAGATAGCTCAGTGGCCTAAGCACCTGCCTGGCAAGCTTGAGGTCCCGAGTTTGATCCCCTGTATCCCTCCCAAAATTATACTTAATCCTGATGAACCCCCTGCGTGTACACCTCTGTGTATATTTCTAATTGTTTGCCAGACAGTCTTGTGCTGTGGGTCCGTGATGCCCTTTGCTTTTTTTCTGTTTCAGGAGAGTCCTGCTTCACCTTCCTGACCCTTGTGTGTAAGGGTGCTTGTTTCCCCATGTCCTTTCCGACACCAATACCGTTGTTTCTTGCTTTGTGGAAAAGAGTGGACTTTGAGATGTTCTCCGTCTTCCCCTCCCTTTCCCTTTCCCTTTCCCCCCTCCCCCACCTGGTCCCTGTCCTTGTCCCTGCAGCCCTGGGAATTGAGCCTAAGATCTTGCACGTGCTAGGCAAGCTCTGCCTCCACATTGTACCCCCAGCCTCCAGGCTTCTAAGGGATTCCAGTGCTGAAGGTCTACATGCTGTCTCCAGGCCGCTCTTCATGGGTGTGTGCTCCTAGGGCGGCCATTCCCGCCCCTCCCTGGTGTTTCCTGGCCTGTGACAGGAAGAAATGCCTCGCTCTGGAGAGCACTGGGATAGCTAAACAGTTCATGAAAGGCAGGCTTTCGTGGGAAGCACTTTGGCCCTGGAAGTCTGTCCTCTAAAACAGTGCCACTCAGGAAAGTAGGTTTTCTCCTTGCATGGCAAAGAGGAGACCCAGCAGGCAGACAGTATTTAAGAAGGATGAATGAATCCGCCTTTTAAACCCAAACCAAGAAGCCTTCCTCAGGGACGATGGTGCCTCCCTCCCGGGCTCTGCAGTCTCGGGTTCTGTGCGAGTCCGACCGTTCGGTTTGTGTGTCTGTCTTCCCTCTGCCTTACCACTGTCGGGAAGGAAGTGAAATCCAGGCCTGACAGGTAGAGGTTTTTTATTTCCCCCGACAGTGCACCTCTTGACCTCCATCTTCTTGCCAATGATTTTTTTAAATCCTAAATGATTTGGCAATAATTGCTCCTCCTGGCATGATTATTGCCCTTCACCGATAGTAAATCTGTGAATTCCCCAGGGTCCTGATCGCATTTCGGTATGCGGAGCCCACAAGCTGGCCCAGACTGGCCTCGCTGCGCTGTGTAGCTGCTCACCTCCAGTGCCCATCTCGTGGCCGCTGCTCTGCCACCCCTGCAGGGAACTGGGGCTTTGTCCTGATGCAGACGTTGGTTTTTCAGGCTGAATCTCAGTGCTCTTCCTTGTGGGGACCATTTTTGTTTGTTTGTTTGATCTTGCTAGACCAGGTCCACAAATGCCCAGCCCAGGAAGTCCCGAGTTTGCCTTCTGGAAGGGAAGAGTTTAACTGCCTGCATGTGCACATGCATGATTTATTTTTATCAGAGCATGGCATATAGTACGTGAAACAGGGAAGTGTTAGGCATGACATAGAATGTGTGAAAGACTCATCCCATTTCCAAGGAGCCCCCCAGCGCAGTGGTCCCTGAGCTCTGGCAGTGAGAGCAGCACCGAGTTGGAGCACCGTGACTGTCCATGGGCTGACCGACAATTTCCAAAACAGATCTTGGAGAAGAAGAATTAGAGCACACACGAGGCTGGACCATAAGCTGCCCTGCTGTCCCAGCCTCCCAGGAGCTCAGGGATCATCAGCATGTGACACCCTCAGTGCCGCCCCACTTCAGCTCTTCCTTGAAATTTGATGATTTCCAAATAGCTGTGTAAAAGTTTAATAGGAAAAAAAGTCCCACTCATACGTGCTTGGCAGTGTTGTCCCAATACCACTCTTCCTAGAAAAAAATTTCAGCTTTTACTACATCTAGATACTTGCCACTGGCTGTGTTAGTCACTCAGTTTCTGTAAGCTGACTTAAAAAAAAAAAACTTAAATAAATGTATTTCCAAAAGAACTTTTGATCATTACCATAAATGGAAGGCCAGAATTTTTCATTTACTATAATCTAAAACTAAATAGCACATTAGCACATTATTTATGGCCTTGTTCTACCTGGAATTAAACCATCAGACTCTTCACTGGCTGGATTGGGAAATATGTATATTAGGTGGAGGAAAGGTCAAAGAAAATTAGTGAAATGTGTACAGAACCGTAGTCACTGAAAAGAAATGCAAGTCATTGCAAGTGTCTCCCCTGTCTCACAGTGGCTTGTGGCTACTGGCAGTTGGCAGAATTCTCAGCAGCAGCAGATACCAGTTGGTGCTCAGCTTTCTCCCAGTGCCTGGCTTCTCTGGAAGGGACCCTTCAGCCTCTGTCTGTGGGTGATTAGATGAGGAACCTAGGCTGATTGTAAGAAAAACTCTCATGTAGCCCGACAGCCTCCCTGGCCATGGGCAGCATCAGCTCTGCCCTTCCCTTCCCCACAGTTTCAAGGGTTCCTCTAGCTGTGTTTGCAAGGACAGTGGCTTCAGACTTGTCCACCTGTAGGTTTTGGAGTTCCATGCATGGCCTGCCCTGGAGAGTGGCTAGTGAGTGGGTATTTAGCACACTTGTGGTTTCCCCTTGTGAATTCTTCCATCCCTCCTATGTGCCTCCCAACCTAGTTGACCACTCTTTCCTTTCAGATCAAAGCTGAAAGCATCATCTCCCCTGGAAAGCCTTCTTTGACCACCTCCAACAGGTCTTCATAGCCTCCTGCGCTTTGTCATGGACCTCACTCATTATATGTCTTTGAAATTATCTGATTAATGTCTGTTTTCAGTACTAGACTGTGAGCTACACAGGGATGGGGACCATGTCTGTCTGACCCACACTTTGTCCCCACTGCCTGGCTCCACACCATGGCCCACATAGGGCTCAGTACCAAGATGTTGAGTACCTGGAGCAAAGAGTGTCTGTATTGAAGTGTGTGGCCAGTTTCCAACATTACCAAATTAGAATTTTCTCAGAACATTTCCTGGTATATTTCCCTTGAATGTGTTTAGGTAATTTATTATCCAGGCACTGTGGCAGATGCTGAACATGTATGACTTTATTTAAGCACCACATCTGTTACACACAGTTGATGGACTGAAGTAGAGGCTTGCTCTAGACCACACAGCTAGCAGAGCTGGCTCAGCCTTGGCCAGTCCTGAGACTGGGGCTCCACCTGTGCATTCCGCTTTCATCTCCACAGCCCCACAGCCCCAGGAGGGAATTGCATTCTGCTTGGATCCTGTCCTCATAGGTGAAGCTGAAATGGCTGGCCCACAAGAAGTCAAAATGTCTATCTTATGAGTACTGTATGATCAATGTTTTTGTTGTTGTTTTTTGTTTTATATCCTGCCTCGGGTTCATTTGTACAAAGAGCATGGGAGGACACCACCCCCCAACAGATGGCACCCCAGGGATCACACCAGTCCTTCTGTGTTTTGTTTTATTTTTGCAGAACTGGGGATTTGAACTCAGACCCTTAGGCCTGCCAGGCAAGTGCTTACTCTACTGAGCCATCTCCCTGGCCCCTCAGTCCTTCTGTTTTGAGATGGGCCCATAAGAGGCTTTTACCGTGGAGCCTCATGGGGGCCTGGGCACCTTTGGGGGCCTGGGCTGGAGCAGAAGCTGGAGCCTCAGCCTTGGCTGGAGCCTGGGCCTTTGGCCAGCAAGGCCTGTGACCCTTGGCAGTGCGGGTGTGGATACGCTTCCCAAGCTTGGGGCGGGCAATATAGGCAAATCAAGTGAGCCCGCAGTTTACTCCCTTTGGAATGATCTTGGGCTTGACCTCCTTGGGCTTGACGAGGGCCTTGATAGCCTCGGTGTGTGCACTCATGGCCTTGGCACTGTTTGCCTGCATCTTCTTGAAGCCCTTCTGGTTGTGCTGCTTGGCAAAATGCATGTTCCTGAAGAACTTGGGATCCACCCCCTTCAGAGATTTGTATCTTTGTGACCGAGGTTTCTTGATGCCATTTCTGTGCCATTTTTGGGACTGGTTGTGCATGGTGTGGTTCTTGGACTTGGCCATAACTGTACTGTAAACTGCGGCAACCAAGCACCTGGAACTGGAAGATGAAAAGTCCGTTGTTTTTTTCCTTGATGTTGGCTAAAGTATTTACTCATCAGCTAACCCTACCTGGCATCTGCATTCAGAGAGGAAACTTGTGGAGCAACTGTCAGTTTTAAAGCATCTGTCCCCATCAGTGTTGGTTTCTCAGCCTGGCTGGGACCGAGGACATTTCTGATTGGTCGTGAGGGCAGATCTGCAACATGAATGACTACATATAGAGTGC
Organism: Octodon degus; assembly: GCF_000260255.1. Lineage (NCBI taxonomy): Eukaryota > Metazoa > Chordata > Mammalia > Rodentia > Octodontidae > Octodon > Octodon degus. The sequence goes on along the minus strand of NW_004524586.1, from coordinate 19,403,825 downwards.
TAGCCAGCCTTCCAGCAGCAGAATCCTCTGAAAGCATTTGGAAGCTTTTAATTAAATGCTTATGGTGGGGGATGAGAATAGCTGGGTTTTTTTCTTCAAAAGTACATTGGTTTACATAGAAAGATGAATAAATTCATTGAATAATATCAAGACAGGCAAATGGGATAAAATAAAACCCACATAATTAAGGCCTCGACAACACTGAGATAGGTTATTCTCATCCCCTACTCTTCACTGGTTGTCCTTGTGGTCTCCAGGCCCTGACAGTGAACTTGGATTTGGAAGGTAATCCACTCATTTGATCACCAAGTAATTGCCAGTCAACAGCCCAGATTTCCTGCCTTGACTGGGCATTTCTAGGGGAGGGAGAAAGGTGGAGTCCATTGCAGTAGATGTATTTCCCCCCAAGAATGGGGCTTGAACCCAGAACCTCACACATTACTAGGCAAACACTGTACCCCAAACTAAGTTTATTCCTAGCCCTTTTTATTTATAATTTTTAATTTTATTGTCTTTGCATGTATGTGACATGTAATGAATACATTCATCATGGGGAGTTGGCACATATATGTATTGCATTTTCGTACCTTCTCTTCTTCTCTCCTTCCCTTTTATCTTTTATTTCAAGCCAGAGTCTTGCTAAGTTATCCAGGTGAGACTGGAACTTAGTCCTCCTGCTTCAGCCCTCCAAGCAGCTGGGGTCATAGGCATGCGTCCCTGCTGGGCTTGTCCTCCATGAGTGGTTTGACTGTCGGGTACCTCGGTGCAGCTTTTTTTCACGTTACTTGTACTTGGTGCTCATTAGGATTTTGAATCTGTGGGTTTATAATTTGTAATGAGTTTTGAGATTTTTCAGCTATTATTCTTCAAATATCTTTGTCTCCTTTCTCATCTCACTTTTAGGGACTCAAGTGAACATATATTCTACTTCCCTTAAACTTCAGTGATGCTGTATTCATTTAAAAAAAATTTTGTCTTTCTCTCTCTGTTTCACTTTGGATAGCTTCTGTTGCTGTAGTTTCAGTTTCCTTAGTCCTTTCCTCGGCAGCGTCTACTTTGGCCTCCATCTCACCTAATGTATTTTTTTGATCCTGGCAGTACAGTTTTCATCTCTAGAAGACGTGGACCTTTTTCTTCTATCTTCTATTTCTCTATTTCATGTTTGGAACATATGGAGCACAATTACAAGAACTGCAGTGTTACCTGCTAATTCTCAGATCTGTGTCAGTTCAGGATTAGTTTTGTTAGACTTTTCTCCTTTGTTTGAATTGTGTTCTTTTGTTGCATGTCTGATAATTCTTTTATTGAATGTGATTGTGAAGTGTACCTTTTCAGGTGTTAGATATTTTTGTATGACCACAAATATGTCTAAGATTTATTCTAGAACACCACTAAATTACTTGAAAACAGTTGGATCCTGCTAAACCTTGCTTTTTAAGGCTTGGGAGGCAGCCCCAGAATAGGGTTTGGTCTGGGATTAATTACTCTCCACCAGCGAGGCAGGATGCTTCTAAGTAAGACTGCTACCCAGTGCTGTGGGAGATATAAATTTTTTCAGCCTGGTGTGAGCACACATTCCTGTAACGCCAGCACTCAGAAGGCTGAGGCTGGAGGATTACCATGACTTTAAGGCCAGCCTGAACTAACAGTGAGAAAAACCAAAAACCAAACAAACATTTTCCAGCCTGGCTGGTGAGAACAAACTCTACCCTGTATGAGGTCCAGGCTCGGTTTCTTTCATTGCTTCTGTATTTCTTTCCCAGGCTGTGGGCATGTCCTTACTCAAGTGTGTTGATCAGTACCGTATCCCTGCAGTCCTCTCTGTGCCATTCTATCTGATTCTGTGTCCCATCAAATGGTACTACTTCAGTCTCCACAGAATCTTGGCTTCATGTCCTTAGTTTTGGGACCTAATAGTTTAAATATGAAGTAGCCCCCAAAGACTTGTGTGAGGTCTTTTTTTTTAATGTATTTGGTACAGGGTCTCACCACTCAGCTCAGACTCATAGTGATCTTCCTGTTTTCACCCTTCCCAGTGCTGGGATTACAGGCATGCACCACCATGCCCTGTCTCAGTGCCCGGGGCTAGGACTGGCATGGCATGTGGTGCCAGGGATAGAACTCCAGTCCCTGTTCTCGCCTCAGCAAGCGTATAGTCTGCTGAGCTATCTTGCTGGCCCTTGTGTGGTCTTGATCCCCAGTGCTGCAGGGTTCAGAGATGGGGCCTCAAGAGGTGATTAGGAGGGTACTAATGAATTCGTGGCTGAGTGGACTATTTAGGAGATGGCCTGCACTTGGAGGAAACAGATCCCTGAGTGTGTGCTTTTGCAGGGCCTTGGCTTCATCTTTGATTCGGGTCTTGATGGTTGAGACATGAAATATCTCCCAAAGACTTGTGTATTGAGGTTTTGATGCCCAGTGCAACAGTGTTCAGAGGTGGCTGTGGCTCTGGCTCTGTCTTTCTCCTTTGAACCCAGCCAAGCATGGACTGACACTTCTGAAATGTGAGCCAGAGATCTGCCTGTAACAAATAGCAACGAGACAGTTTCAATAATGAATACATTGCATATTGTTGTGTTCGTAGTGGTCATTCATAGTACAAAATGCAGACATGATATCCTGTCCAAACACTATTAGTACAAATGTTTCTTCTCATTGAATTAAGAGAAAGTAGCTGTATATCTCTCCGAACTATTTTGAATATACACATACAAAATGGTCCTTCATTTGTGTCCCTTTTTTTGTTTAGTTTTGTCAGAGATGGGTATTCCATTGCCATTTAAATATTGTAGGTGTATGAATTCAGCAAAATAATCCAATATAGTCCAGTAGTTCTTAATAGTAGTGGGTTATCCATAGAGCTGGCAATGTCAGAAGTTGACAACTTGAGCCTTTTACAGCTCAGCATATTAATATGGCTTTACTTTTTATACTTCATTTTTATACTTTTCTGCTAGATGGTTAAGACCAAGATAAAGCATCAGGGCCCAATCTTGTGACCTCTTTGCAATCCTAATTAGCTCCTTATTGGCCCATTCTGCAAATACACACACACTGGAGGCTAGGGCTTCAATGAATGACCTCAGGGGATATGACTCACTGTATAGTATCCCCCTTTATCTGAGGTCTGGAAATTCTGATGGCAGTGGGCTGGACCAATCTCAAGGTCTTCCCCCCCACCAACCTATATCACAGAAATCAATGTCTACCCTTACCTGAAGTCTTAAAAACTGTTGGCTCATAAGAGTTTGTCTAGTTTCTAGTTGCTTCAATCAAGGAGTCTATCTTGTGGCTGCCTTTGGAATGGTATCCAGACTGGGGGCATTTCCTGTGTGTATATTTTGCTGTTGTGTATTGTTTTGGTTTTGATACATAACATCTTCACTATTAAAAGCAACACCCTAAACTGTAGATTACAAAGATTTGCCAGGGATTTAATCAGCTTTCACAGAACCAAGGGCTTACAGCACCACCAGGCTATGGAAAATTTAGCATAAAGTGTAGCCTGCGTTCAGGTAAAGCCTGGGTGCATCAGCATCCCCACTTGGCCTCACTGCGTCAAATCACTTTAATGCCTGTTGATTGATTTTAAAAGTGCAAATATATATCATTCAGAGCCTCAGCCCAAGGAGGCAGCTAGGAGCTACATTCAGGGTGGGTTGACTTTTAATCAATACAACGACAATATTATCTTGTTTACTTCATGTGATGGTGGTTTTAAACATTAAATCGAGCAGTTTATTATGTCAAAAAAGGCGAAGGAGCACAGGAATAAAATTCTCCTGACTCACTTCTGCACGTATTTCACTGCCCTGACAGGCCATCATGATTGGAGACGATATCGTGGGTGACGTCGGTGGTGCCCAGAGATGCGGAATGAGAGCGCTACAGGTGCGCACCGGCAAGTTCAGGTCAGTGTCCTGGCCGGGTCCTTTGCCTGGTCATTTCCATGAAGTCCTGCAGAGGCCATGTTCTTGGTGTTTTGCTTTCTAATACAAAAGTGGCTTTTCTTTCCAAATACTTGAGCAGTGCCTTTTGTTGGGACCAAACCCCAACACCCACAATCCAGAAGGAGCATTTTTTTTTTTTAGGTTGCTTGGTTTTGTTGTATGACCCACACTGCAAGAGAGAGCTGACTTTACGTAGAGGTGGGAAGACGGTTCCTAGAGATGAAAGGTGTTTTTTGGCTCCCAGTTTCTGTCCAGGGTGGGCTGGGCCCAGGGCAGAGGGGCATGGTGGACAGGCCTGGAGGAGGACATCTGCGCACTGCCTGGTGGCCTGGATGCAGAAATGTGGCCTTCCAGCTCATGCCCCCAGTGAACCTACCCGTTCTGGCGAGGGCCTGTCTCCTAACAGCACAGTCAACCGTGCCCTCATCAGTGGCTGCATCTTGTGCTGAGTACAGCACCCCCAGGATCCAGCCACCCCCAAAACACAGGAGACATTTGGGAGATATTTTAGTTCAAAACTGTACATAGAGTTATGTGGACAGCCACTGCCTTGCCCGTAACTGTAAGGTTCCTTCCTCTGGCATGAAAGAGAAGCAGGTGGGCATGGGAGGGCGGCTGAAAGAGAAGCCGGAGAAGCTCGAGGCAGGAACGGGTGGTGCTTGTATGGATTGGGCTGGGGCGGAGTGTACGTGGGCGGTACAGTGAGGAAATCAAAAGAGCATGTTCCTGGTTAACCTGGGGAGAGGGAAAGGAAGACAGTCTACGAGTGGCTCAGGGTTGTTACTTCTAGAGTCTGCTCGCCAAGCTGACTTGCCGCTGTGCTAAAGGACTGCTGCGTGGGCGCAGACCCATCATTCTTGTCTTTTCGTTATTAAAAGGAAGGAGTACTCTTTCTAGCTACTTCCTGCTGCCAGGGGGCATGGTGGTAGGGGCTGGGGTGTTCTTTGGGATGACGGGTCAGGCCCACGTGGAAGCTGGTAGCAGGGGCCTTGGCTCGGACAAAAAGCTTGTTGGTAGTGAAAGATCGTATCCTAGATTGGAGAAATCTCAAAAAAAGTTTAAAAAGACAAGATACTATGAGTAACGAGAGAATGATCATGGTTAGAGGACCAAGAGAGTGAGGAGGATGGTGTGCAGGAGCCAGGACTGGGCCACCAGGAGAAGGAACAAGAAGAGCCTGTGGGTCTGTTTTGTATTGTGAGTTTTGTATCTTTGCAACAAGGTCAGGAAGGTCATGCACTTTCTGCGTGACAATACCTGACTGGCTAACAAAGTGGCAGTAGTCTTCCTGAACGCCAACGCGAGGCAGGTCTCACCTTTATGTGCTATCAGGACATCAAGAGCTCAACAGTTTTGGGGGACTACTGCTGCCAGGGGGTTGATTTGGTTTTGGAGAAAGTTGATGGCTGCTGTAACCTTGTAAATAGACGTAGAAAGCGTGAAATAGAAGTGGTGGCCTGTGCCACCTGCGCCCCTACTCCCAAACCAGCACTGATGGCTGAAAAGAGACTCAGACCTTCCAGAATTGGAGCCCTGTGGGCTGCCCTGTGAGACCAGTTTGTGGCGTGTTTTGTAGATGAGAAAGGACTTAGCTCTTGGTGGGGGAGACATGGGGCCACGATAGCCAGAGTGCAGGGGCCTTGCTAGGTGGGTAGGAGGCAGGTAGAAGCTCCCTGGCCACAAATGAAAAATAGTCCATGGGGAGAGCAGAGAGGATTTGAGGTGTTGGGACTCAGGAGGGAATGTGTACAGAGGTTTAGATCTCCCACTTGAAGGGCAGATTGGGGAGGGTCAGGGTGCTGGATGCAAGAGAGGTTTTTTGGCGAATTATACTGAGATGCCAGGCATAAGGGCCCAATGTTTTGTTCCTTAGAATCAGTAGGGAGGGAAAAGGTGTTTACGATTATAAGGTAGGCCATATACAAATCTTGTTGGAAAGACAATGCAGAGCCAGCAGTCAGAAAAATTGGTGGAGCTTACAGTAAAGCTGTAGTTCTGAATGAATTGGAATACATTTCTTAGGAGTTGTGGTATCGTCCAAGGAAGGATTTGAAGGGCTAAAGAAGTGATGGGCAATATGATGAGTAGGTTGAGAAGAGAATTGTCAGGTGTTAAAACGCAGAATAGCTTAAGAGCAAGCCCAGGACCGTTGGATCTGTTGGGCCTATTGAGGAGATGGCCTCCCCGACTGACCCCTGCAGCCGAGACATCGTGGTGAGGATTTTCGATTGTGTTATTGATCTGCCAAATACTGCAGTTAAAGAATGGGAGACGTGGATGTTTTCCCAGCTTGAGGAAGATGTGTAGATCATTATTAGTCCAATGGATGCCATTATGGAAACATATAGTTTCCCCTCCCCAGTGGGGACAGTAGAAGCTCAAACTGCCATCACATCTCTCCCCACGGGCAGAGCAAAGGTAGACAGTAGGTGTCTTTTATCAATTTGTACACATGTTTAAGGTCCTATGATTTTTCAGGTATGAAGGATCATCAAGGCAAAAGTGTTTGTAAGCCTTCCGGCTGGGAAATAGCCACTTTGGCAGTAGAAGTGAGCAGAAAAGGAAAAGAAGAGTAAGGGGATGGAGGTAGCTTTTTCAACATAGGCAGAGCCTATTACTCGGTGATTGTGTGGTTCGAGTTTGAGGATTCTGAATGTGAAATGAGTTGCCATTATGTGGCGGAGAGAACAAGAACCCTGAGCACAAAGGCGAATAGTCTCGAGTACCCCATCATCCCTAGTGATGCGAGGGCAAGGGCAGACAGAGAAGAGCAGTGCGTCCAAAGGACTGTCACCCTGTACAAGGCTAGGCAAGCAACCTTGTGTGGCATTTGAAAGTCTCCTGGACATACAGCCCAAAGCCCAACAGCGAATGTGAGAAATAGCAGGAGGCAGGGGATCAGGAACCAGACAGGAACGCAATACATGAGGTGACCCATTACCTGGAAGTTTTAGGAACGTTTGGTGAGGCAGAGGTGGCTGAGGAAGAGAAGGTGCAGGGACCACTCTGGGAGTGAAAGTTTGGGATCAGAGGTGTTGAGGTTTGTGTGATGTGGAGCCAGGAAGGAAGGAAGGCCAGGAACCTTGACCACTGTTTCTGTTGTGAGGACAAGCAGATGAGGGCCTGTCCACCTGGGCTGCAGCCCTGTAGGCTTAGGAGATCTGAGATATAGTAAATCTCCAGGAGTTATAAGGGGGTTTGGTTGAGGGTTGTCTATGGGTTGTGGAAGGCAGAGGTAGGTGTGTTGTCTCAAAAGGTTGGAGGAAGGAGAGGGTTGGGATAGAGTCAGCAACAGGAGGAAGGTTTGTGAGGTGGAAAAGTTGTGAAACAAGAATGGTCTACCGCGATAAGCTCAGAGGAACTTAGAAAAGTGAGTGTCGTGGGAAGTGGCTTGAGTTGAGTTAGGGCTAAGGGAAGGAGCTGAGGCCAGGGCAGGTATAGTTCTAAAATAAGTTTTGTGAGGTATGTTTTTACAAAACCATCTTCCATTTCTCCTTTGCCTGAAGACAGTGGATGGTATAGTATATGCAGGTTCCAAGAAATGTTTAGACTTGAGGTTACCTGCTGGTGCTCTGAGAGAGCTAGATCAGGGTAAGCCAAATGAAGGGATTATCTCTTGTATAACGGTTTTGCAAACTACATCCGAAGTCTGTTGGCCGGTGAGAGGGGCCTCTGTCCATCCTGAGAAAGTGCATACAAAGGTAAAAAGATATTTATAGGTCTTATGACGAAGCATATATGTAAAATCTATATCTGCCAGTCTTCACCCGGAGTGTGTCCACAAAGTTAGTGGGTTGGGAAAGAAGGAGGAGACAGGTGTCCCCAAGGAGAGGTTTTGGCACTGAGATGGCAACCTTGAGTGACTTGGCACATAATGGTTTTTAGGGAGGGGTGGGTAGCGAATGGAGTAAGGCGTTTACATAGAGCTTGGGTGCCCACATGAAAGCAACTGTGTAAGTCTGTGATGATGGTTGAGGCCTGTTGATCTGGGAAGAGAAGCTTTGGTCCATGAAAACTCCAGCCCTGGGTGTTTGGGCTGTAGTTTGGTTTGTGGAGTAATTGGAGCTGTCTAGGCAAGTGTTGAGGTGAGGGCAGGGTGTTTGGGATAAGGAGGAGAGGATGAGAAGGGTGTGGCTGCTGTGCAGCTAATTTGGCCTGTGTGTCAGCAAAGGTATTGCCCTAAGAAATAGGGTCTGATGGTGTCTGGTGTCCTCCACGGTGAACGGCTGCTTCCTGCTTTGGAAGTTGTGCTGCTTGTAGAAGCTTGAGGGTGAGCGGTGCGTTGGTGATGGGACTTCTTTGAGTGCTGATTAGACTTCTTTCTTGCCAGATGTCAGCACAGGAATGAAGGATACTAAATGTGTACTTTGAGTCTGTGTAGATATTTATGCTTTTGTCCTTGGCTAGTGTGAGGCCTGATGTGAAAGCTGTAAGTTCTGCCTTTTGTGAAGATGTCCCCGGTGGCAGTGGACTTGCCCATATTATTGTAGACCTGCTGACTATGGCATATCCTGCCCTTTTGTGGGTGTTCCTGTTGGTTGAGCTGCCATCTGTAAACCATGTGTCAGAGACTGTAGGGAGAGGAGTGCTGTCAATGTGGCGGAAGGGTGTACCGGTCATCTGTAAGAGTTCAGTGCAGTTGTGGTGAGGGGCCTCATCAGAGGTGGGAGGTAAGGTGGCTGGGTTGAGAGGACTGCTAGTGGAGATAGTGATGGAAGGGTCCTGGTCAAGCACCAAATGAACCTGTTGTCAGCAGGAAGGAGTCATTAGGGTGGGGAGCATCATGTGTGAGAGGAGCTTTTTAAGGCAGGAAGGTGAGTGCACTGTGATTGCCTGTCCCAGAGTGGACTTCTTTGCCTCTTTTTTTATTTTTTTTTTTATTTTAATGAACATTTTAATGCTATGTATAACAGATTATTATGAATACAATGGAAACAAAGTTTTATCAATTTAATAAAAAATTTTCAACATAAAATAGGGAGATAATAATTGATACTTATATATAGTATTTATTTTTAAAAATATTCCCAGCTTGAGGCTGAAACAAGTAATTTTGCATTCCAAACTCTAAAACCATGATTTTCATGTGAGCTTAATGTAGAATTACAGCAGAAATACAGAAACATTTTAATAAATTTCCTTTATTTGTCCTTAAATGAATAAAATCTCTGACTGCTACAGGTCTCCTTTAATAATATATATTTAACTCCTTTCTAGTGGAACAGTATTGCTAATGGCATATGTGTACACTCAAAACCAAAACAAAACAAATACTGTATAATATCTAGAGGTGGATGTTGTTGAGTTCTAACATTTAACCTAAGGTTTCAATGGATTTTCACTTTTTCAGTTTTCTGAAAAGACATCAAAAAAGATAAAAAATAAATATTTCTCTCTTGTGACCATTCCTGCCTTAAGTGATGGCTACAGGGATGAACAAGGAAGGAAGCCTTGCCCAGGGGCTCACTGCAAATCGTGGGTAACGGCTACAAAACACAAACAAAAAGTATTCCAAGTTTTTTCTTCTTCTTTTAAAGGAAACCATACAGCAGTCCTGAAGAAATTTTTTCCCTAGTTCTGCACAAGATCATTATAACAGAAGACCTCAGAAAGGTCCCACAGAGATCACCAACTGCTGTAAAGAGGCTTCATTATAATAAAAATTTGGATAGTATAATAGCACTGTTCCTGGAACATTAGCAAAATCCAGTTACCTTTGATTTAGCCATAATCATATGTATGCCTTTTTTGGACAAAAATATATATTTTTATAAAAAACTGATCATCCAACTTTAATGATTTCATATATGGACTCAAGAGAGTAGTAAAAGGAACAGACCCAATTATGACAAGGTGATTCAGGGACAGAAAATCAAGTTCCTCAGGAAAAGTAAAATATAAAATTAGAGATTTAAACACATTTATTCAGTCTTATTCCCACCTTCCCACCAGTGATGTTAAACGGACTCTTCAATTTATAAAGGCTTTCAGTGGTCTCGTTGCCCTATTTGCAGTCAAACCTCTCTGAGAAAAATTATCCTGACTGCATGACCTAAGTGCTCTTGCTTGGTCTGAAATACTAGATAGATACTTTATTTTTATAAAACAGCCTTTTTGGCTCTTTATGTACTTTTATTTCAATTAATTGATAAAAAGAAAGGGGAGCTGATTAGCATTTTCCATCCCAATATCACCTATCTGCTCAGCTAAAAATTCCTCATTCAATCTGTTTCTTTTCAGTCTCCTATTTGCTAAAGTTGGCGAAATCTGCGAAGGCATCTTGCTTGGGTTGCACGGTTCCGGAAGTCATGGCCAGGGTGGGCACGCCCACGCCCACCGCGCCTGTCGAGCCCATCCCAGCAGCTGGCATCCCCATGCCCATGTTCATGCCCATCTGGTTCATCAGTGGAGCGTTCCCAAGAGGGGCCATTCCCACGGTGCCAGTCATCACACTGGGCATGCTCACAGGCACGGGTCCCCCCAGCAAAGGGTTAGTCTGTGGCCGGACAGGAAGCATATTTGATGGAGAACTGAGGTTCACGGCTCCAAAACTGAGTCATCACATTCAGAGGCTGTTGCATATTTTGCTGCCAAATCATGGTATTGAGCGATGGCTGCTGGGGTTTAGATGGCTGCATACCAGGTAGCGAGTTGTCTAGGCTGATGTTTACTCTGGGGTCAGACCAAGTAGAAGGCAGGGTTCTGCTGACTGATTTCTGGACCATATCTGTATTCTGTGACCTTGACATGGGCAAACCAAGTGCTACAGTGTTAGTGCTCATCAAAGAGAAATCCATACTCTGGGAAGATGTCATGGTTGCTTGGGCTGAGCCCATGAGATCAAACAGGTCTGAAGAAGCCGAGGCAGCTGGAGGTGGCCCTAATGCTGGCTGTGAGCTGCTGACAAGTGCTACTGCTGGCTGGGAGGCACTGCCAAGGAGCTCGCCCCTGGAAGCTGCGGAGGCGCACGGGGCTTGGTTGAAGGCACTCCAGTCACCAGAGTCTGCTGGCTGGGAGGCACTGCCAAGGAGCTCGTCGCCGGAAGCTGCGGAGGCGCACGGGGCTTGGTTGAAGGCGCTCCAGTCACCAGTCTCCATTCCCACTTGTTGCTTGGGAAGGGAAACTGCCTGATGCAGCAGCTGAGCCAGTCAGCAAATCGCCCAAATAGATCAGCTGATCCTCCTGCTGTGGACGGGCTGGTGGCATCAAACAGATCAACAAGGTCACCTGATAACCTGCTGCTAGGCACTGAAGTCCTAACTGAAGACTGAGGTGTGTGGGTTGAGGCATTCTGGTCTGGACTTGCTTTGTCCCCTGTGTAATGTGCCGCGCCCACTCCAAGATCAGTGGTTTTGGAAGGATTTGCTGTGTGCTTGTGTCTAGTTGTGGTGGTCTCTGTGACCTGTGTGATGTGGATGTGCTTTGTCGTCACAGTTTCTTCTTCATCTTTGAATTCACTTTTGGGAGACCTGCTTCTTCTTGCTTGCTTTTCCTCATCGCTGTCACTGCATCTTTCTGGAGAGTCTTCTCTATCTTTCCTCCGGGACTTGCTGATGGTGTCACCAATTGTGCTTCCAATTTTATCACTCAGTTCACCTAATTTATCACTGAATGGGAAAGCACTCTTGTTTTTATCCCACTCCTCATCCCATTTTGATTTGGGCTCAGGATCGTATCTTTCACTGTATCTGAAGCCTACAACACTCACAGGAAACTCCAACATATTTGTCTTTGTTTTTCTTTGCTTTTTTCCGCTCTTCACGAAGCCTGTCATCATCCTGAGCAAATTCAACCAATTCCTTCACCTTTTGGCGAATATTTATACCTTGATCCTTGCCGTGTTCATCTACAAAGTGGTCATTTTCCAGGGATCGCAAATCATAAATGTGTTCTCTGGCACTTGTAACAACATGCTCTGATCCATTTCTTATGAGGTAAACTAGGAGCAGCAAAGGCTTATAAACTGTTCTCCAATTCTTCTTATTATCTTTTAACATTCGGGACCACAGCATGTTCGTAAGTTCTGGGAATTGTTCATACATAAATGTAGCCTTGGCAATCTCTCCCATGAGTTGCCCAGAAGGTCCCCAAGGATCATCATTTGTTGCTTCTTGAACCTTAGACTCAATCTCTGAATAATTCATAACCACATTGGTGGCTTTGTCCACCAGCTCCCGCACCTTCCACATTTTCAACATCTTGCCCCATGCAGGCCGGGATGCCACCTCGGTCTCCGGCTTCCCACGGCCCCCAGGACACTTCCGTGCCGGGGCAGGTCCAGGCCCGGGTCGCTGCCATCGCCCGCCGCCTGGAACTCCCCAAGTCAGCTCCTTCCCTTGCTACAGCCACGGCGCCACCGGTGACACTTCGAGACGCGGCCTCTTTGCCTCTTGTATTAGTGTGACTGCTGCTGCAAGGGCCTGGAGGTGGGGGCCCTCCCACGTACTGTGTTGTCAAGCTATTTTCACAGGTATGCTGCTATTTGAAATGAAGGTCCCTTTCTGTGTCCAAGAACTCCTACTGCATTGTGTTTTTGAGAGATAATATATAGGTTGGGTCAGGTTTGGGAGAGTGAGAGAGCTGGGGCCTTTAAGAGGGCCTTTTTTTTTTTTTTTGGCGGGACCAGGGATTGAACTCAGGTCTTTGTGCTTGCCAGGGAAGCGCTTATTCCACTGAGCTATCTCCCCGGCCCCAAGAGGGCCTCTTGTAGCTTATAAAAGGAAGAATGTATAAGAGTGGTAGGGTTCCAACAAGGAGCCTTTAGGTGCTTTATAGAAAGGTTGAGCCAGGGAAGCAAAGTTAGCAACCCAAGGCAAAAGAAGTTGGCTAGACAGACTTGTTGCTTTGTAGTGGGCACTTGGAGGCCAGAGGAGTGCTTTGTGATCAGCAATGATTGAGCCAGTAGTGGGAGTGAGGGTAAGTCCTAGGTATTTGACCTTTGGTGAAGCTATTTGAGCTTTGACAGAGAAAATCCTATATCCATGACCTGAGAGGAAGTTGAGAATGGTAGCTGTGTGTTGTATGGCTAAGGCATGGGAGGGGGAACAGAGAAGATCATCTCTATCCTGGAGGAGAGTGCTAGGTTTGAGATTGAGGATTGCCAGGTCAGTAGCCAGGGCCTGGCTAAGGAAGTGAGGACTATCCCTGAATCCCTGAGGCAGAACTATCCATGTGAGCTGTAGGGAATAGAGAGCATCTGGGTCTGTCCACATGAAGGCAAAGAGGTCCTGACCATCGGGGTGTAGGGGGATAGTGAAGAAAGCATCCTTGAGGTCCAGGACCATAAAGCGGGTAGTGGAGGAGGAAATGTGACAGAGCATGGTGTAGGGATTTGGTACCATTGGATGGATTCGTGTAACTGCACTGTTGATAACCTGAGATCCTGGACCAAATGGTAGGAGCCATCAGATTTGAGTACAGGAAGAATAGGGGTATTGTAAGGCAAATGGGCAGTTTTAAGAAAACCATTGGCTAAGAGATGTTGGATTATGGGTTTAAGTCCCTGTTGGTGTTTAGGGGCTATTGAATACTGAGGAACACGGGGAAGACTAGTACAGGGGTAACATGGGTGGCACAAATGGGACTAGAGGTGTCCCAAACTATGGGATCGACCAGGGAGTGAGGAAGAGGAAGGAATAAACTGGCAGTGCATAGGGGCTGAGTTTGAGGAACAAGTGTTGTGGGAAGAGAGAAGATAAAAGAGAAGTGGATTTTTTGGAGGAGATCCCTGCCTAAGATCCCATTCTGGGGCAAATAGGGATGACCAAAAAAACTGTGAGTAAAGAAAAGTATGTGGAATCTGCAGGGGAGGGCTCCTGTCTGGAACGGTTATGTAGATTGGCCATCAGCTCCCACAACGAGAACTGTAGCTCAAGTCCAGCTGCCTGAAAACTCAGGAAGAACATGATATGTGGCCCTCATGTCAACAAGGAAAGAGTGTCCTACCTGAGATGTCCATCAATACTTGAGGTTCAGACAAAGATACCGTGATGGGGGGGGGGCGTGGACCCCAAGCCCAGTCAATCCTTTTCAGTGGTGAGAACCAAGCAGGTCAGTTATTGATGAGCCCAGCAGCTGTGGTGAGATATCCTGTGAGGGTAGGGAATTGGATGACTTATCTACTCTTTGGCAGATAGGGCAGTCGTACTCCCAGGGGTCCTCGAGTTTGCAGATGGGACAAGGTCCTGGTGGTAGTTGCAGGTTGGAGCAGGTTCATACCTAGTATCCTTCTTTGCCTTATTTGAAGCATTCTCCAGGAGGGCCTTGGATGGCACTGTGTTGTCTAGGTTGGCTCTGATAGGAGTCCCAAGTGCTGCAGCCAAGAACTGGCATGTAAGTCTAATATACTGTTCTTTATTTTTTATGTATGTGGTACAGGGTCTCACTACACAGCTCAGACTCATAGTGATCCTCCTGTTTTCAGCCTCCCCAGCACTGGGATTACAGGTGTGCACCACCACACCTGGACTCAGTGGCAGGCTCAGCACACCTGGGAGTAGGGCCAGTATGGCATGTGGTGCCAGGGATTGAACCCCGGTCCTTACACTTGCCTAAGCAGGTGCTTAGTCTGCTGAGCTATATTACCATCCCTAGCATACTGTTCTTTATCCTGTTTTAATTGTTCCTCTCTATTGTTAAAAACAGAAAGCCAGGTTAAGTAGGTCTCCCTGTGGGGTCCGAGGGCCAAGATCTGCCTTTTTTGGTTTGGTTCAGATGTCAGAAGCAGAGTGGGAAATGAAGTGGGAGTTGATAGGGGTTATTCCCTCAGGGGACTGACGGTCAGCATTAGTATACTTGGTTAAGGTGTCAATAAGGTGAGAAAGAAATTCGGTGAGGTTTTCTTCAGGGCACTGGGTTAGTTCATAGAGTTTCTGGTAGTTGGTGGCCTTGTGTGAAATTTTCCTAAGTCCTGCAGTCAGGCAGCCAGCCATAGTGGCCATGCAGACTGAGCCATGGGGTTCTGATAGTCCCAGTGGGGGTCAGCGTCTGGAACTACAACTGTACCTATAGGATGGTGAGGATCAATGTAGTGTCTCTGGTCTGCTACTGCCTGAGCTGCCTGCCAGAGCTGGACCTTTAGCTGGGAGGACAAGGTAGAGGTAAGGATAATATATAGATCCTTAAAGTAGAGATCATAGGAATTGATGAATTGCTGCTCCTTTATATAGTTATGGGGATCAGCAGAGAAGGAGCCTAACCTATGAGAAATCTGGGATAGATCAGAGAGGGTAAAAGGGACATGAGTGCGAGCCAGCCCCTTGAGACCAGCCTGTTTCCAGGGGGAGAAGAGGTTGGGGCTGGGAAAGCAGGAGCTGAGAACAAGAGGGTGGGGAAAAACTGGCTGTAAGATGATGGAGTTTGGTGGGGTGAAACCCAGTACAGTGTATAGGAGGAGAAAATAGTGACAGAGAAGCAGAGGAACAGAAGAGGAGGGTGAGACGTAGATGGCACGGGGGGATCTGGCTGGGGAGACTGAGAAGGCAGGACTTGGGGGGTGGGGGAGGAGTGAAAGCAGGAGGAACATTGTCAAGAGGGTTTGGAGAGGCATAGATAGGAGATCAGGTGAAGGAGGTACTGCGGTGTGGGGTGAGCCAGCAGTACTTGGATCACCCCACATGCCTGAAGGAGGGCGGGGTGCACCCCGAGAACAATAAAAGACTGTATGTAAGGAATCTCTGCCCATTTGCCATTGAGGTAGTAGATTGTGTCCAGGTCCTGGACAGTATTGATATTGAAAGTGCCCTCCTTGGGCCAGTGGCTGCCATTATCAAGTTTGTGTTGGGGCCAAGCTGTCTGGCGGTAAAAGTTCAGTTGCTTAAGCTTTGCAATTTCCTGGAGATGGACAATATTTAAGTTCAGTAAGAGGCGCCCGAGTGTGTGTGTTTTGGGGGTTGGGAAGGAGTATTTCTCATAGCGGCTGAATTAAGGTGAGCCAAAAGGTGCACAGCCACACAGAACGTTGTCACTCTTTTTAGGGTGTGACAAAGTGAGAAATGTCTGCCAGTCCAGTGAATCCTCAAAGGACAGGAGGATGTCCACCGTAGGTACAAGAAAATGAGAGAGAACAAGAAAAATGAGGCAGGTACTCCTGGGACAAGAATCAGCTCGCTGGCGAGAATTGCGGTGGATCCTGTTGCATGCAGGCTAGCAACAGCAGAGATAGAAATGGTGATCCACCAAAATCGTAAGGTTCCTTTCTCTGGTGTGAAAGAGAAGTGGGTGGAAAGCCAAGACATCCCTTATTCCTGGGCATGGGAAGGTGGCCCAAAGGGAAGCCAGAGAACCTTGAGGAGGAGCCAGAGGTTGGTGGTTGTATCAGATTGGGCTCCAGGCGGAGCTTGCATGGGTGGTGCTGTGACGAAGCAGGTGCTGAGTGGGGGCGGGGGGGGCTGGCGCCTGTAAACATCTAACGAAGTTTCTGGCTAACCTGGGAGAGGGAACGGAAGACCATCCAGGAGCGGCTTGTCATTGGTTCTGAGATTCGGTGCCGTGATGACCCAGTGGACCGCTGCGTGAGTGCAGACCATCAGTAACTGACTTGTAAGGAAGGGTCTGACTGACCTTTCTAGCCCAAATAGCTTTCTTTCTTCCTGGCTTGATGTCCGGTGGTAAGGCAGAGTCTTGTTGCAAGGTCTGGGTTTTGAAACACAAATACATGGCAAGTGCAAAGACCACAGGCCAAGGTGTCAGGGACGCTGAGGGACAGGGCCTCCGTCTGACCTGCTGAGGGTACCTGCAGCTGCCCTGGGCCTTTGAGAATGTCCTAGACATCAGGTAATTGCCTCATCTATGCTAGATGGATCTGATTGTACCCTTCAGAGAAGGTACGGATTTGCAGGTTGTTAGTTAAATCATGATCACCCAACAACTGGGTTATCATCTTATGAAATAGCTTTTGCACAGCAAAAGAAACTAAGTGAAAAAAACCCTCAAGAGTGGGAAAAAGAATCCTAACCAGTTGCTCCTTAGACAAAGAATTAATATCTAATATATATAAAAAACTGGGGAGGGGGCCAGGGAGATGGCTCAGTGGAATAAGTGTTTCCCTGGCAAGCACAAGGGTCTGAGTTCAATCCCCGGTTCCCAAAAAAAAAAAAAAAACTGGGGGAAAAAATCAGATCCCCTAATTTCAAAGACCCAATCCAAAAATGGGCATCTGAGATGAATACATACTTCGCAGATGAAGAAGTACAAATGGCAAATAAATATATTAAAAAATGTTCAATGTCACCGATCATTCAAGAGATACAAATTAAAACAATACTGAAACTCCATCTTCCATAAGAATGGCTATCATCAAAAAATCAACCAATAACAAGTGCTGGTGGGGCTGTGGGGAAAAGGGACCCCTTCTCTACTGTTGGTAGGAGTGTAGACTGGTACAGCCACAATGGAAATTAGTGTGGAGAGTCCTCAGAAAACTAGGACTAGAGATCCTATTTGACCCACATATTCCCCTTATTTGTATCTTCCCAAAAGAAGTAAAAGCATCCTATAACAGTGACATGCACACACCCATGTTTAATATTTATAGCAGCATACTTTGTAATAGCTAAATCTTGGAAACAACCCAAATGCCAATAAACCAATGAATAGATAAAGAAGATATGGGCTTCTTATGGAATGTAGTACTACTGTGCCATAAGGGTAACTTTGAGACATTTATCAATAAATGGTGGAACTTGTGACCATACTCTTTAAATAAATCGGACACACGTGTGTAAATACCGAATTGTCTCTCTGGTGTGAGAAACTGAAAGTGTAAGTAAGAACCAAGTTGTACAATAGATGCTGTGAAATAAGAAACTGTTCAAAAGGAAAGGTGACCTAGGGAGAGGGGAGGGGAAGAGAAAGGAAGGGAGAAGAAAAAATGAGAAAAGAAGGATAAAAATGGAAACCAAGCTTTATAATAAGGAGGGGAAGAGGGGTTGAAGGGAGGAGAAGGGCATGAGAGGGGGAAAAAGATAAGTCAAGGTATATCACATACAGGTACAAATTCTCTGTGATGAATGTGATCACTATATGAACCTAAATTGTACCAATAAACTTAATTAAATTTTTAAAAATATGGTCCCCAGGGGACCTGGGCTTAGGAGTCAGACACTCAGTCATGTTTTAACTGAGTGATTATGCTTGGGCAACGTTGGAATTAATGAGAAGCCTGACTCTTGCTCTGGGGTCCCTCCTAGGCGAGACACCCAAGAGATCTGTGGATTTAGGGTCATAGGTGACCCCAGGATCTAGGGTCAGGAAACCCAGTCCCTTCTGGTCATCCTCTGTATCCTCTTAGACTGAGACCTCCCTTGGAAGCTCCAACACACCTGAAATGTGGACCTTCTTCCTTTCCCAGGCCCCAAAGTGGGTGGTCCCCTGGCTCCCCTAGTTATATCTGGCCTATAGGAATGAGGAAGACCCCATACTCAGGCCATAGAAGCATTTCCTCTGAGGTGCCAGCCCCGAGTCCTGTCTTTGTGCTACTATGACAATACCTAAGCTAGGTAATTTGTACAGAAGAAAAAATATGTTCTCTCACAGTTCTGGAAGCTGGGAAATCCAAACCAAGGTGCTAGCAGGTGCTTTTTCTGGCTCCAAGATGGCACCTACTTACCAGGTACAGTGGTGCATACCTGTAATTCCAGCACTCTGGAGGCCGAGGCAGGAGGACACAATAAGTTCAAGGCCAGCCTGGGTTACATAATGAGTGAGACCCTATCTATAAACAAACAAGCAAGATAACACCTAGTTGCTATGTCCCCCAGAGAGGGAGAGTATTATGTTTTCTCCTGGCAGAAGAGAGAAGCCCTTCTAGTGCCATTAATCCTGTGATCTATTAAAAGGCTCACGTCCCCATACTTAGCATTGGGAGGAAGTTCCTGTCTCAGTTACTTTGTCCTCATTGCTGGGACAAGATAGCCAACACCCAAAATTAGGGCAGGAAAGGTTTATTTAGCTCACAGTTAGTGGAGGTTTCAGTCCGTACTCAGCTGGCTCTAAGGCAGAGTGGCACGTGGCACAGGGCAGCAGTTCATGGCAGCAGAAAACAGCAAAGAGCAAGGGGAGGAGCAGGCTGGGGCAGCTAGCAGGCCTCTCTCCCTGCCTTATGGTGTATTCAGGCCATCCGCCCCAGGGCGGGTGTAGCACTCACACCCATAATCCCAGCGTTGGATCATGAATTAATCGCAAACTCTAGAAGCCTGCCCCGATGACTCCGTGAGGCTTTGAGAGAAAAACTAGACACAAACCGTAACAGTTTCCAACACCTGAATTGGCGGCGGGGGCAGGGGATCCGCACTAGACCAGGGCTTCAACGTCCCTAGTCTCACCTCTGCCTCAGAATGGCAGAGCCTGACCTTGCTGTTGCTCCCAGGCAAGGAGCTCCTGGCTGAGGTCTGGACCTGGACACCCCTCAAGTGCGGTGCCTGCTACCCTGGCCCAGCACTGCCCCCTGGAGGCCAGCCCAGAGTGAGCTTAGTGTGCATCTGACTGCTGCGCGTAAGGGTGATACCTCCTCGTTTGAAAACACAGCGGTGTGCCTGAGCAGAAGAGGAAACATAAGACCTATGATTTTTGTGCACAGGGCTTCTTCCAGTTTGTTGGGGGGCATATTATCTTTCTTGATTAAATGTCTTCGTTCGAAGTCTTCTTGATCTGCGTAAGCCAGGTGCCCCTGTACCGAGAAAGCCTTGCTCTAAGCCTATGCAGCCACTAGATGGCGCAGCACATGGTGAAGATGGTCCCAGCACAAGGGAAGTTGACAAACCCGCAGTCGGGCATGTGGAGGTTATGCCTCCCCAGACCTCCAAGAGAATGCTTTTCAGAGTCTGGTTACCTGCGTCACATTTAAAGGAAAGCGTAGGAAGGTCTGCAGATGTGGCCTGCCTAGTATGCACAAAACCCTGGATTCCATCCCCAGCTCAGCAAAAAAAATAAAGCGATGTCTACCCAACGGAGTTTGCTCCCGGAGAGATAAGTTCCGTGCAGTTTGCCAAGTCCTGCCAGGCATGTATATTGCTAATATTTGGGGTTTTTTATTTTATGAAAATGGGACTATATTGTTTTGAAGCCTGCAGGGTCTTTTTCTTCTTGAACATGATCTGTGGCGTCTCTCCCTGGTCATCCTTCCTCTTTGTAAACACCAGACGACAGGCGACCTGTGAGTGCTCACACCCATGCTTGGTGTGTAGCAGCCTTCAGTGATGGCCAGCGGTGATGCTGGGGCCCGGGGCAAGAGATTTCTGCCTGGCCCCAGGTGCAGGTGCGTTGCCCTGGGCGGAGAGGAGGAGACTTGGCTGACTTGTGCTTTGTTGTAAGGATGCAGTGCTGCCTTCGTTATCCTGCAGGTTGGAGGGATAAGAGTCTTGGTGCAGGGAAGGTAGAGACTGAGGGACCCCTGGGGAGGCCGCAGGGCAGAAAGGGAAGGCAGGTTCTGTGTATTTGAATACAGGTGTTATGCTAAAGGGTCAGATCTCCCAGCAAGTGGTGACTCTAGAGCCTCGCTGTCCCTGTGTGGCCCAAGTGCTTGAAATACAGCTGATCCAATGGGGTATACTGGAAGGGCGAACTGCACGCCAGGCTTCAGAGACCCAGTAGGCAAGAGATTGTGACTGAGTTTCAGCCAACTTTATTGGTTGAAATGTCAACTCTGTATATTCATTTCGCCTGTTACTGTACTTTTTTTTGTTAGTGCGACTACCAGAAAATGTTAACTTGCCTCTGCAGCTGGAGTTGGCCTTCTCCAAAGGGAGGGGCCTCATCCCTGCACTACCCCTTTCTCCCTCCAGATGGCACTGTAGGCACACAGACGCACCCACCTGAGGCCTGGTGCACTGCATGGTGTAGACCAGTCCACTGAGCCAGCCATGTGCTCCCTAGCCTTGGTGGGACTTCACTTGAGGTTAGGGCAGGGAATCCAGAGTCCCCTGTGGCACCCTCTTGGTGCTCCCTTCTGTATGTGGCTGCCTTACACCAGTGGGCAGCCTAGATCCTGGGCCAGAGCCCCTTCACTGTGCAGAAATGCTATCACTTTGCCCCGTGGCAGCACCCACCTCGCCCTTTGCACCCTCCCCCACCCATGCTCCTTGCCCCTCTGGGAATCTCTGGGCAGGCAGCACTGGGTGTGGAGGTTACCATGTCTCTGCCTCTGCCAGATAAAGAGTCCTATGTGGCAGGGACTGTGTCTTGTCTGTGGCCAAGGCAAGCCTTGCCCTGTATTGAGCCTCTCCTCTGGCCTTGAGTAGCCTCACAGGTCCCAAAGGCCACTGGATGAGTAAGCAGGTCAAGCCTGCTGTGCCCTGACCTCTGTTGGTGGCCAACTGAAGGGGTGACGGGGTGAGGAGGGCGACCTTGTCAAGGGCACAGGTGGCAGACAGCCATGTGGCGAGTGATGTGGCATTCACACCTGTGTGAAGTTGAGGCAGGATGGGGACACTGAGCTCTCTGGGCCACCAAGCAGGGCTGGCACAAAAAAGGGAGGGGCCTGCTGCGGGATGACCCTTGGGCGTCATCCTCAAGCTCTGCAAACACCTGCCCACAGCTGTGTTTCCAGGCAGCTTGTCAGACAGCTGAGAGCCCGGGGTGCTGCTGGGGAGTGTGGAGTCTGGGCTCCCTGTGAGGTAGGAGTGTCCCGCCCACGTGTCCAGGCTGCCCTCTTCCTGGTCACAGCGTGGCCACATTACGACTGAAGCACTAATTTGGGCCTGACCACAGTGGCTAGGCTGGGAAGCAGCTCTTGAGGACCTGCCACACAGAGGGCTTGGTCCCCTGGCAGGAGAGTCCTAGAGCTTTGTCGGGGGCTGTGATTGTGTCCCTCCACGAGCTGAGAGGGGTTCTGGATGGGTGGTATGTATTGCACTCCTTACTCAACAGGGCTGCCCTGGAGCTGGGCACAGAAAAGCACGAAGGTTTCTCCTCAGGCCTGCTCTGTGTGGACGTCCTGCCCAGCCAGGGTGCAGCCACAGCTGGCTGACAGGTAGGGCCTGAGCGGCTCCTCCTGTGCCCCGCCCCTAGGCATCTGGCACATCGGGCATTCCTGCAGAACCTGGGCCCAGGCCGGTGGTGATTCCCCTGGGCGTCTTGCGGTCCCCCCAGCCATGGAGCGTCCCTGCTGCTCAGCTCAGAACTCCTGCCTACTCCATAGTGTCCCTGTGTCTGCAGGTGCAGGTCCTTGGGGTCTCAGTGAGTCCTGTGGAACCATGGGTGCTGGCTTCTCCCGGGAGGGGCCTTTCCGATGAGATAGCTGAGCTGTGCCCAGGGCCACCAGGCAAGGGTTCCAGTACTAGACTAGACGCCGGCCACCTCTCCATGACAGGTGCTTTGGCTGCTACTTTCCCCACTGGGAACACCCTCCGCTGGGGTCAGATCTGCAGCAGAGTCGTAGTCGCTGCTTTCCTGGGCCTTGTCTCAGGGTTGGGCAGAGCTCTGGGCTGGAATGGCCAGGACTTGTCTGGGAGGACCACTGTCTGCCACTGCCGCTGCCCCTTCCCTTCGTCCTCCCAGGGGCAGGCTGCATCTTCCCTGGGCACTGGGGCTGGGCCAGGGCCTGCCGTCCTGGCAGATACGTGGAAGGGACAGTCTGCCCATTCTAAAGACCCCTCTTTCCCCCTACTTTTTAGGGGAAATGTAGCCATCAGTAAGTCAGTCTTCCTACCTCTTTGTACCCTCACTGACCCTGCCTCCTGGGACCAGCCAAATGCGGGACACTGTTGTGCTTCCATGTCCTTTTCCTCTAACCCCCAGTCCAGTCAACATGCTCTTTCTTAAGCACAAATTAAAGGTGCCAAGATTCGAATCTTCTGCTAACTATGTAAATAAACCAGCTACACAAACCTCACAGCAGATCTTCCCTTACGCTGTTCACAAGGGTGGAAGATGTTTGAGCCCAGAATAGTTTTTACTTTCTGGACTTCAGAGCAGAAGTTTCCTGAACAGGATTTGAGTAGTCTGAGCTTCTCTAGGACCAGGTGCTGTGGGGGCCTTTCCCCCTGTAGCCGCCAGCATTCGGCTGCCCTGCACAGGCCGCCGAGCGAGGACAGGCATCTGCCCGTGAGGCAGAGCAGGCAGCAGGGAGGCGGCTACAGAACGTGGCCATGTGTGCCCCCAGCTGCCACCCAGCACGCCTTTGGGTCCTGGTGACTACAGTGACTGACTTCAGTTTTTCCTATAGGAAGGGGCTCTGGGATCTCTTCAGAATGAATCAGATTTCTCTTTAGTTGGCACAGAGAATTTGAAAGAGGGACACAAACACGGAGGCTGTTTTTCATCTGTCACCTGTGTCATGGCGAGCAACTGCCCAGTGCAGGCCAGGACGGCAGCCCCGCTCACGAGTTCCAGAAATTGAGGTCCCTCTGGCCTTGGCCTCCTGTGTCTGCAGATGGGAGAAGTGCCACTGTTTGGCTGAGTGAGACTTCTTGCCCTCCTATGGAAAACTGCAAGCCCAGAGCCACTGGAGGACGATCCCGACCCAGGGGAAAATGGCTAAAGGGCTGTGTTTGCACCTTTCTGGGCTCAGAGAGAAACCTCAGCTCACCTGCGGTCACCCCGCAGGAGCAGGGCACACACACCCAAGCTCAGGCCTGTGTGCTGTCTTTTCCTTTTGTCGCTCTTTGAAACAATAATTTGCCCACCGTGCAGCCCAGTGGTCCTCCGTGTACTCACACTGTGCGGCCTTCCTTTAGGACCAGTTCTGTAACGTTTCATCATTCCAGAAGGAAATCCTGAACCTTTTAGTCTTCAGTGCAGAAGGCCCGATCTTCCCAGCCCCAGGCAAATGCTAACCCACTTTCTAACACACTTTCATTAAAAAATATCTTTGAGGTTCTTGCGGTTGAACTCGGGCACTGCACTACTGAGCTACATCCCAAACCCAACAATGGTTATTTTTTTCCAAATTACTTTTTATTTTGAGAGAGTCTTGCTGCCCAGGCTGAGCTCAAACTTGCAGACTTCCTGCTCAGCCTCACAGGCAGCTCAGGTTATAAGTGTGAACCACTGTGCCTGCCTTCATTATTATTATTATTTTTTTAATTTGTTTTTCTTGTGAAACTGGGCATGTGAATGCATGCCTGATATCTCAGAAGTCTCAGAAGCTGACTGAGGCAGGAAGATCACAAGTTCAAGCCCAGTCTGGACAACTTAGGGACTTAGTGAGATCCTTTCTTTAAAAAAGGGCTGAGGATGTTGCTTAGTACAAGGACTGTGAGTTCAGTCCCCATTACTGAGGAGAAATAATGTGATGTGAATAAACTCTTGACTGTGAAGTTTAATAACTAACAAAGCAAACGCACAAGTCGAGAACCAAGTTACTGTCAGCTCCACAGAAGACCCTGGTCCCCGGCCATCCCTTGGCCTCCTGAGTGACTGCAGCTCCCACTCTAGTCAATTCTGTGCATGGTTTTTATCCTCTTTCATGGGAAATCCCTCAGCAGTGGAGTGAGGGCTGGCCTGTTCCGACCTTCAACTGAACGAAAGACTACATGGATCCTTTGTCATGGCTGGTCCCTCCCAGGAGCCTTGTGTTCTCTGTGGTATGAACCCGCCTCTGTGCTGGTCACAGGAAGTGAGGAGATGTTTGGGTGGGTCCTGGCCAGGCCATTCTGCACAAGCTGGCAGGAGCATTCTAGTCTGCCTCCCAGGGACACAGACGTGGGTCCTTCGAGGGCAGGCCTGCCAACAGATGGCATTGCTGGCTCATGGGCCATGTGTTTAGCTAGCCAGATGACATCCGACAGGTCCCCGTCCCCATAGCAGACAAAGTCCCTGTTGCTCCATATCCTGGTCACCAATTAGCGGTCTGAGAAGGAACCCTGTTCTCCCATTTTTACAGTTCTAAGAGGTCTCGGGTATGGTCAGCACCCGGCGGTCCTGTTCCCTCAGACCCTGGACCTAATGAGAGACTGAGGAGGGGACTCCAAGAGGCTCTGGGGAGGGTAGAATGGGTCTCCAGTGGAGGGCTTTGGGAGGCAGAGTTGGGCATGTGTGACGAGGCCAGTGGGACTTATCTGGTGCTGCAGCCGAGGAAGGAGTATCTCAGGTGAACAGTCCATCTTTGCCTGCCCCCTCCAGCTTTCTCAGATTTCTAAATCTGTTCAGCGTCCCTGCTGTCTGGCTGGCCAGTGGGTGGAGAGACAGGATTAGGGGTAGTGGTGCTCTCTGGTGCCTGATTTCATTAATGTCCTGGCCCCTGACCCAGACCACTTTGTTCCAGGGCAGGAGGGGAAGGGTACTCAGAGCCACAGCAGCCACACTGTGCTGTGTTCCCAAGGACAGCCCAGTGGGCCGCGGGCTGGTAGAGGCCAGAGGTGGTCTCAGGGAAGCCAGGACCAGCCTGGAGGGAGAACACACACAGCAGGAACTTGCCTTTGGGGAGCCTGTAGGGAACCCAGGTCCTAGAAGGCTCCAGAGTGGTGGGACAGGAATTGTTGAAGGGTCAACTAGGCCTGCCAGCTCCACCGGGTCCACCAGACCAGTTCTAGAGTCACTCAGCAGACATCCAAGGTATGCGGTCGGGGCCTGCTGCTCATGTTTGCCCATCTCACGCTTTTGATTTCCTCAGAGGGGGATACTCGGCAACAGGCTCACTGCATAGATGCCTGCACAGGGACGCCCACACCCAGGCCTGTGCAGGTGCCCTGCCCTGTGACCTCAGCTCCTGCGTCGCGGGACCTGGAAAGCTGCCTCATCTTCCCCACTCACAGATGTGGATGCAGCAGCAAAATGAGGAAGAATAACTTACCTCAGCCACACAGCCTGCCAGAGTCAGGGCTCGAACCCACCTCTCTCAGGGTCAGAGCCTCAGGATACTGGTAGCACCCTGTAATTGGCTAGGTCTCAAGGAATTCTGGGCAAGGCCAGTCCTGCTAAGCAGCA
The DNA here is from genome assembly GCF_000260255.1 of Octodon degus. Lineage (NCBI taxonomy): Eukaryota > Metazoa > Chordata > Mammalia > Rodentia > Octodontidae > Octodon > Octodon degus. The sequence continues at coordinate 19,378,011 of NW_004524586.1, read as the reverse complement.
GTTGCAGTGGGGGTGGGGGGCACTCACAGGTCTGCTCAGGTCCCTGCCTCTCCCTGCTTTATCCCCCTACACACACATGCACACTCACACAGCCTGGCATTGGGGGCTTGTGACCCCACCCACCCTATCTGAGGACCTGGTGGTTTGAGGGGACAGGTAGCAGCCCCAGAAATCATGTGTCTATGCTTGGAGTCAGCTCAGTTGGCATCCTCCCTTGCCTGCCATGGAGTGGAATGAGGAGGGGATGCCAGGCAAGTCTGGGCAGCTCTGGCAGGGCTGCAGCTTGCTGGAGAAGGGAGGGGCCACCACCCTGAGATGTGGCAAGGCTGCAGCTCACCATCCTGGACCAGGCTGACCACCTGGCTAGAGTGTTCTAGTTCCTCCTGTGGGCCCCAGCGTCCTCATGCGTGGCCCCAGTGAGAACCCTAGCCTCTTGAGCTCTGTGGCATGCCTCCAGGGCCACCCAAGTCCTGCTGGGGAGCCCCTCTGAGGCTGGGGTCTCATCCCAGTCTGCTCTTGCTTCTTGGGCATGGCCCTAGCCTTCTCGATACTGTGGTGTGGCTTGGGGACATGGCCAGCACTGTTGGCACGAGCTAGCTGGGGGGCAGGAGGGAAAGCCTCTCAGAGTTGACCTTGTTGCTTGTGTTTGTCCACACCTAGGACAGATGCATTGTGACCCACTGGTTGGATTTCCGTTCTTCCATGAAGATGAAGGAGAAGCGGGGGCTAGATCCCCTCCCCCATCTTATGGTTGAGGCACAGCCCCTGGTTGTTGCACTTTACTGACTTTCACTGATGCGTTTTCTTCCATAACACGGGCAGAGCCCAGGACGTCAGATTCCTTGCTCTCCGGCGCTGCTGTCGTCCTCGGGCTGGAGGCAGCCAAGCCCCTGCCCAGAGTGACTATGGCTCCCTGGTGCCCGGATGCTCTTCCTGCCTCCAGTGTGGGTGAGCAACTGTACCAAACCAGAGCGGTAGGGAACCAGAAGAGCCTGGCCCCTGTCTGCCCAGAGCACATACCCAGCTGGATAAACTTGGACATGATTCTTACCTCTCCTCATGTGTCCACTGGGGATGGGCCTACTGCCCAGGCAGTACGCTTCAACCTAAGTTTTGGAAGGACATTCCAACCTTGGCAACGCCCACTAGCACTGCAGGGAAGCCAAGCCTGCCTTGTCCCCATCCCAGATGCCTACTGAGCACCTGTTATGGCTAGGCACTGCTGCAGATGGGGGCGCAAGTGCAGAGGGCATGTGGCAGGTGTCTCCACTCTCTAGGCTGTTCTTTCTACTAGGGAAAAGGCATCCTTAGGTGAGCAGGGACACCTGCCTTCCAGAGATGAGGTGCAGTCCCTTTCCTGGTACTTCTCCCGCCACTCTCACCACTGTCTTCTTTGCTGGCACTGAGCGGTGGCCTTCACACTTCCCACCTTGCTCCCCTCCTCTCTGGACCACGTGGCCCCTCTCTTGGGCCCACAGGTTGTTCCTCCACCAGCAGGGCCTATCCCCGGTGGAGTCCTCTGACCTGGGGCTCAGTCTGTCTTCCTACCCCACTGGGGCTTTCCAGGAGGTAGAGACTCAGCCTACCTCCCCTCTGGGGCCCCTGGCTTGTTGGTGAGCTGTGGGACAGCAAAGGTGACCCCTGACCTGAAAGTGGGAAGGGCCATGCTTCCAAAGGGGCCAGAATCCTTGGGCGGTCAGTGATGAACCAAAGCCTCAGATGTTATGGTGACTACTTAGCCTCAAAGCATCATGGTATATAATGGGGTGGGGCACCTGTGTTTCTGCCTCTTCCTCAGAGTCTGTCCTTACGTCCTGTGGGACCGCCATTCCTCTACCCCTAGCCCCTCACTGGGACTCAGGCTCAGCACCGAGGTTCCCAGCTAAAGCAGTGGGCAGATGAGCTGATAGTTGGCCCAGGATTTTCCAGAATGCCTTAGAAGATGGCCACAGAAATATAAGCTGAGGGGCTGGAGAGATGGCTCAGTGGTCTAAAGCACCTATTTGGAACAAGCTTGGAAAAGCCCAGGGACCGCGGTTCGATCCCCCAGCATCACATGCCAGCCAGCCGCACCCCCTGGTGGGCTGAGCTGGCCACACACACACACACACACAATAAATAAATGTTAAAAAAAAATTTAAAAAAAAGAAATATAAGCTGAGAACTAGCAGTAGCTGCCCTTGTCACCCCAGGAAGAAGTGCATGAAGGTGAAGCCAACCAGTAGAAGAACAGAACCTAGAAATGCAGAAATTCCCAACTATATCTTTTAAACATCTGGGTCTGACTCTTCCTGAGCTGGTCTCACTTCTGATCTTTCGGTAAAGTGGGCACGTAAGCATTTTCTATTAGCAGTCCAGCACAGAGTTCCACAACTATCTCAGGATTGGTATGAACAGTCGCAGGCCTCCCTGGTCACCAGCCAAGGCCACCAGTATGCCCCCTGGGGAGCCTGCTCCAAAGCTCTGTTTTGTTTTTTTTTTTAATTTTATTTATTTATTTATTTATGTGTGTGTGTGTGTGTGTGTGTGTGTGTGCGTGTGGCCAGCTCAGCCCACCAGGGGGCGGGGCTGGCTGGCATGGTGGTGCTGGGGGATTGAACCGCAGTCCCTGTGCTTTGCTTGGCTTAGCTTGTTTTACGTAGGTGCTTTAGACCACTGAGCCATCTCACTAGCCCCCATGCAGGGAAGCTCTGCTTTCTTTACATGTGTGGATGATGTGTTGTGCAGGGCCCAGTTCCCCAGCTGTGCCTTCGCTTCGCAGTGGCCTTCACTTCACATTTTACTCCCTTGCTGTGTGTCTGCGATGTGCTAGAAGGAGCCTTACTAGAGAATGGTGCCAGTGAAGACGTGTTAGAGCCATCCCTAAATAGAACGGGCTGCCTGGAGACTGGAAAGTCCCCATCCCTGGAGATGACCCCAGAGGTTGGCAGACCTCCTGCTGGGGAAGCCAAAGAAGGGACTGCCCTGCTGGAGCTTGGAGGCTCAGAGTCACCCTCACCGTGCTGACAGTGGATGGCACTGCTGGGGTCCAGGCCATTTGGTGCCTCTGGTCATTGTGAAACTCTAGGAGGCTGGTCCTGTTTCCTACTTCTAGATAAGGCCCAAGTCTTACAGATGCTGTTAAGTCATGCGGTGTCAGTATTGTCACCTCCCATTTACAGATGTGCAAAGTGAGGCTTAGATAAAGCAGGGACATTGGAGCTGGGTTTTTTCTGACAGCGACTGTCACGTGACCCTCCATTCCACCTACTGTGGCACCTCCTCCTCTGGATCCTGACTGTCGGCACTGGACCTGGAGTCCAGCAGTTAGAAATACAGGTATAGATACAGGTGTGTAGGTACACGAATAGAAAAAAAGACTGGAGGGCAGTTCTAGATGCTGTGGAGGACCGCGACTCTGTCCTCTATGCTCGGCATCTTCAGGTCTGCAGTAATGCTGCTGTAAGAACAAGAGCTATTTTTACGCTACACTCAGCCCTTATTTAACCTGTAGGAAACTGTGCCCAAGTGTTAGAGCCACCCCAGAATAGAACTGGCTGCCTGGAAAGGGAAGAGTCCTTGCCCTAGAGATGACCCCAGAGGTTGGCAGACCTCCTGCTGGGGAAGCCAAACAAAGTACTGCATCACCAGCTGAAAGATCAGAATCATTATTTTAAAAACAGAAGCCACCCCCAGTGTCACTGGCTAGTGTGGGTCAATCAGACATAGGCTGTTGCCTCCGCAGCTTCTTCACTGCTGATGCGAGGCCCTGTTGTACGCCCTCTACAGGAGTGGATCGCTGTACAGGTTTCCAAGATGTTACCAGTTGGCTAGAGGTTCTTTTGCTCAGTTTGCACAGGGATCATGAGTGGACAACATGTAGCTCTTTCAGTATGATTTTTTTTTTTTTTTTTGCTGGCTTAGGCTGCCTTGAGTGCTGCTCTTGTGAGGCAGGTGGAGGTGGGATCGAATTTCTGTATCATGAGCCTGACTGCATTTGCATGAGCAGATGCTTAAAGAACTAAGCTAATGGGCAGGCCCCCAAATTTGAGGAGTGAGTTTGTTTTCTGTTGATTCCCGGGTGCCTAAAGGGCAGGTCTGGCGCAGTTATAGCTCTTTCAGTGATAACTGCCCTGAGCTTTGAATCCCATGCTCTCACCTCTTTTAGTGATAGAGGCCTTCCTAGCTGCTCAGAGCCAGCAGCCACTGGCGATCCTTAGGAACTCTTCCGACTACCAGTGATGGCAACGCCTGGCAGTTCTCCATTACTCTCTGTTTTCTGTTGCTAATGGCCATCAGTGTTACCAGCTCATTTCTGACTGCTTTCAGCACCAGCGTCCTTTGGTGTTACCAGCTCAGCATGTTCAACTCAAGATAGAAATCACGCATAGGCAGGAATCTGCCACATGGGCGAGGCTTTATTCATACCTGTGCTGCAACACAAGGGGGAACATGTGTGGACTGACCCACCAAGGGCAGGAGGAGGCAGCTTACACAGGAAAACAGAGGCAGGCTTGTGCACACAGTACTTCTTTCTCTTTGATCTTGGGTAGGAGTGGGGCCCATCTCAGGCCTGAGGATGGCTGCAGTGGGATGGAGTCTCCAGGGTAGCTACAGGGTGGCCTCCTGTAGCTGGGATAGATCCACAGCTGAAGACTGCCTCACTAAAGCAGCCGCCTCCTGGAGGGGCCGTGACACACCAGGTGTAGCCAGGTGGCTGCAAGGGATTCTCTCAGGGAGGCTGTGGAAGTCAAATAAAAGTACCTTTTGGGGAGCATTGGGCCCTTCTCGCCTGTCTCACAAGCTGCCAAAGCTCCTAGCTCCAGTCTGACAACTGATTCCCAGCCAGGCCCACCTTTTTACACGTGAGACTATAATTCTCTGAAAATAGGCTTCCTTGTCGTGGATTTCTGGCCAGCTACAGCCTGGATGGCTCAGTAGTAGGCACAGTGGCAGACCCTTCTGTGCAGTCCACACCATCTTGGGAGAAGGATTAGGACAGGGGCTACTGTCTGTGACAGGGAAGGGTGAGGGGCTTCCCCTGGGCCCTGTCCTTGCTCGGATGGGGTGGAGATGTGGCCTCATTAGGTGTCCCATACCTGCTTACACCAACAGCCATCCTGGCCCCTGGGAGGGAGGCCCCTGCGGGCAAGATCCCAGCTGCCCCAGCAGGAAACAGTGCCAGGGCTGTCCTTTGGACTTGCAGACTGTGTCCCTGGCATGCCCATTTGCAAGTCAGTACGACCACTAGTATTGAAGACAGGAACTGAGCGGACCCAGCCAGGCAGAGGTGGCCTTAGGAGGTTGTCTCAGCTTGCCTTGCTAAAGGACTAGGCTGGCCAAGATGCATCCAAGGCCACCCATAGCCTGTGCCACCTGAGAGGACATCTCTGGGTGGAGTCTGGGGGCAGCAGGTAGGGACAGCCATCTCCTAAGACTTGTGAGCCTGTTCTCCTTTCCTCCCTCAGACTCTGTTGTCCCTGTAGAAAAAAAATTGAGAGAGAGACAAAAGAAAGTTGAGAGCCTTGGTGAGGTCTCTGACACATCCTGGCTAAAAGGAGTTAAAGCCTCTGCTGGAGAGAACAATTAAGAAAAGAAAGAACAAAGAAACCTGATAAACAGCTCTCTGGCTTTGGCACCAGGGCCGCAATTCACCCTCTCTACCTCCAGTTAAGTACAAAAGAGACAAAGTAGAAAGGGGTTATATCATAGTGAAACCTCACTTAATATATAAGATATATACTCACATAGACCTATATAAAACTATACATTGTATTTCATTCTCTTGCCATATTAGTATGCTGAAATGTACATGTATTACTTTACGTATCACTAACTGGGCCTTAAACCTAAGCTGTAAATTTCAGAGATACCGCCTTAAAAAGGCCGAAAGAGCTTGCCAGAGTTACACACAGGCCACAGCGAGGGTCAGCGGCCCATGAGGGTCCCCGAGGCTAAAGTAACCAATGGCGCGCAGCGACCCTCGGCGAAGAGTACCTCTCTTGCTATAGAAGTGGCTAAAAGCGAAGACCCTCGAACACGGCCCGGTTTCCCACCGGATCCCAGCATAGCAGTCTGTCTCATTTCTCTCCTCTTTCCAGTGAAGAGATTTTGTTTCCTCTTCCAAACTTGTATCTCTAATTCCTTATTGGTATGAAGTTTACAGGCCACAGATAATATC
>NW_004524586.1:19290934-19371751 GCF_000260255.1 Octodon degus | reverse complement strand
CCCCACCCGCGCCGCTCTGCCTTTGCTGGATCTTCACGGGCAACTTCCATTTTCCTCTTCCTTGTGCCGCCTTCTAATCTCACCACTAGAGGGCGCCTTCCCCCGAGCTTGGAGGCGAGGCAGTTCCCAGCTTGAAATGCGCCGGGAGGGTGCGTGCATGGGCGCATGCGCACGCTCAGCCGGGCCGCCCTATATGTGCATACTGACCCCCACACCCCTAGAATCCTGTCTTCTCTTCTTGTCCTCTCTGTCTGCCACACCTGGGCAAGCCTGAGTCTCCTGGCAGTTCTAAGGTACCAGGATGCAAAGGGGGTAGCCTGCCAGGCCTGGGGAGAAGCCTGAGAACCGCTCTCTAGGCATGGGGCTCCCGCATCAGAGCATGGGAGAGGCCGGCACGGGGTGAAGACCTCCGCTGGCCAGGTCCCCTTCTTTCCTTTTCCCGCCTTTTCCTCTGAGCCTTATGCATGCTGTGCTCGCTGTCTGGTCCCCAACCCCTTCCTCAGCTTGCCTGAGTCTTCCAGGGCTGCCCTCATGGTGAAATCCCCACATCTGCCCAACCAGCAGGACCCTTGGAAGCTCCTCTGGCACCTTGTGGGGAGTGAGGCTGGCACGGTGATAGCTCAAGGTCATGTGGCAGCGTTGGTTTCCATAGCATGTCCTTTTCTGTTTGCTCCAAACACACTCCCACTTCCAGCAGAATTATCTGGCATTCCGCAGATCCCACAGGCTTTTGGATTTCAAATTATTAGGACTTCCAGAAGAGACAGAGAATTCCATGCCGAGCCATGTAGGATAATTCCTGTCGCAGAGAGAGACCTATTCAGGTTTCTCCAGTCTCCCCCTGAACTCTGGACAGAGAATGGCCCAGTGTTAGGGCATGCAGATCCATAGCTGCCTCCAGGAGCCCTTATCTTGGAGCTCTGCCCTGGCCTCACCCCAGCTCTCAGGCAGCTTTGAGGATCACGAGGCAGCCTCCCCATGATGCACCGCAGGTCACACCTGTGGGGCTGGCCAGTGGTGCACAGAAGTGTCCTCTCAGGTGGTGCCGGATGTCAGTATGCCTGGACTGGCGATGTGGACATCACTGTGTCGATTAAGTGGGATTAATAAATATGTGTGAGGTGACGCTGAGACTGCATCCTGCCTCTCAGCCCGCCTTCGTCCCCTGGTCTCAGCATCCTTGAATGTTTCTTCGTGGAGTTGATTTTCTATCACAGTGGACAAATAAGCCCATTCTTCTTCCTTACGCTTACAATTGGCATGCTCAGAGGAAAAATGTTTTCTTCTCCCTGTTTATACTGATATGGGCTCTGCGCTTTCTGTTTAATACATTTGCTTATACTCTGTTACTATCATTGTCTATTTTGTTGCCTGAATGGTCTTCATTGTGGTCACTGGAAGCCACTCCAAGCTGGCCCTGTGTCCTTGGAATAGATCCCCACCATTTTTTTTGTATCTTTTTAAGGGAAGGGTCTACAGGGTATTCAGGGTCTCACTACTAGATCAGACTTGTAGCGATCCACCTGTTTACAGCCTCCCAAGAGCTGGGATTACAGGTGCATGCCACCATGCCCAGTCTCAATTGCTGTCTTAGTGCACCCTGGGGGTGGGGCCAGCATGGCTGGCCTAGGGATTGAACCCCTGGCCCCTGCGCCTGCTTGCAGGCACTTTAATCCGCTGAGCTATTTGGCTGGCCCTCCACCATTCTTGATACCCTTCCTTGCTTCCTTGCTTGATACTTTTCCTGTCTTCCTTCTAGACACTCTCCCAAGCCCAGTGAAAGCTCTTCCTGCCCTTGCCCTTTGCATGCTTTTACCTTCCTCTCCCACAGACAGCCTCGCCCCCATTATGCTCTGTCCCTGAGTGTGGAGGACCCTTGGCATTCATCAAGCTAACAGCCACCGACCCTGTTGGACAAGATCATGCAGCTTCCTGGAGCACCTCTTTTTTTTTGTAATTCTTGGAGGACTCACTGGGCCCACATGGAAGGTTCCTCTGCTTCAAAACACTCCAGAGATTTGGGGAGATGTAATGAGCCCTGCTACAGATGGGGAGGAGGCACGCATAACTGTGGGTGGGGGCTGGCACCATCCCCAGCCCTTCCTTCGCAGTCTGCAGTTGAATGGGTTCCGGCTTGTTCCTGAGGCTTCTGCCCAGAGGCCTCATGGCTCCTGGGGTTGTAGTTTCTGTGGCTGGTGGGGTCTGGGCCGCATGTGGAAGTCATTCCTTGTTTTCTTGTGGCTGGAGGTAGCCAGCAGGGAAAAAAAGGAGCTGACCTACTTGGAACCTGCTAGTACAGAGGGAGAAGCTTCAGTGTTTCCACGTGAAATAGTTTAAAATCGGCTCAGCCCCTTCAAAGCCAGCCCAGAGGGATCTTGCTGGGCCTGGGTGGGAGGGAGCACAGCAGCACCCGGGCTGAGCCGGTGTCCTGGCTCTGCAGCAGGAGAGAGCCCATCAGCCCTGTGAGGGGTGGGCAGGCTGTGGTTTCAAGCTGCAGGGGTCTGTCCCGTCCCTCCTGTGCAAGTCCAAGCCCACGCAGACTGGGAGCTCCAGGGGTGGGGCTGTGGCTGGAGGATTAAAGCGGGGGAAGGGAGCACTTCAATGGCGTTTTGAAGGGAGCTGGAGGGCAAGAAGCCATTGGGCCTCCGGGTGGCAGAAGACATTGGGGAAACAAATACTGGAAAGGAATCCTGTGCCAGAGCCCAGGTCAAGGGGAGCCTGGGTGATGGGATGCTGGTTTGAACAGAGTAGTTCTTGATGAATCCCATGGGAAGCTGAGTGACAGGGACAGAGCCTCTTGAAGGGGTGGCATCTGCACTGCAGTCCTGGCCTCTCTAGTAATAAAAATCATGCTGTCTGTTTTTAGAATAACCTAGCACTTATAGTGTATTGGGATGAACACACTTTCTCTTTTATGCAACGGCCTATAAGGTAAAATATACTTCCCTCTGGGTTTTTAATAAAGAGCTCGAGCATCAGAGATAGTAACAACCAGGCAGACTGAAGAGCCCCTCCGCCTTTACCTGCTGCTCAGCTTGTCCAGACTCTGTTTCCCTGCCTGCCTGCTGTCTTCTGGCTGCCAGGAGAGATCTGTGAACATGGTATTGTGGAGCATCATGGGAACGCAGTGAGATCTTGGGGACATGGGATCTCGGCCTGTGCGGCAGGGCTCCTGTTGCTGGAAGGAGGCACCTGGGCTGTCCAACGCCAGGTGAGTCAGGGCTCAGGGAGGGCATGGCAGGCATACTCAGCCTGTGGTGGGCTGTGCAGTCAGAGTGGGCAGGCCAGCCCCGTGGCTATTGGCAAATTCCCTACCTCACTGCCCAGCCATGGGCCTGCAGTGGACACCATGAGCCCAAAGCTCCTCAGCACCCTTCCATGGCCTATCAAGAGATATCACCTGTAAACAGTGCTCATCAGAGATAAGGGCTGGGGAGTCCCCACGAGACACCATTTTCAGCCCTCAGCTCACCACCACACTGTCCCTACTTCCCAGCTGAGGAAACTAAGCCAGAGAGCCAGGTGACTGGCATGGCGGCTGGCCCAGAGCCGGGTTCCCCAGTTCCTGCTGGACTGGTCTGATGTTACATAAGACTCTGAGTACTACTGGGTGTGGTAGTTTAGGCTGCATCGTAAAGCCAGGGGATGAGCTAAGGTGTAGCTCAGTGGTAGAGCACTTGCCCAGTGTGGGTGAGGCCCGGCTCCATCCCAGGCACTGTGAACCACAAACCTACTGGACTCATCTTGCTCAGTATAAATGTGTGGATTTGTGCCCCTGGATTTGTGTGCCACCCCCTGGACATGTGTGCCACCACCTAGCCAACCAGCGAGCTCAGGGCAGGACCACTGGGAAACGGGGATGTGGGCAGGGCTCAGATGTGAGGCTGTACCTGTGCTGGGTGAGAGAAATTTCTTGGGAAGTAGCAGTCCTTGCCCCCTCTGCATGGAAGTCTCTCAGCGTTGTCTTCTGAAGGCACCACCATTGTGGTTCCACTGCCCAGAGCTGGTATCTCAGGCCTACCAATGCAGCGTACAGGAGAAATGTGCCGGGCTTCCGGTCTGTACACTTCCGGGAGCTTCAGAGGAGCGGGTGGCTGCCTGCTCTGAGCCCCTCCGCATCGCCGTGCTGGCTGGAGGAAGCAGTGATGAGGCCTCCTCCTGGGGAGCGGCACAGCCCCTGCCACCGCACGTGCCCTGGACGGTGCAGCCTGCTGCTGAGTTTTGACTGCTCAGATCTGCAAGAGACCATGCTGATGAAGTTGTGTTGTAGATACTCTTGTTCAGAGAAGCTCTAGGAATGGCGAGGCGCACAGTGGCTCTGCCCCAGCTGTGTGGAAGCTGGGCCTCTAACCAGCTCAGCTCCTGCCACTACCCACTTATAGCTGGGACGTGACAGAGGAAGGGAGCGCTCCCTATGGGATGTGTCAGCCTTTGTGACAGCTCAAGGCACTGCGTGTGTTTCTGAAAATATTGGAGGGATTGACTTATTTTTAGCCCAGCCTCATGGGATCAAAGAAGGTTGCTGCCATTTGGGCAGATGGACTTCTCATGCAGAACAGTTCAGGGCCGCCTCCCGGCGGAGATGAGCGATTTGAGGCAACGTGGGGTATCCCTAAGGTCCCACACGTTTTCCTGATGGCTCTTCTGCCACCATGAATCCGAAATACCTCCTCTACCCTGTGTTCTTCAGAGTGTAGGCTCTAAGGCGTGGAAGCCGCAGAGCCACTCATCCGAGCTTGTGTGCTTCAGATGTCACCTCAATTTCCTGAACTCTAAAATGGGCAGTCAGAGTTCCTGCCACCAAGGGTTGGAACGAGACCAGAATAGCGTGTCCTGCAGAAAGCTTTCTGTGTACTTCCTGCCCTGTAGTAAGTGCTCAGCAGATACTCTGTTGTGTCATGCTGTTGATACTCTCCCTCAGTGTGGTAATCTGGGATAACCTGGGCCCCAAGAAAACTGTAGGAAAGGTTGGGCCTTGCCTCCCAGGCTATGTGTCCTACTGGTCCTGGTAGCTGTATTTCTATGACTGTATTCGCCCCATTTCTATGGAGAAGTTCAGAATGGCAGCAGGGTTGTGCCCTGAAATATCAGACCTCTAGTGGGATCTCCCATCCTAGCTAGCAGGGGCCTGCAGCTTAGGCATTGGTCCCACCCTGTCCTTGAAAGTCCAGAAGGCCACCAGCCCCACCAGGGGGCAGTGGAGCCTTCCTTGTAACTCAGGCTCACAGGGGAGCCTTGCGCAGGCGTTGGGGTCCTGTTCACTACATTCTTGCACCCCTGTTCCTAGTCCTCTCCCAAGTCATGCTCCTGGTATTCAGGGAAGTTGCTGCACCAAGCACAGGGCCCTGACACTTGGCTCCAGCCTCCAGGCACTGCAGCCCCTGGCAGCATGGCTCAGCTGGGCATTCCTGGCTCCCTCGCTGCCTCACTGCTTCTAGGCTTTGCCTTCGTATTCATGACAGATTTTTCGCTGGAGACCCAAGGCTGCTTGGGCTGCCCTCTCCTCAGACCCACTCTGGCCAATGTCTGCACCCGATCCTAGAGTGCTTACCACCTAGCGTACTTTTCCTGATGGCCCCTTGCTTCTGCCCTGCTCCCCAGCTGACCTCCTAGGGTTTCTGGGGACACATCTGCCTGCAGTTCAGCTTTGGTGTCAACTGTCACCCTGACGGGGCTGGGGTGCGCCTGCAACCTTTGGACACCCTCATGGCTGCCGTTCCTGGTTCTCCTGCACCGGGGCTCTTGCCACGGCTGTGATGCAATGACTGATCAGTGCCGGTCATCCTCAATGTTCTGTGTGTGTCCTGAGGGTAGAACTTGCCTGAGACATCCTTGCTGCCACCCAGGGTGACTTTTAGGGTCTGGGGCATAGCAGGTCTTCCTTTGTTCCTGTCAGACAGGTCTGCACAGGGACTTGACTGTCACCCCATGGTAAAAAGGAGAGAAAATGTCCTGGTTCCAGCTGGGCCCTATGAGTCTTAATCCTTCCAAACACATTCTGCTCCCCAGGGTCAAGGCCTGACACGTGTGGCTGGTGCTTCCTAGGCAGCCCCAGAGCAAATGGGCAAGAGTTTGTGACCAACCCAAGGGTGTCTCTGCCTGTCTTCTTGCACCTGGGGAGCTGAGCCCCCATCATCCTACAGTGAGAGTTGCCCAGGTCTCAGATATGTCATTCAGAGAGGACACAGCTGCTGCCAGAGAGCCGTGGCTGCGGTGGTGCTCCTGGAAGGAGACCAGGAGCCCCATGAGGACTCGGGACTTTTCCTGAAGTGGGACATGCAGTTGCAGGGCGCTGCTGCCATGGAGACACCAGGCTGGGTGAGTGCTGCGCAGGGGCTCGGGGAGGCCTGCCTGGGCCCCCATCGTAGCCCACAGAAAGATCATTTTCTTCCTCTATGATTCCATTCATCCTAACAGATTTTGCATGTCTGATAGTGTCTACAGCTTTTTCCTTCAAAATTTAGCTTAATTTTTTCCTAATACATAAGAAATTCATGTCATCTTTGGAATATACAGAAAGGCACAAAGGAAATAATCCACAGCCCTACTGCCTAGAGGTAGGGCCACACTCAACATTTTGTTTCACCTGTTTCTTTTTTAAAAAAAGATGTGTTAAAATTTCTTAGTGAGTGTAGTTTTGGAGTTAAAATCATGTGAAAGGAAGTACTTGCGTCTCTCCGCATGCCAACGCAGTGCTCTGGGCCTTCAGGAAGCACCCGAGCCTCCCCGCCAGCCCCCTACGAGTAGTAGGCTGCTCCGCTGACACCCCCGGGGCCAGGCTGTTCCAGGACCCTTAAGGCCCAGCAGTGTGCCCTCCCTGGGGCTGTGCTGAGACTGCACGCCAGAGGAGCCTCCCGCTCTGGTGCACGCTGAGCAGGGTCTGCAGCTGCCTCTTCTGGCATGGAGCTGAACGCCCGCTCTCGCTGAAGCCCTGGGTGGGCAGGATTGTTGCCTCCAATGGGACTATCCCTCTGCGGGGAGCTGTGTGCCTGCAACTCTGCCCACGTCAGAAGCACAGCCCGCACTAGATGTAATGCCCTCGGAGCATCACCCTGTGGGGTGGCCTTGTGGGCAGGGGGCAAGCGGTGACTGCCACACAGGTGCTGTGTCCACCAGGCTGCTGAGGAGAGTGGCCTCCTATGCACTCCGCCTCTGGACCCAGGTTTCAGGCCAGAAGGTCTGTGTCAGAAGTGTTCCTTTGGTGTGGTCAGGATTCTTCTCATTTTCTAGTATTAACATATAACATACATGGAGGAAAATGATCAGAACCCAGGTGCGTGCACGTGGCTCCATGACCTTTCGTGACTTGAACCCACCTGGGTAAGCATATGTGGCCAGTACCCCCACCCTCAGGCACCCACCTGTCCCTCTGTTCCCAGACACCTGCTGCTGGACACTGATCACAGAGGCCAGCTTGCCTGCTTGGGAACATCCTACAAAGGGAAGCATGTTGTGCATGCCTGTCTTTCTCATGGTCACACCTCTAAAGCGACTTCTGTCGGGCTGGCAGCCAGACCCCCTGGTCTCTTGGCCCCTGAGGTAGGCATCAATCTGAGCCACCACTCTGCAGAATCTCCCTGTGCAGGAAAGAGAGTTGATGTGTAAATAGCCTCTCCCCCTGACCTGGATGGCATGGGATCTGCGTCCGCAGGATAGAGGGCCAGCACACAGTGGGGTCTCTCTGAGTAGGGTTCTGAAGGATGGAGAGGCGTTCGCCAGAGAACAAGCACCTAAAAGGGCCAACCAAGGAAGGAGGAGCAGGGCCTTAGTTTTCCAGCTAGGACTCTGGCCATGTGGCCTGGCTTGTCCTTTTGAAAGGTGGGGCCTAGGAATCCACATGCTAAGTTGGGACAAGAGTGATGCCCATGGCTCACATCAGCCCTTAGCAGTACCCCATCTATTAGTGCCCTTCTGGCTGGCTGGGGGCAGCTGCTAGCCACTGACATCTCAGGGGCTAGCATCTTCCCAGCCTGTGTGTGCCTTTCTGGCCCATCTATTAGTGAAGTGTGCTGATTCCCAGAAGCACCAAGAAGCGGCTATCACTCAAAACGGTGTCCACCACCTCTGCCAGGAGGTAGAGCCTGTTTTAGTTACTCTTCTCTTATTGCTGGGACAAATACCCTCAAAATGAGGAAAGGAAAGGTTATTTAGCTCGCACTTACGGAGGTTTCAAGACACTGGAGGACAGGCTGGGGTGCTGCCGTGTCCAGGATGACCCTCTCCACACCTCTTAGCACCGGCTAGCCAGTTTAACAGTTCATGCCAGGGAGATGGCTCAGTAGAATAAGCGCAAGGGTCTGATGAGTTCAATCCCCAGTTCCACCAAAAAAAAAAGAAAGCAAAACAGTTAGTGCCTCTCTGCCCCCCCCTTGGGCCCCGCCCTGGTCCTCTGGCCCCACCCCTCAAGCCACTGGTTGCTCCTCTAACTGCCCCATAACTTACATGGGTAAGTCTGCCCCATAGCTTACATGAGGCTTTGGGGGGACAACCAGACACAAAACATAACAGCCCTTTCTTCCACTCAGGAAAAGCAAGTTCACCTCTTGGATTGGTGCTTTGCTCCAGGAGACCTGGCCCTGCTTGCAGCCTGTCACCGCAGGACGAGAGCCAGGGCAGAGCTCTGTATGGGAGCCTGGGCTGGGATTCTGGGTCAAACAGAAGACCCCTGCCTCAAGGGACCTTCCAAGTCAAATAAGGTGGCAGGTTATGATGAATGGGTGCCCAGGGCCTTGGTCAGGCTGCGGCCATCATCTTGGGACAGTTACCAGTGCACAGCAGTTGATTGCAGTTGAGTACGCAGGACCAAGGAGCTGGAGCCAGCACATGCACTGTGGCACGTGCTGCAGCTGTGGCCCCCTGAGCTGGCCACCTCAGCGCAGAGGTGGGGGTGCACCCCCAGCCGATATCTGGGCCCACAACCCTGTCATGGTGAAGATGCCTCCGGTGCCCTGTGGCAGGCGCCTTCCTTGGAGGCAAAAGCCAGATTGACGTTCGGGGCCTGGGCCGAATTCTGTAGGCGCATCATTCCCACATCTGGAAAATGGAGATAGTAATTGTGCTCACTTCTGAGGGCATCACAGGATCTGCTGAGACCAGCCTGTGGCGTGGCTCGGGTAGACTCCACAGGCCATCCAGGCTGCGGTCAGGCAGTGTTGTGCATCGCCTCTAGCATCTTCCCAGCCTGTGGTGCACTGGAGCCTGTCTCGGGGGAGACCCCTTGGTACAGCAGGAGGAGGAGTGTAGGTTCAGGCGGGGTCCCGCGCCGCCTTCCTGCACCCACCCTGCATGGCGCAGCTCCCATTGGGTGGCACCTCCGCAGCACCCACCCGAGACACTCCTTCCCCTCTGTGCCCAGGGCCCAGGCAGGAAGTCCCTGCATCTCTGTGAGGGCGGCACTGGGCATCCATGGCATCAGAAGCGTCTAGGCCCCTGAGACGTCAGTGACTGACAGCTGCCCCCAGCTAGCCAGAGAAATGGCCAGAATCAGGGAGGTGGAAGCCTGGGAGCTGAGTGTGCGTGCAAGCACGAATGCAGGCGTGAGCTTGCCCAGGTGCTCAGAAGCTAGTTTTATGAAAACATGCCTGCTTGTGGTTTTTTTATTTTCTTATCTCTGGAAGTCAGTGCAAGTCGCAGATGTAAGTCAGGCCTGTGAAGGCTGGCATTGTCCTCTGCTGGAGCAGTTCAGTCGGGAGTTAGCTGCAGTTGTGGACGATAATAACAGCCCTGAGCAGAGGCCCAGGTTAGGGTCTCGGAGGTGGGAGGTGGGAATCCTGATTGCTGAGCTCCCCTCTCCTGCTGGCTGGTGGGAAGGTCAGTGTCCACAGTGCACACGACCCCTTGGTACTGGAAGAGGAGCGTGGGTCCAGAGTCTACAGGAGTGGTGTCTCTGGCACTACATGGCAGAAAGGACACAGTGGACCCTGGGTCCTGGGGATGGGCTCACTATCTGTGACCATGCCTAGCTGCTGGTAAGCAGGGAAGGAGTGCTGTTTCAGGCCTGCTGTGACCCAGAGCATGCTAGTGCATATGCATCCTGCCATTCGGTAGGTCCGTCACCTGCAGATGCAGCAAGGGCCAATGCCAGGCCCCCACTGGTCTCTGGGACATGCATGCTGAATATTACCTCATGTTACAACTGAACAAGATGACAAAGCATTTTCTCATTGTCCTTGTGACCGAGGAGTCACTTAGTGTCTAGAGTACTCATGCTCTTCTTCCGTGACCTACAGCCTTCACATTGTGCCTTTCTGCCTGCTGAATGCTTCCCTGTCAGCCCCGGGGAGGTGGGCAGGGTGGGCTCTTCCCACTATTTCTGTGCAAGCACTTATTCTACTGGGCTATCTTCCCAGCCCTCCTATCCAGTTTTAGATACAGGAATAATAGAGATACAATTTTGTGTTCAATATTTTCACCGAACATTACACCCTGAATAGTTTTCTATCCTTTTTTATCTCTAAGTTTTCTCTAAACCTCCTCTTCCTTCGCTTTCCAAACCCCACTCCCATGCTAGAAAATCTGTGTTAACCCCTGTGCTGCCTTTTTTACACCCATGTGCGCACATGTGCACACACACACACACACACACACACACACACACACACACCCAGAGGAAGGAATTGTCGTGTTTGTTTTTGAGGACGGGAATCCTCCTCTTCCTAGCACGTCCCAGACGGCAGACCGAGGCAGGGCCGCAGGTCCAGCTCGTGCTTTGCTGGGTCGGAGGCTATAGTTGGCGTCTGCCAGTGTCTGCTGTGAATGCTCCCATGTAATTTCCCAATTCCCTTCTCGTGAGTGTTGTTTTTCCTTTTTGTTTTCTTTTTGTTACAAATAAAAATACACCTTCTTAAATCTCTTCCATGGCTTAAAGCTATTTTTGCTTTCTCACACAAGTGCTTGGACTTTAGATTCTGTTACGATTCCTGTGACGATTCCGTGTTACCGTGCATCTGTGTGGAGAAGAGACGAGTTCTAGGAGGGTGTGTAGTTCACTCTCCCCACGTCCACAGGTGGGAGTTCGCAAGGGGTGAGCCCTGTGCCTGCCTCCTGGACCTGTCCTTGCTCTCCCTGGCACCTGCTGAAAAGATGCAGGCCCCCTGCCTGGCCCCAAGGCCGCCCCGCTGGGTTGGCAGGAGTCCCCCCCGCAGAGGTGGCTGCACGAGGACGCTTCAGGGATGTAGCAGTGACTGCAGGCGTTCTGACGGTGGCGGAGAACGAGAGCTGTGCCCAGCACAGTCCACTGCGGAGAGGCTGGCACAGGCTCAAGTGCAGCACTCCGCAACCCACCATTCCAACTGTATGGCCTGCCAAGCAAATGCGAGCAAAGGCGGCTCTCCTTCCTGGCTTGGGTGTGTGTGAAGATCGTAGGCCCACTTTCTGGGCTGGGGGCACAGAGGGCCAGGGGCGGTGCAGACCCAGAGCTCCAGGCTCTGTTGTGCTAACTGTGGCCTCATTTAGGAGCTTTGGGGCCCCCTCGCAGGGCCCGCCCTGGGACACACTGGCAGGGACTGGACAGGAGGTGCAGAGCCAACGGCCCCACCAAAGGGCCTCTGGAGGTCCTGCATCCCCAGCAGTGAGGCCAGGCTAGAGAGCCCCCCAGCGGGGGGCTCCTCACATGCCCACATGACCTGCCCTCCCTGCTGTGGGCATTTGCCCCAGACACTGCCCAACTCACAGGGCCACAGGGCGCTTCTGCCACCCTGCCACAGGTGTCCTCTTCTGCCCCTGGGCCCCTTCCACCATCCTGCCTTTGGCTCTGGGATCTCTCTTTAGGACTCTTTCCCATCACCCAGCCCTTTTCTTCCTATGCTAATCTTCACTCTGAGGGCCTCCTCCTGATTACAAGGGGCAAAGGGCAATAGAGGGTGGCAGTACACCCCTTAGGTAAAGCATGAGAAAACAGCCCCCAGTATCCTGGGGGGGGATGTTGATGGCGCAGGGTGACCAAGGGGCAGTGGAAGGGCTTATGGGTAAAAGACCAGAGTTCAAGCAGTGACCAGCTACTAGGACCGCCAGGAACCTCTAAGCATCTCCCTCTCTCTCGCCTCCTAGAGTCTCAGCCTTTGGGGAACTAAGCCCAGTGTAAGGCCCCCAATTACCAGCATTCTAGTAGCCTGACTCCAAGGAACTGGGACAATCCCTTTGCCAATCTATTTGCTATATATTTGGGGTTTAATTGGATCATAATTGTAATCCATATGCCTGTTAAAGTAATTACACTTATAAACCTAATATAATCCATAGATCAATGGGTTTGTGGCTAATTAAGGCAACCATAATTAACATTTACAAAAACCTTTGCAATTAATGGAATATCCTGTAAGCTGGCCTTCAGAGCTGATAATGAGCCCTGCTCAGCGCTTCTTTATTCTGCACATTGGGCCTTCTAGATCTTTCCATGGGGAAAGGTCAACGCCTGCTGTTCCCCCAGGCATCCAGCTGCGGCTCTGCTGTCTCCAGGCTTATTTCCTGGTCCAGTGCATTGTGCCTATAAAGGGGAATCTTGGAGAAAGAAACTGAGAAATCTTCGTTAAACTAGGTCAAAGTATTCTCTCGTGTGGGGTGTGGCACTCTCCCCCAGCCTTGGGAGTGTCAAAGGTCACCTCAGGCACTCCTCCCACCTTGCACCTGCAGCCAGCTGTCCTCAGATAGCACCTCTGCAGTCCTCACGGCATGAGTGAAATGGGCTGGAAAGAACCACAGGGCAGGCCTGACAGCCACGCAGTAGGGCCAGGACTGTTCCTATTCCAGTATTATCGTCACCCATGCCAGCTGCACAGAGGCCCCATCCTGGTCCCTGGCCCCCACACAAAGGTGGAGAGAAGCCCCAGCAGCCTGTGACTCAGCCTCAGTAAGAATTACTGCAGGCTCGGGCTGGGGATGTAGGTCAGTGGCACAGGTGCCTGCCTGACAAGTACAAGGAGTTTGATTCCCAGTACTACCCCCCAAAAATTAGTGCAGGCTCTGTGGTTTGGGATATGTCCCTAACCTGCTTCAGGGGGATAGGGACCTCCTGTCCTTACAGTGCTGCCCACAGGAAGCAGGAGCTCCTTGGGACAGTACCACTCGGGCCCTGGGTGGAAAGGGTGGCAGCACAGGCCTGCCTGGGGACAGATGTCGTGCAGTGGCTATGAGCTCAGAGGCCCTGCCTCCCACAGCTGCTGCGGCCACGAAGAAGGTTGCTTTTAACATCTTTAAGATCCAGCTTATATAATGAAATAATGTGGATATATATAACAACTAATTTGCAAAATATTTTCCAGTAAACAGGTAATCTGCCTGCTGTTGTTGCCTCTGTCATTGACAGGAGCCCTGGAGCACTGAAAGGCACAGGCCCTGCACACAATTCTGTCATCATTTCTGTGTGCTTTCTCCAGCTCTGGGTCTCAGGATCTTTCCAAAGACCTTGCAATTTAAGCAGACCTTTCTCCGTGGAATCAAGAGTGGCACGCATGTGTCAGTGGAGAAAATGACAAATCCTAGTAATACTGCCATTTGTTGAGCTGTCATTTATAGGTACTGTGTGTGGACACTGGGCTAAGCCTATGCAGATGTGACTCCAGTGACTTTAATGATAGGTTGGTGCAGCAGCAGGCACTGCTTGATGCCTTTTGTGGGTGAAGTAACTGAGGCTGAGAGGCTGAGCCATGGATCTGAGTTTGTCTGGTGAGGGTTCTGGGTTAGGATTTGAACCAAGCCATTGTTGCCCCCCCCCCCCCAAGGGAGCCCTACTCCCCTTTCTTCCTAGATGGGCCAGTGGGGCTGGGCAGGGGTAGATGTGCCAACATTTCACTCCATCATGGAGAACAGGATGGGCTGCAGCAAGAGGCTGGGGAGCTGGGGCTGAACAAGGGAGCTGAACGCTGCAGAAGGCCCCCCTCTCTGGAGCAAAGAGGACTGTAGCCTGCAGTCTGCAGTCTGGCATGACTGGGGACATGGAGTGAGCAGGGGACTCATAGGCACAGTCCTCCATGGGTCAGGAGAACCCAGCGAGGATGGGAGGGCCCCATGCAGAGGACTTACCAGCCCCTGCCACGCTCCTTGCCCAGGGCTCTGCTGGGTCCTGTGGACCAGCTCCGTGTGCTTCCCCCGCCTCCATCTCATCACCCCTCCCTCCCACCTGGAAGAGCGGTCTCCCAACTGTGAGGCCCCTGTCTCTGCAGAGGATGGCTACAGAGCTGGTCCTATCAGTGTCCCTGCTCTCTGGGACCCCAGTCCTGCACTGTCTGATATCTTAGGCCTGATTGTCCTCAAATCACATAGTTGATTTTCTTTTCTAGTTGTTTAAAGGTGAGAGAACCACCCTTATGGTCAGCTTCCTTCCCTTAAAAACTTCAGAGTAATAATTTGCAGTCCGTCTTACTGATGATAACACGATGTACACTACTGAGCTTTTGTTCTGGGCTCAGCTCCCTGAGCCATTTCTGTGTCACCTCACAGGACCTGCACACTGAGTCCCCAGGGTGGGTGCATCGTTTTCCCATAAGTGAAGTCCCTGGCTGAGGTCACACCCCCATGACCAACCATGCTGAACTCCCATTGGCTGGCCCCATTACCCAGCGATTATGTAGTGCTTGCAAGTGTCCCTACACCTCCCAAAGGCCACAGCTACGAGGTGGCCGGATGAGTGCTCAAAAGCAGCAGGCCGGCTCCCATGCTTTTGTTCATTTTCACTGATGAAAATTTAGAGAAACTTGAGAAGGGAAAGGAGGAAAATGAAGGCCTGGACAGCCGCCATCCAGACCAACCTCTGCACTACCTGGTGTGCTCCGTAAGCTCGCGTGCATGGCTGTATCTCCCATTAAGAACCAAGGAACACGTGCTGTTTTGAAGGGTCTCCTGAGCGGCCCACTGGGAACATGCTTCGGCATCGTGTGCCATCGCCTGTGTCATTATAGTAACGGCTGCATCCTGTCCACAGCGTGGCTGCACCATGACATCCTTTATTACTACTGTTGGTTGTTTCAGTTGCTTCTAAATCTCAATCCCATGCGTGGTCTGTCGCTCAGTCTTGCACTCATTTGTGAGTTTTGCATTAAGGTGGATTCTCTCCTGTAGCATTGCTGGGCCAAAGCGTAAGCAGCATTCTAAGGTTTTGTGTCAAGTTGCTCTCACTCCCATCTGCACAGTGGATGACCCTCTTTCTGAACAAAAAAAAAAAAAAAAAAAATAGTGGGAAGTTGTAAGTTTTAAAATATGCCTTCATTGATAGTAAGAAAATGGAATTTCCTTTGATTGCTAATAACACTGAGGGTTTTTTCTACCTTCCTTGATGGCTGAATGTTTTTCTCCTAGAAATTATATGTTCCTAGTCTTCTCAGTCTTCGTTGTATGTTTTCTAAGCAAAAGTTCTTTTAGCAAGAAATCTGCATTTCATCAGAGATGTCATGCAGAGTCTGTGGCTCATTTATGTTCTAGAGAAGATGCCTCTTTCTGTTCTCCATCCCAATCAGACACCATGGCTGAAGATGCTGACAAATTAATTGCAGGCCTACAAGATTGGCAGTCAGTGCGTGTTGGGATCCTGGTTCAGGAGATTACATTTTAATCCTAACTACTCAAAGTGGTGAGGCTATCAGGAGTCGGCACTGACCAGGGTTCAAATCCCCAGCCACCCACTTTGATGATGTAACTGGAGTATTCCCCAGCTGATAAAAATTTCACTTTCTGGGGTATAAAATGAATGCTGCATGCGTTTAAGTGCAGGGTGAGCACATGTTCTCAGGGGTGTCCTGCACCTGTGCAGAGCTTGGTGGGGCGATCGCTAGCTTCCCATCTCAGAACTTGGAGCTCAGGACACTGCAGCAAATCAGAAGAAAACTTTAATTGTTGATCAGAACCTCCGGAAGCTGTGGGAGAGGCTGTTTTCCAGCATTGCTGGTGCTGGATGCAACCCAGCTCCTGTTGCCAGGAAGGGTCAGGCAAATAAAAGGAAACCGAGGATGGAATGCTGGAGTAACGCATTTTGAACCTGCGGAGGCCCAAATCACAGACATGTTCATGAATTTGGGATAAGGAAGTCAGAGGCCGGTGTGTGCTGAGAGTCTGTGGCCCCGAGAGGGAAAACTGAGGGCCTGCATCCGGGAGCGCAGAAGTTGTTGTTTGCTGCTGCCCTGCTGTCATTGTGATCGTTACCATTTGTTGAGCATGAGGTAGATGCTGCCATATCAGTCTTCCAGGTCAGGAAACAGGCACAGGGAGGGACACGGCTCACCCAAGAAAGCAGAGCTGGGGGATGGCAGAGTCGGGGGGGGGGGGCCCTCCCAGTGGCCCTGTGCCATGTCATGGGGATCTGTGCCCCTGCTTCAAGATCTTACAGTGCATGTGCAGGGAGTGGGGGGCTGGAGCCATGTGGCCTCCTGGGATGGGTAGGTCTGAGGCCCCATTGGGGGGGAAGGAGGAAGGTGCTAGGGCTGCCATGAGGCTGGGCCAGGTGCTGTGCAGACTTCAATTCCACGCATACAGTAGGCCTGTGGCCTCTTGCCACGCACCCTTTGCTTCTGTCTTTAGGTGAGGCCATAGCAGGGATCTTGAAGCAGGTTGGAAAACTCCTGGACCCACTGTGTTGTTTTAAAGGGCAAAGTCTGAACTCCTGGGCCTGAGGTTTGAGAGCCTTCTGGAACTTCCCCCATCAGGCATTCTGGTCTCATTGCCCACTCTGCTCTGTATAACTTAAAACTCAGGCAGACAGAGCACATACATGCTGTTTCAGGCCTGAGAGTCCCTCTTTCTCCCTCTATTTTAGATTTGAGGACAGCCTCCTCACAGGGAGGAGGAAAGTCCTCAAATGCCACTGGAAAGTTCAGCATTGCCTATTCTGCTGTCCTCAGACATCTCATTTGTGCCTTGGGCATAGCTTTTGTGGCTGGTCTCTCTACAATAGCCAGGACACTTAGACGCCTGGACATGGCTTCTTCACCCTCTTATCCCCAGCATCCAACCTGGGGACTGGCCTGAGGCATACTACTTTTGAGGTATAAATGGAGGCAGGCACAGGTAGAAGATTGTGGACCTGCGCCTTGCAAGAACTGGCACTTGGCTGTGCTCAGCAAGCGCTGGTTGTGTGAGTGGGTGGTACCCAGTGGTCTGACTGTGCCACAGCCCAAGGCTGGGCTAAATGGGCCTTTGGCGCTCAAGCACACTGTGGGCCTTTTATTCTGTGTATCACAGAACTTTATATTACTTGGTTATTTTATATTTGAATCATTGTATCCTTACTTTTGGCGTAAGTCACAATCAGCTTGAATAATCCATGTTCTTGGGGTGATTTGGGGTGCTGACCTCAGGGTGACTGTCATCATCCTGCTGTTCAGCTCAGAGTCAACCCTGCCCCACAGTGAGGCTAGGCAAGGTAGCCACAAGGAAAGGACAGAGCTCCCAGAGTAGGGGCAGCTGCACAGGCGTAGACTATGGGTGACTCAGCAGGTTAGGGTTCCCCAGGTGGTCTTGGGATAAGTGGTAGAGCACAATGACCCAACATGTGAGTCCATGCTGTGTCCAGGACACTTTGGACAGTCAGAGGTAGGCTAACAGCCTGGTGTGGCCTTGGTCCTGTGTGTCAGTGTGCCATAGATGGTCACATGGAGCCTGTTCTCTTGTACACATTTCTTTCCTATCTGCTTGTCTGCCAGGGTCACAGGGGAGAGGCACTCTGATGGCTCTCAGTGATAGTCTAAGGTGGATGGGGATGTGAGAGAGAAGCAGGCCCATGACTACTGTGTGTTCTTGTGCCACAGTGGACAGCTGTACTAACCCGACCTAGGGACTCTGGACACTGGGCTTGCCCTCAGTGGCCTCTTGGGATGGAGTCACAGGATGCTTCTAGAATCAAAGTTCCAGATAGGAACATGTGGGAAGGTGTCCCGTCCTTCAGAATGGACTTCTGCTGTGGTCCATTGGACACTTTCAATGGGCCACAGGAGTGGCTCATGTTCTGTGCTGCACAAGCTCTGGCGGGCACTACTCTGCACAGCCCCTTCTGTAGTCCACTTCCCAGAGGAGGCGAGTTGGGGCAGAAGCACAAGTCAGTCACCAAGGTGCTCCTGCAAGGGTTATGACCCTGGAAGTCTGTTCTAAGCTGTTCCATTGTCTCCCTCTTGGCTGTGGGGAGTCTGGCCTTTCCCACGAGAGTATGTACTTGGTGCATCCAACTCAGAAGCAGAACCTTCTTGAAAGCTTACAGAAAAAGATGGGTAGAAGCCCTGGGATAGAGGGTAGTGGGCAGGGGGTAGTCACTCCTCTGCCTGGCCTGACAAACATGTCACAAGATAGCTGACACCCACTTTTATTTGGGGAGAACTTGCAGTCGCATGGGCACATTTGGTTTTTCCCTCGTAGTCCCAGGTGTCAGGGCACAGATCTTGCACCAAGCACAAAAAGACCTGCCTGAAGAGGGCCCCAGGGACACACTCTCCTGCCCTCCGCAAGCTGAGCCACTTGCAGAGCATTTTTTGGGAGCATGTTTGGAAAGAATGTCAGGGCACTCATTTTTCTCTGGACCTTTTTCCTTGGACTTGTAGAGCCTTAATACTAGATGTAAAAACTACAAATAAGGACCTATCCAGCTTCCTGAGCCTGGACGGCCCAGAGGCCAGGCCTTACCCTTCCTCCCAGCCAAGCCTGCATGGTCTCTCCACACATTTCTGAGCTGGGCTCCACTGATCCCACTGCCTCCACTGCTGTCAGAGGCAATTAGGAATGGCTTTAGAGAGCAAGGCGTCCATTCCCAGCTGGCCAAGAAGAAGGGCACCTGAAGAGGAAGGAGTTGGCAGACAGCACTCAGTGGGTCACTTTGGTAGGACCATGACATCTGAAGAAGAATCTGAACTCTCTAGTGCTTGCCGAGCTTGCCTGGACTGAGAGAGTGCTGCGCTTCTGCTGCCCTCTGGTACTATGCCAGCGCTGCCCATGCGCTGGAGGAGCCTGGTGGGCTCTGAGGGCACCTGCCCATGAGCCATACCACCTGGCTCGCAGCTGCATCTCATTCCTGCACTGGGTTAGCTGTGGATCCCAGGTTCACAGTCAGGGGCCTGGTTGGCTTCCATAGGGCCTGTGCCCTTTGAGCCAAGTCACAATCCTAGTTATGTCATCATGGAGGCCACCCACCAAGGCCACAGAGAGAGTCTGGTGGAGGGCCAGCAGTGCATCTGTTGGAGTAGAGGCCACACTGGAGTAGTAGGGGTCCTCGTCTGCCCTGGGCTGGAATTATTTCATGTAGGATCATGGGTGAGTCCTGGGACATCCCCCTGCCCAAGTCTAGAGTAGGGCCAGTTCCAGGGAGCCTGATTTTCAGAGGGGCTGGGTTTGCTGGGCCCTAAGTCCTTCGGCAGCCTGACCGTCTACTGCCAGCTCAAGGGCACTAGTCTAGGGCGCGTACTACCAGCACCCTAGTGCCCACCCCGGGCAATGGGTTCCATAAAGTGAGGCACTTTGGGTGAGAGCTGCAAAGTCATCCCCCGTAATGGTGTTGCCCCAGGAGCTCCCTGGGCCCGAACAACAGCTCTCAGCAGTTCAAGGAACAAGTACATCCTCCACTTCCAGCCTCTTGACCTGGATTTCAACACAGGTGAGGGGCCTGGAACCCTGTCGGATCCCAGTGTGTAGCCTTGAATGGCAAACTGAGCTCCATGTGAGGTAGGCAGCCTGTGAGGGTCCAATATTGTTTGATAGGGAGAGAGGATTGCTTTTTGGTTTTAGATTTTGTTTTTAATTTCATAAATTATGACATTCATGTAGGGAAACTGGAAATTATAAGCAATCAGAAGGAAATAGCTAAAAAAAAAATCCTTTCATGATTCACTACCAGCATACAGTTAACATTTGGGCACATTTCCTTTCAGTCCCTCCTTCCTTTTCCAAATATAATTGAGATTGTGTTTCATGTATAATTTTGTAGCTTGTGAGCATTAGCTTTGAAATAAGCCCATCTGTGTTTGCAGTTTGGGCCACGAGGAGAGGACCGGATTGCGCTGCTTCCAGCTGAGGCTGGGGAAGAAGGCGACCTAAACTTCCTTCCTTCCCCTGGGCTTGCGTAGCTAATGGCTTCATCTCTTCCTACCTTGCACAGGGGATTGGCTACAACTCAGAGCGAGCCTGGATGGGTTCTGGCCTCTGCTCTCAGAGAGCATGCTGTCTTCTCCGTGTCCAGCCTGCAGACCTGAGTGGCTGCTGGGAAAGCGCAGGGCCTGGCCTGGCCTAGCTTGGAGGCAGAGCCCCTAGAGCTTGGCACCTTCCTGAACCCTCTGGGGTCTTGTGCAAAGCAGACACTGTAGAGGAAGCTAGAGGGGTCTTCTGTCAGAAATATATCTTGCAGCCTCACCCAAACCCACTTAGCTGAAAGAGGAAAAATCTGAATCAAGAGCCTTCTGCTTACAGCAATACAGAGTATATACCTGTTTTTCCTTTGAAAACCCTCCCAGCTAAAAGCCCAGTGCATTAGTTATACAGTTAACAAAAGATGACTTTGAAGAGATGAAGGCATCTCTTAGGCCCTGAGAGTCCCCTGGTTCCCTTTTTGCCTCAGACATCCAGATTCAAGTGCCAGCAGCTCAGAAACACTAATAGGACAGACCCCCAGAAAGCCTCCCCAGAAGCCTGCTATCTCTGACCAGAGGACCAGGTTCAGCAGTCCAGCAGGATGGAAGACTTTTAGATGACAGCTGTTGTGCTTCAGGCGAACACCACAGAGAACGCTGTGATCCCCCCTCGTGCCTGCCAGTAAGAGCTGGCAGGGAAACCACCTAGCTGTGGCGAGCCCCGCCCCCACCCCAACTAGCGCGTCAGTGGGGCTCACTGCAGGGCCTGAACCTGCAGCCGCAGCCAGCGGTAGCAAGGCATCTGTACCCTCCCCTCCCGCAGCATAGCAGGGGTACAGAATAGTCAGGACTTCATCGCAGCTACAGGCAGGGAAGCCACCACCTGCAAAAGCAGTGTCAGGAGGCCGCAGGGAAGCAGTGCCGAGTTTCGTGCTCCTCCCAGCCACCTCAGACCCCCACCATCAGCCAGCACTGGGAGCCCGTACCGCCCTCCTCAGTGTCAGTGGGGAGCTTAGACTCCACCCCACCCAGCTAGCAGGTGACAAGGCAGCATTTTCCACTTCCGCTTTCGGAATGTGTCCAAAATGAAGAAGAAAAAGCCAGCTGAAAAGTTTATGTAAGTCCTAACATATCACGGAACCCAAATGTCCAAGCTTCATTATAAAACCACTTGTCATTCTAGGATCCCACAAACTCTGAAGCTTGAGCGAGTGAAGACAGTGCTAGCAGCACTGAGATGACACATGGTAAGAAAGAAATGTAGCGACTATAAACATGCTTCAACGAGGAACTGCAAGTGGCTCGAAACAAATGACAAGATAGAAAGTCTCAGAAAAGAAATAGAAAATATAGGAGCCACCGAGATAGCTCAGTGGACTAAGTGCCTGCCTAGTCAAGGGCAAGGACCTGAGTTCAGTCCCCAGTACCACAGGCCATGTGGGCCCTGCCCCAGGCACCAAGCCAGCTACCAAGACTGGGCCTGGTGATGCACACCTGTAATCCCAGCACTGGGAGGCTGAGACAGGAGGACCACTGTGAGTCTGAGCTGTGTAGCAAGACCCTGTACCAAGTACATAGAAAGGAAGGAAGGGGGAGGGGGAGAAGAGGGAGGGGAGGAGAGGAGAGAAGAGAAGAGAAGGGCTGGCCAAATAGCTCAGTGGATTAAAGTCCCTGCAAGCAGGGGCTGGGGGTTAGATCCCTGGGCCTGCCATGCCAGCCCCACCCCCAGGGCACGCTGAGATGGCAATCCAGACAGGGCATGGTGGCGCACACCTGTAATCCCAGCTCTTGGGAGGCTGTAAACAGGCAGATCACTAGGAGTTCAATCTAGTAGTAAGACCCTGAACACCCTGTAGACCCTTCCCTAAAATACAAAAGAAAGAAAGATATAGCAAAGATCCAAATGAAAATTTTAGAAAAAAATAGAAAAGCCAAAAATAACAAGGTTCACGGATGGACTTGACCTCAAAATTAAGAGAACAGAGAAAAGAACATGTGAACTTGAAGATAAAAAATAAAGATCACTCAGTGAGAACCAAGAAAAAACTAGAAATGAGTGAACAGACGTCTCACCAAAGATCGTGTGCAGACAAGAAGTCAGGGTGTGAAAAGACGCCCCACATTATCAATCACTAGGAAAATATGAGGAAACCACAATGAGGTGCCATCGCACACCAATGAGAATGGCTAGAATGAACAAAGTGATGAAGCCACATGTGGTGGCACACGCCTGTAATCCCAGCACTCTGGAGGCTGAGACAGGAGGATCGTTGCAAGTTCAAGACCAGCCTGGGTTACAAAGTGAGCTCAAGACCAGCCTAAAAAAACAAAAAAAAAAAAAAAAAAAAAAAAGCTGATGCAAATGAATCTGGATTGCTCAGAAATTGTGAGCCAGCAAAGTGGTACAACCACTGTGGGAGATAGTTTGTCAGTTTCTTTGAAAATCTATATATGCCAGGCCTAGTGGCACATGCCTATAATCCTAGCACTTAGGCTGAGGCAGGAGGATCACTGCAAGTTTGAAGTCATCCAGGACTACAAAGTGAGTTCAAGGCCAGCCTGAACTACATAGCAAGGTCCTGTCTCAAAAGGACCAAAAAAAAAAAAAAAAAAAAATTCTAAAATCTACACATGACCCTGCCAGGTGACTCAGCAGTGACGCCGCCATGTGTTTGTCAGAGAATAATAAAAACTTACAAGTCACACAAAAATCTGCTTAGGAATATTCCTAGCAGTTTTCCTCCTCCTGGTCCCAAGCTGGAAGCACATACTGATGTTCTCTGGTGGGTGAACAGTTGAACTGAGCTTCCATACCGTAGAATACTCCTCGGCCATATGAAGACATTCCCGTTCCCACACAGACTGTGATACAAGGGGGTGAATGCTAGAATCGATTGCTAGTGAAAGAAGCCTACCCCTATCGGCTGCAAACTGCTTGATCCCATGTATATAAACCAAAAATGACAAGGTTATCATGGTAGAAAACAAGTCATTGGTAACAGATTGAGGAGGTGTCAGCTAGAAGGGAAGGGTGTGTGGCTGTAGTCAGAAGCCTAAGCAATCCTAGTGGCCGTGCTGGAAAGCTGTATTTCGACTGTGTTGACATCAGTGTGTCCTTTCTAATGTTCTTTAACTGTATGGCGTTACTACTAGGGAATACCGAGGAAATTACTAGATGTCTTGTAACTGCATGTGAGCTAGTGAATATCGTAAAAGAAAAAGCCTTTGTTTTAGCAATCTGGAAAAGAACCTATGATGATCTGGGGCCAAGGAGCTGATGACAGGCTTTCTTGTGTGAGTGACAATAATTCTGAAATGGATACACTGCTGAGGGAAAGAGGCTGGAGGGACCTACTGGCTAGAGCTCGGGGCAGCTGCGTTCATGGGTTGGAGCCACCTGTCCATCTGAACATAAGCCTCTGGCTGAACTTCCTGCAGATATTTATGGAGCACTCACTAAACACGAGCACTGGAGAATTCACAGAAAAAGGAGTGGGAAAGGAGTGAGTCCAGGCTGGGAAGAGTTATCTCTAATCTCTTAAGTTTCCAGCATGTACCCTAGTTACATTTTTTTTAAATGATAGCAAAGTTAGATATTAAAATAAGAAACCACGGAAGCACAGTAAACTCTGCTGGACGTTCTCAAAGGGCAGAGGGTGTACAGGTTCCTGGAAAAGCCTTTTGGAATCACTCTGAGCTCTGGGATCAGACCGGCAGGCGGGGGAGAGACCTCGGGGGACTTCTGTGCTGCCGGGGCCCTGGCTACCCTTTCCTGACATGTGTGCTCACCTTGCGAGAACTGCTGTTCTAACCCCTTCAACAGTAAACCAGAGAGCAGGCTCCATCACAATGAGACAGAGGCTGTCGCAGGGTCCCCTGCACCCCGAGTGGCAGTGTCCTTGCCCAGCACACTACGTCTGGGGGACTTCTGTGCTGCCGGGGCCCTGGCTACCCTTTCCTGACATGTGTGCTCACCTTGCGAGAACTGCTGTTCTAACCCCTTCAACAGTAAACCAGAGAGCAGGCTCCATCACAATGAGACAGAGGCTGTCGCAGGGTCCCCTGCACCCCGAGTGGCAGTGTCCTTGCCCAGCACACTACGTCTGGGCCGTGCATTCTTAATACATAATCCACGCTACTGCTGTTTGCAAATGTGATGTTGGCCACTAGTGAAGCCCACCTGAGGCCATCAAGAGTGACATTCTCATTCCCACAGCCACCTCCAGCAAGCTGAGATGTCGGGCTGAGGGACTAGGACTCTCTTGGAGAGTCTTCGGTTGCAGTGGAAGGTTTTGCTTGGCTGCCCACTCATTTGTTCTTTTTCTGCTTCCAGAAGTGAGAACTAGCCTTGCCTGCTACCGCAGACAGGCGTCAACAAAGAATACACATGACTCGAGGCTCCCCGCATACCTAAGATGGCCCCAAGAATTTACGTACGTCTATTTCTAGGAAGGGCAGTGTTTTTAAATAAAAAATATTAGTTCAACCAGAGTATCATTGGGACCTGTGTCCTTCCTGGGCCGTGTTAGGAAGGGCACAGCACTGAGCTGACAGGGAAGAAACAAGCCCGTGCTGTGCTTCCTGGGTGGCTGCTGTTGTCCAAGAATTTCGAGGTCCTTTCTGGCATGGCTCATTGGCACGTCCGGTTGTGCTGGGCAGGGAGGAAGTACCACTCACATTGTCCCAACATGCCGGAGACTTGGGGGGAATTTTGGCCTTGCTCAAGGTCACTGGGAGGCAGTGGAGGAGGTTGGCAAATAGAGCCAGGAAGTATGACTGCCTGCTCCCTGTCCCCACTCCAACTGCTGCATTCAGATTACAGCAGAGGGAGGGGGCGCTACTGGATCTAGGAAAAAAGTCACGCTTTCCACCTTTAGAACCAGGGCATCAAGGGAGAGAAGAACACTTGCAGTCCTGAGAGGGTGCTGGGGGAAAGAGGAGTGCCACCCTGCCCCCGGCTGGCCTGCGGAGCCCCTTTGGTTGCTGTGTGGTATTTGTTGTAGGCTGTTGCCATGCCACACTCTGGCATCTCCACAAGAGAGAGGCCCAGGGACAGGTGTGGCTGAGCCCAGTGATGCCCAGCCGGGCCTGGCCTTCCGGCAGCACCTTCCCCAGTTACCCTAAGGGTGATTCTGGAGATGGGACATGTCACTAAATACTCTTCAGATTGTTGGCTTGCTTCTGGTCTAGGAGTCTGGTTAGTAACACTAGGCCTTGGGAAAACCCAAACTCCATGGGCTGCCCTTATGTTATGTGGCCATACCACTTACTTGCCCTGGTGGCCACTGAGAGGCAGTGGGTCAGGGGTATGTGGCTTCAAGCACCACACAGGTGACTGTCATTTAGTTCTGTACATGCCTCTTCCCAGCCCTGTTCAGCCATCGTTCACTGGTAGCTTGGAATTTGTCACACTAGAAGCATTTATATCATGGAAATTGTCCATTGCCACAAACCAGGGGCCCATCTTTGCTCTCACAGTCAGTTTACCAGGAGTCACCTGCCTTTTGGGGTCTTTCATGTGGGGTTGATGGAATCAAGACAGGAACTTGGCCAGGTCCCTGGAGGCCTTGTTGGGAGGGGGCAGCTGTGCTGTTCACACAGATGAAAGAGGCTGACAGCCACGGTGGGCAGAGGGGATGGCGGCCTGTTTGGAGTTCCCACAGGCCACAGTAACTCTTCCCATTGCGTTTCTCTGCAGCATGCCCAGGAAGGCCCTGCCTTCCAGGTTTGGTCCCCATTTCTAGGAGGGCTGGTACCCCAGACCACCCATGTCGACAGAGTTCCAGAAAAGTGTGCCTCACAGGTGGTCAGAGCCTGCATCCTCCAGATGATGCGCCCAGGTGCCAGGACCTCTGCCTAGGGGCAAGCCCAGCCAGGCCTGCAGAGCTCCCAGTCTAGCACAAGAGAGGCCCGGGACCCTGTGGAATGCAGATGAAATGAAACGGAATTCCCTGGGATTCCAGAAGCTCAGAGCTGGGATTCCCACCATAGCCTCGGGGTACCAGAGGGCACAGACCCCTGAACATCCACTCTCTGATGCCCTGACCCTTTGTCTCCCCACTATGTGTGGCTCTGTCCCATCTGTATACCTGCAGTAGACCCTAAGCTCCTTAGGGCAGAGTTTTTCCTTGCTCAGCTCTGTGTCCACAGGCTAGAGACAAGGAGACTGTGATGAACATTGGTTAAACAAAACATCAGACACAAGCCAGGGAGTGGGCAGCCCGTGGGCTAACCAGACACTGAGGACCGTCAAATCCCAGCTCGCCTTCACTGCTCCTTCCCAGCCTTAGTCTCCTCCACTAATAGAAAATACACAGAAAACACAAGCAAAGTTCTTGGCCTCGTGCCTGGCCCAGAGAAGTGCTTAATAAAAAGCAACCAGCGTCATTAGTGAAAATGTTCTTTGTGGTCTGTTTGAAGTCCCTAATATCCCCAGTTGACCACAAAGCAATACTGGCTTGACAGGGAACATCACTGATGGTTAGCCTCGCACTTGGCCTCGGGTGACCACTCGCGTTACTGGCTGTGGCTTGTGAGCTTCTCTGTGGATCAGAGCTGTTACTCTCCTTGCTTAGATGACGCATACGTACCCATGCGTGCTCTTGTGCCTGTGCCTTGCGCGTGACTGCACACAGTGCACAGGCAACGCAAACAATCAGTATGGATGCTCGTGCACCGCGGTTGCTCCCTGTGGCCTCCTCTGGTGCATGGGTGAGTAGATACGTTGCGCTCTGTATTTTTTCTCCTTTATATTAACTTGGTTGAAAAGCACTGTGACTACAGGGAAGAGCACAGGTTATGGTGCACAACTTGGTACATTTTCACAAAGTAAAACACATCACTGTTATCGGCCTTGGAGGAAGAAGCAAGACATTTGCAGCCCCCACGTTCCTGACTTTCCACCCCAAGGAATAGTCTTGTCTGTGCTTTGCTTTGTGGAGTGAACCCCCCATGAGTGCCTTCTCTGTGTGGCACGATTTGTCTACCCCTGAGTTCCCAGGATTCTGCCCTGGCACAAATGCAGCATGGAGGCACGGGTCATTCCCTCACACTGCTGTGGCCTTTCCCTTTTTCTCTCTTGCACAGATGCAGGCTTAAGGTCCTCTTGGAACCGTGCTCTGGAATGTCCTCCTGTAGGTCCTGTTGTGCACAAGACATGTTAATAGTGGTGGCCCACAGGCAGTGGGAGGCTGCGTCTGGCTGCCTTCATCCTAGGGGGCCCATTTTGAGCAGTCATGCCGCTTATCTCCCTTAATCGCTACACAGTAGTCCTGGTGTTGGTCGCTGTTATGGCTTGTGCCTGGGTGTCTCTCCAGTGCCTCATTCGATATAAGAAGGGCTCTACAGATGTGGCTGGATCTAGGCTATGTAATGCTGAGATCAAGGATGTGAGGCACCATGCAATGCTAAGATTAAGGGTGTGAGTGCTGTCCACCCTAAGGGCTGGTGGCCTG
This sequence comes from Octodon degus, assembly GCF_000260255.1. NCBI lineage: Eukaryota > Metazoa > Chordata > Mammalia > Rodentia > Octodontidae > Octodon > Octodon degus. The sequence goes on along the minus strand of NW_004524586.1, from coordinate 19,344,267 downwards.
GCTAGAGTATAAGAGACAGAAGAGGGTCACTGCCTGTTCTTGTTTTTTTGTTTTGTTTTGTTTTTTTGCCAAACCAGGGCTTGAACTCAGGCCCTTGCGCTTGCCAGGGAAGCGCTTATTCCACTGAGCCATCTCCCCGGCCCCACTGCCTGTTCTTTTATTTGCTTGTTACTGCCGCTTGCTGCTTGCTGCTTCTGCCTGCCCTGCTTTGCCGTGCACTATTTTTCCTCTGTACTGCCCCTCTGCCATACCACCCTGCCCTGGAGCCAGCTGACTATGAATTGAAACCTACAAACTGAGCCAAATAAACCTTTCCTCTTTTAACTCTGGATGTCAAGTATTTTATCTCAGCAACAACAATAGTAATTAAGACAGTTTCCTTTATAGAAGAGGAAAGTGACAAGCACTTGGGAACACTGAACAACACACCAGCTTTGTCTATAATGAGCTGGTGCAGTGCCCACCCCAGACCCTCTGATAGCTGTGAGACTGCAAGGTTGGGTCTCTTCTGTAGTCATGAGCAGCAGCGGGTAGCAGCAGGCTAGTCATACAGGGGGACAGGGTGCCATGTTTCCAGGGCAGGTCTGACGGGCCCCAGGCCAGCATTCTGGGGTTCTGACACCCCTCACATCCCATCCCGTCCTTGCACGCGAGCTGCTTAGATCAGGCTCCTCTTGGTCCACTCATCACCCTCCTGCATGCGGGCCCCATCAGGAGTGTCCTTCCCCTCCTCGAGGTGCTGCCCATGCTCATCTGGGCAGCTGAGAGGCTCAGGGTCTTGCAAAAATGGATTTCCTTTTCTTTCAGTGGGTTTTAGATCAGGTTTTTAAATTGTGCTGGGGGGAGTCTAAGTCCTTTCAGCCCTGCAGTGGACTCTGAGGCTGCAAAGCAGTCTGTCCTGGACACCACAGCAAGGCCTGCTGTCTCTGCTTCCTGCCATCTCTACTGGCCTGTGCATGCTGAGCTCTGTCCTGGAAAGTCTGAGGGCAGAGCTGGGAAAGGCAGTGTTTCCAAAGCAAATGGAAAATGCAAACATAAATGTGGAAGGTGGGACGAGTGACACTCACTGCACAAGTATTTGCTGAGTGGCTTGTGGACTAGGCAGACATGTCTGCCTCCGTGGACCCATGGCCCAGGGGGAGATAGGCGTGTGCCACCTGTCCAGTCACAGTTGCCATGAATGCTGTGACAGGAAAATTCAGAAAGATCAGGGGGAGTTAAGATTGTTCAGTGAGTAATGAACATGAATTGCAAGTAAGCTTTATGTATTATTTGTTTAAATGTTTCTTTTATTTGTATTTTTTAGGGAAGGGTCTACATGGTGGTCAGGGTCTCACTACTAGATCGGACTCATAGTGATCCTCCTCCTTCCAGCCTCCCAAGAGCTGGAATTACAGGCATGAGCCACCAGGCCCAGTCTCAATTGCCGTCTCAGCATGCCCTGGGGGCGGGGCCAGCACGGCAGGCCTGGGGATCAAACCCCCAGCCCCTGCGCCTGCTTGCAGGTGCTTTAATCTGCTGAGCTTTTTGGCCTGCCCTTAAATGTTTATTGCGGTCTGACATACAGTGAAATGCATTCATGTTCTTCCTCGTACAGCATGGTGGATTTTCATGGTGCACACCGGGAAGCTACTGCCCAAGTCCAGTTACAGAGCACAGCAGCAGGCAGAACTTCCTTCAAGCCCTCTGCAGTCGGTTCCCTCCTGCCCTGACCCCCACGGGTCACTATCCCTCTGACTTGTAGCCCATGGGTCATTTTTATTCCTTTCAGCTTCCTCACAGCCCATGCAAAAAGCCTTTTACTATTGATTTATGCTGAAAATTTGATGTTAACTGGCAAAGCTGACCAAGCTTCTCCTTGGCATAAATCCTACTGGTGGCTCCTAGGATTACCGTTAGGATTTAATCTAAATTCCCTGCACAGCTCCAGCCTGAGCTAACTGGTTCTTGCCCTTCAGGTCTCAGGGTAGCTGTCACCTCCCCCAAGAAGTTCCCTCAGGACAGGAGGAAGGGGCTTCTCTGTCCCCATGGCAGCCAGGTGACCGAGCTAGCCCTTCTGCAGCCATCACAGCTCCCCAGGGACTTGGTCTTCTCCACGGGATGGGTGGTGTTTCTCACCCACAGCTGTGGCCCCGAGAGCTTTCTCACTCGGCACAGCAGAACCTGCTGGGCACCTACTGTGAGTCAGGGTTTCAACAGTCCCAGGACCAGTGAAGTGGGAGACGAGCTGAGATTGGCCCCAAATCAAAGGTTTTACCCTACAGGGCTTAATATTTGTTTTAATGGAGATACAATTTGCCTGCCATACAATTCCTTTTCAAACACAAAATTCATTAGTTTTTAATATATTCACAAAGTTGTACGCCATCACCACTGATTCCAGAGCATTTTCATCACTCCTAAAAGAAACCTTCCTGCGAGTAACAGTTGTTCCTCAGTTCCCCACCCGCTCAGCCCCTGGCAATTCTAGTCTGCTTTCACTCTCTGCGGATTTGGTTGTTCTGGACATTTCATATAAGTGAAATCAGGTTTCATGTGTCCTTTTATGACTTCCTATTGCGCATCCTCTCTGCAAGGCCCGTCCGTACTGTAGCATGCCTCACTGCATACTCCCTTTCCTCTCAGAAATGATAGTTCATTGTAAGGGAGACGACACTTGGGTCATCTGTTTATCAGTTGGTGGGTTCTTGGGTCCTTTCCACTGTCCCGCAATCGTGCTGTTAAGAATGTTAAACACAAGTGTTTGCACGGACATATATTTTCAAATGTCTCAGCCATATGACTGCTTGTGGCATTTCTGGACCATATGGTAATTTATGTCTAACCTTTTGAGGAATGGGCAGCTATTTTTCAAGACTGGTTAAGAATATGCAAAGTAAATGCTACACTTACTGTGTTCATTTCAGAAAAGGTCCAGTAGTAGTGAATGGTACTTTTTGAAGTGTCACAAGAGCACCGGGGTTCTGAGCCCTGCGCGTGGGAAGGTGGCGCTTCGGGGCTGTGCCATGCTGCTCGTCTGCAGGCTTGCAGAACCCCATTCATGCTTCTGTGGCTTCCTGCGCAGTCCTTCACACCTGACCTTCATGCCCTCCCTTTATTGGGCAGCTAGGCCATGCCAGCTCCAAGCGGGGTACATGGAAAGCTTCAGGGACTACAGGGGTCCCTGCTCGAAGATCTCACGTGCTGGGAGTGATTGATAATAAAATGACAAAGAAGCAAACAGTGTGAGGAAGGTGAGCGGATGCAGATGTGGGGGACCAGCTGGCATGCGTACTAGGACAGGGGTGGACAAGTGGGCTGTGAGCAAGGGGATCTCTTTGAACCAGATGGTGAATTTGGACCAAGACCTGGAGGGAAAAGTGCTTCAGAGGAGGAGATGCAGTATAGATGTCCCAGGGAGGAGTATTCCAAGTGGGGAAAAAGCAACTACAAATGCCCTGAATTGCAGCATCTAGGAGGCCTGAGCAGAGCGTAGGGGCATATTGGGGGGAAGAGGCTCTCACTTTGCTCTGGCAGCTGGGCCTTAGAAGGGTTTACCAAAGAAGGTAGATGGGCTCTGCCCTGAGGTGTAAGGAGCCCCTCTGGCCGCTGTTCTTGCGATCACAGTGGGGCGAGGGCCAAAGCAGGGAGATGGGTCAGGAGGCTTCCGCAGTGACACAGAACAGCACTGGTGGGGAGTGCTTACGCAAAGTAAAGCACACGTTGTACAGAAAATGCTCTGTTCAGGTCATAGAGAAATCTGGACACTAGAGAATGTGCGTTAGCTTTCCCCTTGCTGAGACACCAAACACCCACAACTTGAAGAGAGGCTTCACTTAGCTCGCAGCTTTAGCAGGTTCATTACATGGTCCACTGGCTCCAAGGCAGGGGCTCCGTGGCAGAACCGTGTGGCAGAGCAAAGCCATTTAGTTGATGGCAGCCAGGAAGCAGAGTCTAACTGGTCAGAGAGGAAGGGCTGAGGGACAAGACCTCAAGGTCACACCTCCATGACCCACCCAGACATACCCAGAAGTGTGCCCCACCAATCCTTCCAGCGCATCCCAGAGCCACTCAGGCTGACACCCCACCCTCACCTCCTGGAGCTGTTGTCACTCCCCTTCCTCTCCCTGGAGATATCTCCATGGTGACTTCCATCTCCCAGGCTGTTTTGCAGAGAAATGCACACACACCGTACTTTAATAAGCTCAGACCAGAAGTGTCAGTCCCCCAGTCTTGGTGTTTCCAGTCCATTTAACTGCCCAGGTCAGGGCATGATCCTCGGCCACAGCGCTATGACACAATTACACCATTCTGTATTAAAAGATCCCCAGATAAGCAGGCCTTGTTGTCTCTAGTTTTCACTGTTTTAAAACAGTTGCAGTGAAAATTCTTATATAAGCCTGTGTGTATTTTAAAAAACAAGCTTTCTATTTTGGAATAACTTCCTATTTACAGAAAGCTTACCAAGACAATTAGCATTCCTGTCTCCACCTCCCCCGGTTTTCAATTCACTTCTTACGTGCCGCAATACAGTGTCACACCCAGGAAACCCAGGTCAGTACTATTAGTGATCTGTTTTTGTTTAGACTTCACCCGAAACTTTTTTTTAAATTTTTCTTTGATGTTTTATTGAAAAAAATTCTCTGATGTACAATCACTTGGTCACCAGAAACCTACCACCTGAGAGACTGACATCCTTTGTTTATTGCTCCCAGTAAGTTAGGGGCCCCATTAGCACCCCACAGAGTGAGTGAGGGTCCTGCTGCCCCTACCCTTTCTGCCACTGAATACTGCCGCCAGGCTGAGGTGACAGTACCTTGACACCCCAGTCCTGCACCAGCCCAGCCTGGTTGTAGAGGACACTATGGCCGAGCTGTAGAAGTCTGCAGGTTCTCTGTGCTCTTCCTGACCTGGCAAATGCCTGTCCCCGAACTGTGTGACTTACATGGGTCCCAGTTTTTGTTTGAGCTCTGGCTTAGCCCCCGACACACACACACACACACACACACACACACACACACACACACACACAAAAAAAATCTCCAGCTCCACAAGCCCCCAGGGCCCTCTGTGCTGCCCTGCTATCGGCCTCTGTGGACACAGCAGATTCAGGCAGCTGCGTCTGGCCTGATGCAGGGGACACAAGACTCATGCCGGCAGCTCCTGACGCCTGTGGGAGCCACATCTTGCAACTGACATGTGTTGTCTGCATGCACATGTGTGAACCCCGCAGAACAAGCAGATGAGACCCATCTGCCAAAATATGTATTGCCACACAGAGCAGGAAGTCGTGTTCGGCATGTGCTCTCGGCGCACACCACAGCAAGCCAGCAGCTGTGTGCAGGGTACAAGTTTGCTGCGAAGTGGCAGCAGAAATGTGGCAGGAGCGGAGTCCCTCAAGCAAAGCATGGGGCTCATCTGCTGGCTGGGGCAGCACCCCCTGGGAGACCACATGGCCCAAAGTTGCTGGGGGCCTTCACCCGCTTCTTCATGAGACAATCTGTGTGCAGAGCTGGGTGGTCAGGCTGTGGAACTCCAGATTCAAGTTCAGAGGGGCTACTGTGAACAACCAAGGGCACAACCAGAGTCGGAAGGGCTTCAGCACCTAAGAATGGGAGAGATCACATCCAACCAGGCTCCTGGAATGGTCCCGGAGAAGGCAGCATCTGAAAACGGTGACAAGGGACACATGGAGATAAAGCAGAGGGCATGAGGATGTGGGCAGGGGCGCTGTGGGTGGAGTCCAGGGTGGGGAGGCTTGTCATCCTGCACTGAGGAGAGCTTCCTAGACTTCGCCTGCCTCACGGCAGCTACTCCCTGCTCTCCCTGCCTGGGCCTCTCCCCTTCTGGACTTGCTGTCCTGGGACCGTTGCCCTCTTTTCCACTCTGTCCTTGGGGACCCAGCCCAGGTGTGACCTTAAACCCAGCCATGCAGTGCCTCTCAGCCTAGGCCTCCAGCCAGCCCCAGCACAGCCTGAGTTCTAGGCAATGCCATCAGTACCCTAGTGGCCTCTCCCTTCGCCCATCTTGGTCATCGCAAGCCTGGCAGCTTTACAAGTGAGCCCTTTGGAAGTTTAAACAGAAACAGAAACTTTCATAGCCTTCAAGTATCTGCTCAAATATCTGGTACTGCTCAAAACTCCAGAAGTCACAAAGAGGACGGTAGGAGATGTCCCATGGAGACTCCCAGTCACAGCCTTGGCCAGGCACCAAGAGCTTCCACTTGACTCCGCAGGGTACGGTTCATTGTGCCGCATGTTTCTTCTCTCTTTGGGGCCCTGCTTTCTCTCCCTTGCTGGAATGTGTCAGCCCTTGACTTTCTGGGTCAGTTCTGAGCTGCTTCCTGCACTGACCCGTCTGCTGCAGCGTGAGCTTCCTGAGCAGGGACTGCCTATTGGTCCCTTGCTGTGTGGAGACCTCTGGCCAGGACCCAGAGCACTGGTGATCTCTCCTGCCCATCTTTCCCTTGTCCCTGGCCCCCTCTGCTCGCTACTGCTGTGTCGCCCTGCCCCTGTCGCCTGCTCCCTTGGGTCCCCCGCGCTGTCCCCGTCTCACCCATGTGCCCTGGCCCTCTGCACCCTACCCTTCCCCACAGGCACTGTGATGAGTGGGTACAGTTCGCCCATAAGAGCAAGCGTGTTCACTGGGTGTAGAAGTGTGTGAGGCTGATGAGGTGGGTGGAGAGCAGAGGGTTAGGCCTGGCAAGGACGGCGGCTTTGCCACACCAGGAGCTCCAGCACACACACCTTAGGCTCTGCCAGGCAGTCAGTGGTGCGTGAAGCAAAGGTGCAGGCTGGAGGAAAGGCAAGTCCTACCTGGACTGGTCGTTTCCGCCTTCTCCAGAGCACTCAGAGCTGGTTTTCTTAATTACTTTGTCCCCTGAACACCCAGGGTTTTGATTATTAGCTGCTAGGAATGACTTCATGTGGAGATTTTATTACTTAATGGAGTGTACACATTTGAAGAAGAAGAAAAAAAACACCTTAGAGGACAAGAATAAAAATACAGCTTTCCCAGAAATACATTTAAAGAAAAGAATCCATTAAAAAGCAAGCAGCATATAAAGCACTAGTGTGTGGTGGGAAGCTGTGAAGGGGTGCGGGGTGTGCTTGGGTGGCCATGTGAGGCCAGGCTCCCTCCACAGCCTGCCCCATGCCTCTTCCATGGCCTGCTCCGATCCCCCCATCCTGCCCCAGACCCCTCCACGTTAGGCCCCAGATTCCCTCCAAAGCCAGCTCTCACACCCATGTGTCCTGCCCCCAGACTATGGGCTACACAGATCTCTGATGTCACCCCACACATGTGCACACAAAACTCCTTCCTCCCTGAACAAGGGTGACGTCGCTTCTCTAGGGCAGGTGTACCAGTCTAGGGCCTGTCCTGGAGGGGTGCCCACAGTTAAGTGTTCTACAGAACCCTGCTCCTCCTCCACCCTTCCTCCATGGCTCTGCTCCCCCAGGCTCCACCTCTGGCCTACTGAGCCTTGTCAGGGTGGCCTGCCCAAGCACAGACACTGGTACTCTGTGTCCCAGTGTCTCTGGGGACTGGCTGGTTGTGGCCCTGTGCTCACAGCTGCCTGACCTACCACGCAGCAACTAGCATGGGCCATAAAGCAGGGGCAGCCGAGTAGTCATCTCCTACAGAGGAGGACACTGGTAACACAGTGTCCACACGTGCAAGCCATTGGTGGGCATCTGACTCGGTCAATCTCTCCAAACCATGGGTAGCAAGGACCATCATCTCCCCCATTTAGAGCTGATGTAGCAGCAACCACACAGGGCCATAAGTGCAGGGTGCAGGGCCTTTGCTTAGCCATGGGAGCAGCTGGTGGGTGGGCAGCAGGGCAGCTGAGCATGGGCAGCACCTCCCATGCCAGCCCACCTGCGTCCTTGTCCCCCAGGTAACCTTTCCTTTGCAGCAAGATGTCCCCTGCAGTATGCCCACCCTGAGATTTTATTGAGCCAGTGAAACAATTAATTAGCTTCATAAACTCACTTGACCCTCTCTAGAGGACCCACCTCAGGCTTTTAGGGCCCCTGGGGCATCTGAGACCCTAGGCAACTGGGCAGGCCAGGTGGGCCCTCCTAAGATGGCCAGGAAGACACAAGCCTGACACAGCCTTGCCTCCATCGCCTCAGAACATCGCCTGTCACTTCTCTGAAGTGAAGCAGTACCTACCCTGCCCCAGCCACGTATGCATGCATGCACACATACATGAACACGTATGTGCCTTCATCTTGCGCCCTCAGCAATGGTTCTTGCTCGGGGTAGCTTCCCTGCTTTCCTCTCATGTGTCATGGTTGGTCCCAGGCTCTGAACTCCCCATGCTGGGACCAGGATGACTTGGTCACAGCCAGCACACAGAGATCACTGAGGCACAGACTCCTCCTTGGGGCCAGGGCATGGTTCTTCGCAGAGGCCCCAAAGTCACCTCAAAGTGGTCCTACCCCAGAACCAGCCTCGGCTCCAGGACAAGAACCCAGCCTGTGCCTCACTCGCTCTTCCTCCCAGAGCCACAAGTCCAGGTTCACTGCCCTCCCAGGCCCTTTGAGGATGTTACCACCACAGGAGGTGGTTCCTGACCCTCCTTCCAGACCCTCTCTCTACCCCTGCCTGGCTCCTGGGGATTGGCAAGGGGCACAGAACACAGCCAAGTGTATGCAGGGACTGCTGGCTGTATGCTGAGCATGCACGCTAGATGCCTTGCAGTAGTTCTGTGAGTACCCAGCTGGCCCTGCAGAGCTACTGCCCGCCTCTCTGGCTCACCTATTGTCCATTTATTCAGCAGGGGGCTTTGTTTGTTTACTTGTTTTTGTGGTACCAGAGATTGAACCCAGGACCTTTGTGCTAACTGAGCTACAGTCTCAGCCCTCTTTTAAGATTTTTTTATTTTGAATCAGGATCTTCCTGGGGGGGTGGGGTGGAGATAGCTCAGTAGAATAAGCACTTGCCTTGCAAGCACAAGAGCCTGAGTTCAATCCCCAGTCCTGCAAAAAAAAAAAAAAAAAAAAAAAAAAAAAAAAAAAAGGATCTTCCTCGGTCACTGTGCTGCTTCCAAATCTCAGAGTGCTGGCATCATAGGACTGTGTCCTCACATACCACTTCAGCAATTTTGAGGACCTCTCAGGTGCCAGGCATTCTGCTAAGCAGAGGGGTACATGGCAGGGTTGGCATCTGTCCTGAGGACTTGCAGGACACAGTTACTAGGACACACACCATCAGACAGATATGAAAGAGAGGGTCTGAGAAGGCCCAAGGTACTGGGGGGAGCCATAGGACAACAAAGGTGGAGAGGGCAGGTGCTGGGACGGACATGCCTGGCTTCTGTCTGAAGCCAGGTGCCTATGTGCCAGAGGCCGTGGTGGCACAGCCCTGAAGGGACCCAGGCACACTGCTGGCCAGCAGAACCATATGCTGGCAGGGTCTTGGCAGAACCTGTGAAGTCTCTGTCGTTTTCTCCTAAAGCCCACCACCCATGTAACCTGGAATCCAAGGCACTTACTCCACTTTGGTTGGGCTTGACAGCAGTTTCTGGCATCCCTAGAGCTTTGGCATCGTGCATTATTGGTGTGCTCTGAGCCCTCCACCAATGATGGTGAACCTTCTGGAGCTTTCTTTTTTTTATTATTAATTTTATTGAGAAACAAATAGCAATGAGACAATTTCAAAACAGGTTAGTAGGATAATCATAATAATTAATACATTGCATGTTATTGTCTTCATAGTAGTTATTCATAGTACAAGATGCAGACATGATATCCTGGCTAAACACTATTAGTACAAATCTTTCTTCTCATTGAATTAAGCGAAAGTAGCTGTATATCTATCCTAACTATTCTGCATATACAGATACAAAATGGTCCTTCCTTTGTATCCCCCTTTTTTTTTTTTTTTAATTCTGTCAGAGATGGGTATTCCATTGGCATCTAAATACTATAGGTGCATGAATTCAGCAAAACAATCCAACACAGTCCAGGAGTCCACAATAGTAGTGGGTTATCTGCAGAAGTTGTTGACTTGAGCCTTTCACAGCTCATCGTATTAATATGGCTTTACTTTATATACTTCGTTTTTATACTTTTCTGCTCGGTGGTTAAGACCAAGATAAAGCAAGACCTATATAATAAGAAATGTAACTTTTGTATCTGATAAGGTCAGTCAAGTACCCTCAGGATTTATCCTGTAACCCTGTACTGTAGTTTGCAGATCCTTTGTTAGTGTCAGCCGTGTGGATGAATCATGGCCATTGCTTGACCAATTTGCTCTCTGTGAAAGCCTGACAGAATGTTTTCTCTCCAGGTGACTCTCCTTAGGCACACTCTACATCATTGATCACTTTCCTCTGTGGTCCCATAATCTCCTTGATCAGAAAATTTGGGGCACAATTGAGTTACATGATGTTACAGTATAGGTTCTCCTATGTCCTGAGTCTTCACTGACCTTGAAAGGCTAGGTCCATAATGTTGGCTAACCTTTCAACCCTTCTTTCTCTCTAATTTTTGGTCTGCAAACTTAGGTTGTTAACTCTCCAGAAGAAAAGCTTATTATTACCCTATATCTTAGGCAATTGGGTTTCACTTCACTATCTGTCTGAATAGCAAACATCTTAGGCATAACATGGAACAGGTATCTTCCATCAAGTATTGATATGTTAAACATTAAGTCCCTACAGAATATGGAGATAAAAATTTAAAAAATGAAAAATATTTAAAGAATGTGAATAAACAATTACATGTTTTTACACAGAAATTTAGAAATCTAACCATATAGCTGGACATGTGTCCTTGTGCAAATATGCTAGGTTTTCCTTTATAGCAATTTTCGCCAAACTTGCTAAGGAATAACACCCTCTAAAAGCTTGTTCAGGGGCTGGTGAGATGGTTCAGTGGTCTAAAGCACCTACTTAAAACAAGCTAATCTAAGCAAAGCACAGGGACCGCGGTTCAATTCCCCAGCACCACATGCCAGCCAGCCCCGCCCCCTGGTGGGCTGAGCTGGCCACACATACACAAAATAAATAAATAAAATTTTAAAAGCTTGTTCAGTATGCAGGTCTCTAGGTCTCTCTAGGTGGATCTGACTATAGGACCCAGAAATCTTTTTTTCAACAGGTACTTCCTGTTACAGTCCTGTGACTTTTTTTTTCTTGTATCTTTTTTTCATTTATTTTCCATTTAAAAAAAAAAAAAAACTTGTGAGACGGTATGGTAATAATTGCTGTGTCATAATAAGAAGTATGTATTTAGAAGACCAGAATGACAGGTATTCCAAGCATGATGGTCCTTCATTTATATCCCCTTTTTTTGTTTAGTTTTGTCAGATATGGGTATTCTATTGCCATTTAAATATTGTAGGTGGGTGAATTCAACAAAATAATCCAGTGTAGTCCAGTAGTCCACAATAGTAGTAGTGGGTTATCTGTAGGACTGGCAATGTCAGTTGTTGTTGACTTGAGCCTTTTACAGCTCAGCATATTAATATGGCTTTACTTTTTATACCTCATTTTTATCTGGAGCTGTCAATGATACAAATAGCCCCTGTGGCAGGCATGCCGTAAGTTTGTGACCACATGCCTAGGCTAGGGATAGGGGACTGTTGTAATGAGGATATCATTTGGACAAGAGCTTCTGGGATGGCTTAGACTGAGGTTCCTGAGAAACCATCTCCTCTATCCCAGCCCCTACAGTTGGGCTATCACTGTCCCAGGGAGTCCACAGTGGGGTCTCTGTAAGGCAAGTCTTAGAGGCCCTGAAACTGGCTGAAATGGGAAGCGGTGTCTTGCATTCCCTGAAGAGTTTGCCCACGGCCCTTCCTTCCAGGAGCACATCACAAGACCAGTATTGAGGTGTCGTGTCCTCTCTCCGTGGCAGGGAGCCCCTGCCACTATGGCTGGCAAAGCTGAGTCATTCTGCCTTTTGATACAAATAGTGCACTCCTGGGAAGGTGGAAGAATCAATCACACACTGGATGCTGTCCAGTTTCCCTCAGCGGTGCTCACTTGCTGCGGTGCCAACAGGGGAAAACCATACATAGCACCTATTCGTTTCAGGGCCTGGCCTGCCTCTGCGAGTCAGCAGCGCAGCATGGCCAGGAAGGAGGCAGTGTTTCACTGGAGCGTTTGCGTGGGTGGCTCGCTCACAGTCTACTCCAGGGCCCTGTTGATGGACATGTGGGTGGTTTCCAGTTTCTTCATGAGTATAAATCATGCCATAGCAAACAGAGCTGGACATGTGTCCTTGTGCAGATATGCTAGGTTTTCCTTTCTAGCAATTTTCGCCAAACTTGCTAAGGAATAGCACCCTCTGGAAGCTTGTTCAGTATGCAGGTCTCTAGGTCTCTCTAGGTGGGTCTGACTATAGGACCCAGAAATCTTTTTTTCAACAGGTACTTCCTGTTACTAGGCAAGCTGAGCATCTCTGATACAGAAGTAGTAAGGCCACCCTAAGCAAAAGAGCTAGCTCTGGGAGCCAGGCACCTTCCCTTGTACTAATGAGGTAGGGTCCACTGACCGTGGCAGAGTCCTTGCCCCCTCTGTCCTCTTCCAGCAGTGGGCAAAAGTCCGATGTTTCTACATCCTTGCCAATTCTTCATATAGTGAGACTCTAAACATTTCGCAGTTGGAAAGATACATGATGATATATCATATATCTTGCTTGCTTCATTCATTCATTCATTCATTCATTCATTCATTCATTGATTTTTGTTGTCTTTTTATGACAGGGTCTCACTATGCAGCTCAGGCTGGCCTTGAGCTCACTTTGTAGCCCAGGCTGGTCTCGAACCAGCAACGATCCTCCTGCCTCAGCCTCCCAGAGTGCTGGGATTGTAGGTGTGCATCACCACACCTGGCTTGATACCTTGTTTTAAATCGTCAGAGTTTTGGAAGTGTGGGTAAGCACTGTTTCAGATGCTTGAGGACCAGTGTGCGGCCTGTCGGCGGACTCCAGCTTCCCGTCTCTTGTGTCCCGGATGCCTGTCTGTCTGTCGCTGATGATGCAGCCTGCCCGTCTGCCTCTGTCAGTCATGGTTGGCACAAGATCTGCTCCGGGTCTGTGCTTGTCTTTCCGCTTTGTTTATCATGTCTATGGAACAAAAGCTTTCATCTGAAATCCAATTATATTTGAAGTGTCATCATTTTGTGATGGTTTGTAAGTTTTTCTACCTTGTCTAAGAAATCTTTCCTTCCCTGGGTTATAATTAGGATACTCTTCTAAGTTTTTTTCTTCAGAAGTTTTAAAGCTTTTCTTTACACATTAGGGTTTTAAGTCGTCTTGAGTTCGATTTGTGTGATGTGAGGTGAGATTTGCTTTGATTGTCTGTGTAGACAGCTGGTTGTTGTCACATTCGTAATAGTCCATCCTTTCCCCACTGACTTGGAATGCCACCTCTGCTGTGCCAATTTTCCCTATTTGCCTTTAAAAAAAATTTTTTTATAGTACTGAAGATTGAACACAGGGCCTGTCTCAGTCACACTGTCACCGCTGAGACACGACCCCCAACACCTACAGCTTACAGAAGTTCATTGACCTCGTGTTTCCAGTCTGTCGTCAGCTGGTGGCAGCACAGGAAAGTGACAGAGGGGCATAGCAGAGGAAAGGCTGCTCCTAGGAAGCAGATGAAGGGAGGAGCAGGCAAGAGCAGGCAAGTGTTCTTCCGGGCCGCACCCCAGTGCCCACCTCCTGTGACCAGGCCCCACCTCCTAACAGTAAGTCAGCTTTGTCACTGCACAATCCAGTCACCCTCTAAACACGAGGCTTTGGGGCCATTTTAGAGCCAAGCCCTGAGGGGGCCATTACACTGAGCTACATACCTAGCCCTTTTTTTTTTTGCTTTTCAAATTTTGAGGAGACAGCATCTTGCTAAGTGGCTAAATTGGTTCTTCTGCCTCAGCCTCCCAGAATGCTGGGATTATAAGTGTACGGCAGCACACCCAGCTTCCGTGTTTGCTTTCATCGATTCCTCTGTGTGTGTGTGTGTGTGTGTGTGTGTGTGTGTGTGTGTGTGTGTGTGTTAGAGCTCCGTTGAAGCTGGCCATGGGGTACATGCCTGTAATCCCAGCTTTTATGCTTTCTATCTGGATGTCCCCTCAACACTCCCATCTGCGGATAAGTGGGGCTTCGGGGAGGCAGCGGGATCATGGGCGCATCGTACTCATCTGTGAGCTTGTCCACGGACACATCAGAGCTGAATGTGTTGTTGGGAGAAGCCCGGCCAGAGAAGGTAGCTCTGCCCTGCTCCCTGGAGCTTTCCTGTTTCCTGTCGGCTATGCCGTAAGCAGCTCTCTGCTGCCGCAGCCCTCTGCCGTGCTTCCTGGCCTCGGAGCCAGCTGGCTGGGATTGAGCCCTCCTCAAACTGGGAGCCAAAATAAATCTTTCCTCCTTTAATTCGTGGGTGTCAGGTAATGCATCTCAGCAATGAGAGAAAGTAAGTAAGGCACCAGCAATCTAGGAAGCTGAGGGAGGACGATCCCAAGTTCAAAGCCAGCCTGAGCGTCTTGTAACTTAACAAGATAACAGAGAAGGAGTGGGGAGGGAGAGGAGGGAGAGGAGAGGAGGGAAGGGAAGGGAGAAAGAAGGCAAACAAACTCCATGTGATGGCCTGGGTTCAGTCCCAGTACTGAAAAGAAAGTTTGATTGAGTTCCACAAATATATAAGTCATCTACTTAAAGTATATAATTCAGTATTTTATTATATAACTCAATGTTTTATTATACTCACACATCATTACTACCAGTCAACTTTAAAATATTTTCTTCACCTCCCTTTTATTTTTCGTGTTTTTTCTATTCATTTGTTTGTTGATAGACATTTGGGTTGTGTCTACCTTTAGGCTCTTTTTTTAATATTATTTCATTATTTATGAATTTATTTGGTACAGGGTCTCACTGCACAGCTCAGACTCACAGTGATCCTCCTGTTTTCAGCCTCCCCAGCACTGGGATTACAGGTGTGCACCACCACGCCCAGTCTCAGTGGTCAGAGTGGCAAGTAGTGCTGGGGATAGAAGTAGTGCTGTTCTTTGCGCTTGCCTAAGCAGGCGCTTAGTCCACTGAGCTATCTTGCTGGCCTACCTTTTGGCTCTTATGCTGCTATAAGAATTCACGTACCAATTTTTGTGTGGACATTGGTCTTCATTTCTCTTGGTTATACACCCAGAGTGTAGGGATTGTTGGATCATGTGATAACTAATTTTAATCATTTGAGAGATTTCCAGATTGTTTCCAAGAGCAGCAACACCAGTTTACACTCCCAACAGTAGTGTATGAGAGTTCTGATTCCTCCACATCCTCACTGACACTACTTCCTGGCCTTTGTATTCCAGAGAGCGTGGTCTGTGATGAAGCAGTATCTCATTTGGGCTTCAGTTTGCAATGCCCTGGTGACTGATGATGACAGATGTCTTTTCTTGTGCTCATTGGCCATTTGTACATCTTTGCCCGTTCTTCAATCGGCCTGTCTTTTTATCATTGAATTCTAAGAATTCTTCATATAGCCTGGATATGAAGCTTTTACCAGATTTACAACTCATAATTTTTTTTTTCCATTCTGAGTTTTGTTTTGAAACACAAAAGTGTTTTTTTATTACAGTCCAATTAATCATTTTTTCTCTTTGTTGCTAATACTTTTGGCATCATACCTGGGCATCCTTTGACACATTAATCCATTTTAATTCGAGTTTAATTTTGAACAGTCTGAGATAGGGGAACAACATTCTTCTAGTGCTGTGGTTGTGTAATTGTCCCGCATGATTCGTGGGACAGACTACGTTCTTTCCCCGTTAAATGGTAGCAGTGCCTTTGTCAAAACTCAGTTGATCTGCAACTCATGATTTCACTCCTGGACTCTCAGTTCTGTCCCACTGATCTCTGTATCTATACCTTATGTGCACTACACTAATTTGATTACTGCTGCTTGGTGATAAGTTTTGAAATCGGGAAATACGATTCCTCCTACTTTGTTCTTTTTTTTTGTATTTTAGGGAAGGGTCTACATAGTGTTCAGTGTTCAGGGTCTCACTGCTAGATCCGACTTGTAGTGATCTGCCTGTTTACAGCCCCCCAAGAGCTGGGATTACAGGCGCGCACCACCATGCCCAGTCTCACTTGCTATCTCAGCGTGCCCGGGTGGGGCGGGGGGACTGGCATGGCGGCCCAGGGATCGAACCCCTGGCCCCTGTGCCTGCTTGCAGGTGCTTTAATCCACTGAGCTATTTGGTCGGCCCCCTACTTTGTTCTTTTTCCAAATTGTTTTGTCTGTTCCGGGTCCTTTAAACTGTCATATGAATTTTAGAGTCAATTTGTCAATTTCTATGAAATCAGCTGGGATTCTTATAGGCATTGTGTTCAATATGCAGCTCAAATTTGGGGCTCTCTCCTTCCATTTGTGCTGCTATAACAAAGTACTTGAGACTGAACAGTTTACAAAGGATGGAATTCTATTTCTTCGCGGTTCTGCAGAGTGCAAAATCCAATGAAGGCCTCCGCGTCTTTAGCATCCGGTGAGGGAAGTTCTCTCTCCTTCCACGATGGGGCTGCTTGCTTTGTCTTTACAGGGGAGAAGAGGCAGGTGCTGTTTTTTTTTCAAAAATGACACATTGAATTTAGGTGTTAGGATGTGAATTTTGGGAACATTCAGTCCAGAGGAGGGAGTACTGCCATCTTAATAATATTAAATCTATCAACTGATGAATTTTTTTTATTTGGATTTTCTTTGACTTATTTGAACAGTATGTTGTACTTTTCAGAACATAAGCCTTGCACTTCTGTTGGTAATTTTTTTTTTATTTGTGTGTGTGTGTGTGTGTGTGTGTGTGTGTGTGGCCAGTTCAGCCCATCAGGGGGCAGGGCTGGCTGGCATGTGGTGCTGGGGGATTGAACCGTGGTCCCTCTGATTTGCTAAGCTTGTTCCAAGTAGGTGCTTTAGACCACTGAGCCATCTCACCAGCCCTCTGTTGGTAAATTTAATACTGAGTATGTTAATCTTTTATGCTGTTATAAATTGAATTGGATTCCCATTATATGTTTTTAAAACATTTTAAAGTACATTTTTCTGGGGCTGGGGATTTGGCTCAGCGATAGAATGCTTGCCTTGTAAGCTGGAAGCCCTGAGTTCAGTCCTTGGCACCAAAAACAAAAAATAAATCTCCCCTAAAAAAAAGAGAAATTAAAAAAAAAATTCCCCTAAAGTAAGTTTTTCTTAATTAATCTCTAGGCTACCAGGCTGAAGGCCCCAGGTAGGGAAGCAGGTGAGTGCAGATGGTTCCTGCCCCCAGCCCACCCCCCACATCTGTCCAGATGTTGTGGATGCTCCCTGCTGTTTTCTTTCTGATGAGTGGGGAAGACAGGGGAAGACCAATGGAGTGAGCCCTCCTTTGGGAAATGGACCAGAGAGCAGAAAGGCCCGACATGACCCCCACGTACCTAATATCCTCCTCCCTGGCTGCAGGCAGTATCTAGGGGAAAGAGCCCCTGCCCCCAAACCTGCCTAGTGTAGACCGTGCTCCGCTACAGAGATCTCCAGCCTCATGCGGAGTAGAGCATGGAGTGGTCGGGCCGGCCTGGAGGCTCACGCTGAGCATCGAGCTTGCCTCGTGACGGGGGCAGGCAGTGGGGCTTCACAGAGGTGGTCAGGTCTGAGCTGAGTCTGGGCGAAAAAGGCGCATTGTCTGGCAGACACGAGAGAGAGCCTTTCCAGCAGGGAAGCAGCAGCACAGGCCCACAGGCAGGACCAGGGCCTCTGCCTCTTAGGGACCTCTGCCTTTCTGCTATCGATGTTAGTGACACACAAAATTTTATAAAGTAAATGGATTTAGAGTGATTAGGTTTATTGTCATCATCTTGAAAATTGCCTTATTGTGCTTCTGCGAATACAGCTGGATGGACATGAGTAAACCACTGTCTCAGGGAATTGTTTTTAACTAAAAAGAATTTGGGCATTATCAAGTGCAAACAATATGCCTGTAATGTAGCAAGCCGTTCTCCCGGGTTGGGCGGACCCCGATCGGCTGTGTACCACCTGCCGTTTCTGTGCTGCAAATGCTCCTACTGTGGCTGATTGGGCCTGCAGCCCTCTGTCCCTGAACTCAGGCCTAGAGAGAGACACACAGTCAGCTTAGCGGCCCGTAGGAGCCAGCCGTAGGACATCACTGCCGGCAGCCCACTTAATTTATGTGCTCATAAGGAAAATGTGGTCTCATGACTCCTCCTGGGGGCAAAGGTGGTTTGAGCATGTAGACATTAGCTAAATTTCACCCCGAGGGCTTGCTCTGGCTCTGTTGCTCCAGCCCCAGCACTGCGTGTACAGTGTGGCTCAGAGAGGGCCGTGTGTAGTCTCCGAAGCACACGGGGTGAACATCGGATAAGGAAAGGGAACCTTGGGCAGGCTGCAGAGAAGGGAAGAGGAAGCGGTTCCGCTGTCATAGGAAGGCCCCGAAGCAGGAGCGCTCAAGAGCACGATCGTGGTACCGTCGAGTCCGATGCTCTTCACAGTGTCCTAGGGATACTCCTCTCCTCCGAAAGGGAATCCTGGTATCTCAAACTTCAGAAGGTTCTAGGGCAGACCACCCCAAGCCAGGCCTCTCTGCTCCTGGCCTCTGGACGCTGGTCTCAGCCAACTGGGCCTGGGCCTGGGGGTGTCTGTAGCCAGCAGCAGCCCAGCCCGACCAGAGCTGCAGGGAGCTGGCAGACAGAGGGTCCGTGCCAGCTCTCCTCTGGCTGGGCATGGAGGGCCTGGGAGTAACTGGCCAGCTCCTGGCAGTGTTCACAGGGGTTCAAAGACAGGTTCAAATTTGTTTTTAATCTTTTTTGAAAAAGACATCTTTCTTCCAATATCCACACAAATATGTCTCTATCAATGGATTCTAGCTCCTTGGGACCTGAGGTGACAGCAGCCTGCAGAGGACACAATGCCCTGAGGCTGGCTTCATGGAGTTACCAGCCTGGCCCCATCATCACGCCATGCGCCCCCTCATCTGACACAAGGTGGCCCAGGATGCTGGGAGAGGCGTGAGCCACTCGCGAAGGGGGTCAAGGCACCGGTGCTGCACCACGCGTGGGTCACTGATTAAGGAAGCACAGGGGTTAGGGAAAGCCAGATGTCACTTTCCCGGCCAACTACACTGCCAGCAAAGTGTGGTTATTTATAACCATGGTGGAGTGTTTATAAATCAAGCTTCTCTCCACAGTGCAAGTAACAAGGCCTCTGCAGTCATCTTGTGGTGCTTCTCTGTTAGACCACAGGGAAGAAACTGACCTGTCACCCACAAGGACCAGCGCTGCCGGCCAGCCTTGTGCGAACCCTCATACAACCTTGCTCCTGCCACCAAAAGGATTCACAGGCAGCTTTGGGGAGATCTTCGCCGAAGTGTCAGGCTCCTCCTGCACACAGCTGCTCAGATTGAGCCTGCCTGGTGCCTTGTCAGCAGGACCTCTGTCCCACTTAAAGCCTGCAGCGCAGGTCCTTATTTTTTATCTATTCCGTGTATAGAAGTTATGATCATGGGACTAGGCTGAGCACTCCACTCAAGGTGTAGACTATCAGCAAAAGTAGGGGCTGTCGGCAGAAATGAAAACTTGGTTTTAACAAGGTGAGACAGGCCCAGCCATGGAGTCACTCAGCTGCACTCCTGAACCCACAGTCTGCAGCAGGATCCACGGGTATAGGATCCACGGGTGAAGATAGGGCAGCGAGCATGCGGGCGCAGGGAGGGGCTGGGCTACTCACAGGTGCAGGAATAGGGAGACTGAGTGGGAAGATCAGGGGGCCAAAGTTTCTCCCACCCCTGCTTTAATTGGGCATTGGGCTGAGACTATAGCTCAGCAACACAAGCGCCTGCCTGTCAAGCACAAGGCCCTGAGTTCCATTCCTGGTATGAAGAAACGCCCCCACCCGCACCCTGCGGTCCATCCTCTGGGCTTCCTTGCTGGGAGTGCTAATGACTCCCACTGAGACCTTTCCTGCCCACCTCCAGACTGGCCTCTGGCCTCCCTGGGTCTGTGGGATGCCCAGGGCTGCAAAGGGGGGCAGGCCCCTGCGTGGTGTCGTGCGCCTGCCAGCCCCGCTCTCAATGAACACATTATTCAGCCGCACCGGGCCCACGGGTCTTGAGGCTGGTGGGGCTCAGGAGCTGGCTGCCTGCCAAGTCCAGTTGTTTGACTTCATGTTTCAAGGCCAAGTCCTTTCAGGAAAGTTTTCTCCACCCCACCTTACCCACCCCCCCTTAGAAAAATAGAGGTGCAATTGACTGGCTTTGCAGGCTTTTAAGCCATCATTATTTCTAGAGAGTAATATGAATGGTTTGTTCATTCATTTTCTCTTTCTGCCTCTCCTGTCTGTCGCTCCTTCTCCATCCTCCTTTTTCTCTTCCTTCTCTCTCTGTCTCTTCCTTTCTCAAGTAGCTCTCTTCCTCCTCCTGTAGCTGTTTCTGTCTCCTTCCCCTTCCCTCCCCTCCCCTTCCCTTCTTCCCATTCCTCCTTTCCCCTTCCCTTCCCTTTCCTCCCCTACCTTCCTCTTCTCTCCCCTTCCCTCCCCTCCTCTCCTCTTCTCTTCCCTCCCCTCCCCTCATGTTCCCTTCCTTCCCCTCCCCTTCTCTCCCCTCTCTCCCCTCCCCTCTCCTTCTCTCCTCTTCCCTCCCTCCCCTCCCCTCCTTTCCCTTTCCCTTCTCTAAACACATGATATGAAATGGGAGATGAAGACCAGAAACACCTGGGGTGGGGTACAAAATGGGCATTGGCTTTAGCTGGGCTCTGCAAAGGAAAGGGCCCCCCACCTGCCAGGGATGGCTTCCACAAGTGTCCCTGGGAAGCGCTGGAGCCTTCCTCACAGGCTCTGCTGCTGCTGCTGGCCATCTTTGCTTATGCTGTTCTTGATGCCTATGATGCCCCAAATCCCTGGCTCGGCTAATAACCTCCCTCTGCATTTATATCCCCCCTTGTCACCTGTTGCTTTTGGCTTTGGCATTGTGTCTCCTGGAGGTGAGAGGACAAAGGGTACAAGCAAGGCAAGCCTTTCTCCCATGAGTGCTCTTTCTGACCCAGTTATCTGAATCAAGGTCTGATTCAGGGGCAGTGGTGATGGCAGTGGTATCCTAAAACAGCCACTCAACGACTCCATTGGGGAAGAGGGGACTGGACATATGGCCTGGACTTGTCACCCTGGGCCAGGAGCTCTAGGAGATGAGAATGACATTCTTTTGTGGGCTCCCCAATCCCCCACATCATGCCCGGACCCCCATGAGGAGATAACAGCACAGTGCTGCCCTGGGAGCCAGTCCCCTCATCCACAGAATTAGGGCTGGATGGTTGAGTGCACAGTGGTGGCACAGAGTGGGTGACCAGGCCCTGTGGTACCCAGGAAGAGGCCATAGTTATTAGGAAAAGTAGTTACCAACCTTCTCCAGAAGAAAGAGGCTCCCTGTCCCAAAGAGGTCTCCCCTATCCTGGGACCTGGGACCATGATCCAGCCCCAAACTAAAGAATTCCTGTGCCCAGGGCCTTGGGGAGCACAAGGGAGCCCCCCAGGGGAGGGGATGGATCTGCAGCATATACACCAAGGCCTGGAAGAGCATGCAAGCACTATTCAGGGTCCAGGCTGAACTCTGGGGGACCTAGGGGCAGGGAATCTCCCCACTCGTGTTGGTGTGCAGTGGCAGGGGGACTGACATGCTGATCCAAGCCAACATTTAGTGGGCAGGAAGGGAAGAGACCAGAAGAAAAGACGAAACCCACCCCAGCATAGAGTAGGGCTGGACTGGGCGGAGGGAGCTTGCTCACAACTGTGGGCTGGGCTGCAGGGGAGTCTACTGTGGACCCATGGAGGAGAGAGGGGACCCCAGGACTAGGCAGACTGAATCCTGCCCCAGCTTTTCTACTTTCTTCTGAAATCCCTGCACTTCAAGAAGTATAGGAAGAGGACTTCAGGTCTAGGACAAGGTCAGTGTAGGTTCTGAGGTGCAGAGAGGAAGGGGCTCATCCAGGAGGAAATTAGACTTTGTTGCGACAAATTTTGCTTAGGGACAGTTCATGACGCCAGCAGCTTCATCTGCTTTGCCCCTTCCTTCTGTCACCTCTCAATGCATCCTATACAACCTAGTGTTCAAATTTATATGAAAGTCAGTAAAATGAACCAGGAAATCAAACCTTAGGACAGGGGGACACCATCACTAGCGCAGGGAGGTCCTGGCGAGTGTGCAGGCTGAGGGTGGGGAGGAAGCGCTCACAGGGCCACCTCGCTGCTCCCTAGGGTCAGCACCCAGAGAGGCCCTACTCCTCCCCCCACCCCCTTTGAAGCTCCACAGGCACCACCACAAATCTGTGGTGGGTGCTGGGGCCGAGAGAACGGAGGGAGGAATGAGTCACCACCAGGTACTCCCAAGTTCAGGGAAAGCCCAGGCCGTTAGACTCCTGAGCCAACCGCCAGTGTCGCCTTGGAGCCTTCAGTTTTCCTATCGCTCCCAGGCCCTCCTGAGGGTCTCAGGACCCTGACACCCATCATCCCAGGGCGTGGCAAGCAACAGGAAGAGTAACTGGGAATAGCTGGCACTGCCTCTGGTCTTTTCCAGAGGCTACAGGGCAGACTTGTTCGGCCCGGTTTATGGCTTCCCGGTAGCAAAGGGGCAGGCCCGGGTCTGAGGAGAATCAAAGCAGCGTTGAATAAGTGTACTGAAGAGCAGCTTGGCTCCCTGGCCTGGGATGAAACCTGAAGAAAACAAGATTCCGTCTAGGAACCGTCTAGGGCGCGGCCCCCTCCAGGAGCCAGAGACGCTTGGATGGGGTCCCTGTGGGCACAATTGGCCCAGTGTGGGGCACACCACCCCCGAGGCAGGCTGGCATCCCCAAGGGCCAGGATGAATGGCCCCCTCACTGGGCTGCTCTGATGATTTACGAGGTGACTTGTCTGGCTTGTGATTAATGCCATGGCTCAGTCAGTTTTCGGGGAACCCGGATGAAAGGTGCTAAGTAAATACAGGGCAGTGTGCTGCCCTCCACAATGGTTTCCTCTGAGTTACCTCAGTTTCCTCAACTGTTTAGAGGAACCACGAACAACTGCCACCCCCACGCTGGCCTTCTGGGAGGGGCCCCATGGTCCCTTTCTGCTCAGGACTGGATGCATGGTAGGTGACTGGGACAGTCTGTCTTCCTAGACCCAGGCTTTGATCTTCCATTGGGTTTGGGTTTGGCCAGCCTCAGACATTAGTTTTCTTCCTTAGAACCAGAAAGGTCACCTCCTAAGGACAGAGCAGGCTCATTTTCCTTTTCTTCTGCTTGTTTCTGACATCAGTCACACTGCCCGCCCCCCCATGGTCGTAGCTAGCTCTGTGATCAGAGCAAGTCCTTCCCCACTGTCATCTCAGGGGCATGCAATGTGAAACCTTCCCCAGGCGGCCACCAGAGAGATGCCACCACAGTTGCATGGGCACAGCCTATCCAGAGGGCGGTGTGTTGGGGGCCCATGTGACATCTGCTGGCAGCCAGTGGCTACACAGAGGGACTGGTCTGCAGGTGGTGTTTGTGACACTGGTGTGCTGCTGGCCCGGGGTTACCTCAGCTGGCCTGGCCCTTACTCTGTGACTGATACGGTCTGCAAAGCAGGTGGCATCTGCCATGCCCAACCAACTGTTTGGCCCCAGGGCCAAACACTCCCTCTCCAGCTGTCGAGCGAGCAGGCACAGCACAGGTCACCATGCCCCTTGTTGAGTCTGGCTGGGCTGGAGAATAACCTTGACTTCTCAGCCTTGTCAGTGGCTCCTTTGGAGGACAGCACTGGGAACACTCCTACTATGTACGTGTACCTAGCATGTGCACACGAGCATGCAATGTCCATTCCTAACCATGTACATTCCTAAACCAGTGTCACTGGCAGCCCCAGGACTCACCGGAGAGTGAGTTCTACCTGTTCCCCGCCATGCCTGGGCAGCTGTTTGTTTCCTGTTTCTGCAGCCATGGTCACAAGCACACGTAACTCTCCTAACCCCCCTTACTCTCCCCTCCCCCTGATCGCTGTTGATAGCTACAGTATCTGATGGAGCACACTCACCCTACCACAGTTATTCCCCTGAGGGTGAACACCTCAGCTTCTCCTTTCTATTATAAATTACACTGTCACAAACATCTTTATACTTCCTTACTGTTTTTTCTCTTCAGTTCAGCAAACTTGACCTGAGAACATTCCACATGCCAGATTCTATGTAAGGTCTCTTCAGAACTGAATCCTAGGGAAGAGTTCCAGGCCTGGAGTTGAACAGCATGCTTCCTTCTGTGGGCCATAACACTGACCATCAAGTTGTCTCCAACAGAAATGTTGGCAGCATGCCCCTGTGGGGAGGAGGAGAGCAGGAGTGGAATCACACCAGCCTCTGCCCCATCAGGCCACCCAACACAGGCATGAGCTTGTCGCTAACCACTGCCTGTGGGCTTAACACCTGTCATCTCATTTAGTTCTGCATCAGGGTGACATAGAGGGCAGGATCACTTGCTGGGGATGGGTTGACCCAGGCTGTGAAGAATCGAGAGCCCCTGCTGGAAGCACTATGCCAGGCCCTTCGACCTGTGTCCCTGGAGGCCTCGGTGAGGGACTAGGGGAACTGTGGTCTCCTTTGCACATGAGGAGGTGGGTGGGAGTCAGGTCCACATGTCAGGATGGGGGTTTATGAGCAAGCTGGGTATTGTTTCTTCTGCTGTCCTTAGCTCTAGAGACTGCGTTAGGTTAGGAAGTGACAAACGATTAACCCAGGCCCTTACAGTGGAGGGCTGTGAGCCCGCATTAGAATGCTTCATTTCTCATCCCATAAATGGGGCTGGGTGGCTCTTTCTGAGGGGATGTGTCGTCTTCCGGTGAGGTGCTCCACCCTGCCATCCCAGGGCCCTGGAGTGCTCTAGACTTGGAGCTGGCCATGCAGCAGGCCCTAGAGGTGGACTGACCTCGGCCCTTTCCTCTGTGCTTGCCCACTCCCTGCTGGGGTAACAGCACATCCAGCAGGCTGCCAGGGAGAGGAGGGACCAGCCATCCCACCTCAGAGGCCTCAGAGAGGGGAGCGTGAGGTATTGGGAGGAACAATAAAATCCCACAACAGCTCATTAACCACAGCTCCAAAACACCACTTGGCTCCGGAACTTTCACCAGCTCGCCTATGCTGCACCAGGGTCCCCAGCCTGCCCAGCTGCAGCCTGCGTCTGCCTCTGCATCCAGGCGGTCTCTGTGGTAGGCATGCACCGCACAGAATGGGGAGGTGGATGGTGGTTCACTGTCGCACCCCTCGTGCTGGGAGTGGAGCCATCAGAGTCCATGGAGAGAGACTGCTCCGAATCGGGTGGCCAGGCTGGAGCACAGTGGAGACACCCCAGTGAACACCAGAGTCCCCAGCCGTGCCAGGTGGTGGCAGGTCCAGGGAGTGGCCTGAGCCAGTCTGAGCCTGGAAGCCACTGTGTTCCATGCAGGCTCCTCAGAGTTTATATGCACCGGAGCTGGGCAGGGATCTGCCCTTTGGGAAGAACAGCTCCTGAGCCCTGGCAGCGCCCCGCCGGAGCCTCCTGCCTTCGGAGGCCGTGCATGTCCCTCACACCCACACTCGTGCTGCCGGGAAGGTTGTTCCCTAAACAGCCCACTGCCTCCCATCTGGTTTCCCTTTTGCCTCAGCTGCCAGGGAACTCTGAGCTGTACTTTTTCGCTCAGACTTCCAGGCTTTTGGTGCAAGTATTTCTCTTCTTCCTTACTGTAGTTCTGTGTCACTTCTCTAAGTTGCTCTGGACCCGTCCTAGTATAAATGTCACCGCATGTCTTTCAGGTGTCACTGCTTTCTCCTGGGCCACCTCCCAAGCAGGCAGAGCTGGGGGATGCAAGCTGTGGCTCTGCTCTGTTCAGCGCTGTCTGACCTGAGAAGGAAAGGGAATACGGTGACTTTTCCAGGGAGGCCTGAAGAGGGTGCTCTGCTCTGAGCCCTGGGCTGGTGCGGATAGACTTCTGAGCAACTTGGCTGTTGGAGTTCACCTTGCAGAGGGCTGGGCCAGCTCTTTTAAATTCAAACACACACCAGGTGCTCAACGTGTTTTTATCAAAATATTATGAACAGCTGTCAGGCTCCTCTGCTTGAAGCCACATCCCCAGCCCCCAGCGGGCCTGTCCCTGTGCCAGAGTGAGCCTCTTAGATGACCCCAACCCACCACATGCTAGCGCAGCCCTGGCTCTCTGTGGAGTCAGGAGCAGATTGCAGGTACATCTGGCATGCAGGGAGTGATGAGACCCCCTCCAACACCAGCTCTGTGGTCTGCACAGCCCACTCCCCCTCCTTCAACCTCCACTTGTGAGCTGTGAAACCCAAAGGAGCTGAAGGATCTAAGTCCTCCTGCCAGATCCTAGGGGAGGGGGGCTTGGGCACTGTTACTACTACAGCTATGGACAGAGCATCTTATGGGCTCAGAGGAGGCCTGAGGGCAGGTGTGGGAATATGCCCTCGGTCAGCATCCTTGGGGAGTCCAGAGTCCCTGTCCACTGTCGCAGCCACACAGGCATCTCTGCTGGGTGCCAGCTGGTCCTCGGTCTCTGGTGGCCTGGCTACGTATGAGAGCCCCCCCTGAGAAATGTGGACCTGGGTCTGGCCTATCATCTCCTGATAGTGAGCACAGGGTCCCTTCCCTTGAGGGCTGGGTGTCTTCCCTCTACTCTGGAGAGCTAGCCTCAAGGGCCTGGCCAGCAACAGCCCCAGCCACCTACCCAGCCTGGCCAGTACCCACCACATGTATCTGTCCCCTTCAGCTCAAACTCCCATTGCATGTACTGCTTATTTGATCCAGTGCCCTCTGTGAGCCTCCCCATCCACCCAGGTCAGGCACCTGCGGAGGCCCAAGCCTAGGCCCAGCTATGTCATCGGTGATTTCCACTACAGCCTGGGAGGGCCCCTTCTTACCCCCACTTCACAGATGAGAGAATGGAGGCTGAGTGGCTACAGAGGTCAAGGTGAGGAAGTTAAGGAATTCAACACACTCACCGCCCCTTGGCTCTGGGGAGAGGGGAGGCAGCAAGACCTTAAGTCTCAGATTCGAAACAATTGTAATGGGATGATGGAGTCAACACAGGTGCCACCCATGCAGACAGGGACCTATGTGAGGAGGTGAGGACTGAGGAGAAGACTGCGTCCTGGACCAGGTGACTCGTTCCTTGGGGCTTCAGGCACAGACAGCCCGTGTTGTGGCAGGGCCACAAATTAGGATACCAGTAGCGCAGGTGGGGAGTGCATTGGTGTAGGAATGGATATACAGTAGAGAACCTGGGGGAGTGTGGCAGGTGGGAGGCCTGCCGGAAGCCTCTGCTGCATTCCAGGCAGTATACAGCACGACTGTTGTTGCCTATGGGGTGCCAGCCCCTTATTACCAGGCTTTCAGATTTCCAAAGAAGCCAGGCCCCCAGCTTCTGTTTCTGACGAGCTCCGTGTGGGCCTCACCAGACATGCCCGGACCCTATCTGCGTATGAACAGGGTAGAGGCCCGTGGGCGTGGGCACAGCAGACAGGGCCAGAGAATCCCAGGGCCTCATCTGCAGAGGGCTCGGGGAGGTCTCCTGTGGGGGCCGTGCATCCTGCCCGGCTGTCTTCAGGGTGCCCCGCCTCTGTTCTCACACGCAGCTGAGGAGCAGAGAGAACCTCACAGGAAGCGGCGGGCGCTGCGGGCTGGGTTCTGCTTGACAAGCTGCCACCTGGCTGAGCCAGGTTGTAAATAGGCACCATTTCCTCCGAGATGGGGTGGTCTGGGGCACTGGGTGCCGGTGTCCACTGCAAAGGCTTTCCTCCTCTGGGCCTGCGCCTGGACATGGAAGCCCTTCCAGCTCACACAGCTGGACTGCAGAGAAGGCAGCCAAGTGTTTCGGTGGCTCTGCCTGGAGCACCAGGTGTGGGGAGGCCGTGTGCAGCTCTGAGGGTCCCAGTGTGCCCTGTGCCTGCCCTTTCCTTCCCTGCAGGTTTCCACAAATACTGTGCTCACCTCAGAGCTGGCAAACTTCCTGTCTCTGTCGCAGTGTGGCTGAGAGGTGAGGAGCCCTTGCCCAGAAGCCCCAAGGTCCAGCTGATGTCACCAAGCATCAGAGTCCAGATGCAGAACGAAGCCCTTCCACCCCAAGAGGAGGGTGCGCCTGAGTCTCTGTCTAGATATGTGTGACCCTCAGGCAAACAGTGTGGATCCCTGCTCTGTGATCCCTGTCTGGGACCTGGGCACATCCCTTCCCTCTGGGGTCTTCCCTCATGTGTAGAATGGGCAGGGCCTTGTGCCGCTGCATAGGGTGCTGTGCAGCGCCTCCGCGAGGCTCGCACAGGGCGGAAGAGAGGCTGTCGTGTGATGGCCAGCAGCCCTGTGCACTGGTTGTCTCCCCTGTCTGCTGGCCAGCACACTGCACTGATGTCCTGGGCCTGCCTCTGGCTGCTGAGCTTCTGGGGTTGGGGCCCCAGCAGGCCTGATGGCCATGAGGATGTGTTAGACCTGGAGCAAAGCCTTCTTCTGCCTCAGTTCACCTACTGGGGCTTAGAGCCCCTGGGTGGGCCCAGGGCACCTCATCCTGTAGTCTGGACTCCTGGCTTTTCCTAGCCAAAGGACAGGTCAGCTGGGAGGGAGGGTTTCAGAGCCCTGGGCCACCATCCGCCTGCTGCCAAAGGTAATTCTGTTATGTTAGCCCTGCCCCCACCCACCTCCTCTTATGCGTATGAGCCTCCTATCACTGGCAGCATCCTGGGCAGTACCTGTGCCCTGCTCCTACCTCGGGGTTGCAGGCCCAGCACCTGATGTGTGCAGCACGTGTAGGGGGTGTGTCTCTGTTGGGGCACAGGACCTGCCTCACTCTCAGCTCTGCCTACGTGCTTCCCAGGTCTCCTGCATGGGAAGGGCACCAGAGCAGCCAGCTGAAGCCCCGGAGGGACCAGGGTCAGCGTGGGACAGTGCAGAGGGCCCGGCTGCTGGGCTGGACTCTGGCTTCTCCTTGGGCCCCACCCCATTTGCTTCTAGCTCTCCAGTGACAGGAGGGCTCCCACCCTGGGGGCTAGATAGAGCCCCCAGCATGCATGGCTTTCTGCTTGGCACGAATCTCTGTGGGGTGCTTGAGAGAAGCCCCCTCCCTGAGAAAGAGGAGCCAAACCAACAGGGTAGCCAGGCGAGCACTAGCCACTGAGCCATATGTCACACAGCACAGCATGGCCACTGCCCTGGCTGGAGTTCTGATTCCAAAGGGAGGCCCCAGCCAGCACAAGATGTCCCCATTCCTTTCCCGGCCAGGGTACCAGTGACCTCAGAGAGGCTCTCAGGAAGGTCTCAGGTCTGGGACATGTTTTTATTGTTAGTTACCCCTCCCCCCACCAGCCCACAGAGATTTTGAAACTGCCCACAAAGTCTGGGTGGGAGTTGGTTGGGAAGGAAGGAAGGCAGCAGCCACAGGCTGGTTGGACTCACCCAGTGGGGACTGGAATACAGCCATAGCCCCAGGAGGGCATCTGTCCTTTAGGTCCCTCCAGACCAGTGAGGCTTCTGGAGCTGACCTTGTTGGCCTCTCTGTGGCCTTTCGTTGAGGTAGGAGGTGCTCCTATCGGGGTAGGCACAGGATTGGGGACAGGGGCCTGGGGGCCTCCGAGTGATGTGGAATCCATGGCCAGCAGGCCCAGTCTACACCCGTAGGCTCCTGTTTCCCTGTGGTCTCCTTGCTGACCTGGACAGAACTGTCCCTCCTTGTGCCTCTCAGCACCAGGTCCTGAGTGCCATTGGGCCTGGCTGGGCTAAAGAAGGTCTGCAAGAAGGAACGCCCACCTAGGTGTCCAAAGCAGCAGCACACAGCATTTTCCCAGAGGCTCCAGGAGTGTCCACCTGTGTCTGAGTGCCTCCAGATCCCAGGCCCCATATTGGCCCAGGGGACAGTGGCATAGGACCGCTTGTCTGGTGTGTATGGGTCACTCTGCCCACCCACCGGCCCCAGTGTGAAGGCACGGGCCCTCAGGTCCCTGCACAGTGAGGGATATGTGGCAGATATGTGGCATCCTGAGCCTCTTGCCTGCCATCCGGCTGCAGCAAAGCTGTGGCTTGACTGCACATTTGGGCCAGGAAGTGGCCAGCAGGAGCCCTGGGCACATTCTGATGGCCAAGTATCCTATCCTTGGCCTTCAGAAAGCTCAGGTCTGTGGGCAGCGGAGGCGGGTCTCCCTGCCACATGCGCCCGGCGTTCTGCAGAAGCCAGGTTTAGGCACTGAGGCCCCAGGGATCTTGTGCTCCAGGGGCTCCGACGCAGAGGCCCCTAGCCCAGCCTTAGGCCTCAGTCCTAGCCCCTGACAGGTACAGCACACTGTAAGAGGACATGTGTCTCCACTGGGGGGCATGGCAGCTCCTGCAAATGAATGGACCCCTAATCTGGTGAGCAGTCAAAGTAGCTGGTCAGCTGCTTTGGGCTGCTCACTGCCCCCTGACTCTGCTGTGTAAACTGCCATGGCGCTCACTGTCCATGTCACAGCCTGGCAGAGCAGAGGAGTTGTCCTGATGGGGACCCTCCCATGTGTTACCCACGCAGCTCCAGGCATTCCTGCTCTCCTACACCTCCATGCCACTGTCCACAATGTGCCTGGAGTGCTCATGCAGGACCCCCAGTGAGGCGTGCTCTGTCCTTTCCCCCAGCTCCTTCAGCACAGTCTAGAGTTGCCAGTTCTAAGAACTCCCTGGCACTGGGCAGCCCCAGTGCCAGATCCCCTGGTGTCACTCCAGTGAGCAGCCTTCCATCATGGGAACCTTGGTCTAGCCCTGCCCAGGCAGAGGAAGCAGAGGAGTCCAGGGTGGCCCTGCCACTCCTCTGGCCAGGCCACACCCGTGTCCCCTTGGTCAGCAGCAGTGGGTGGAGGCACCAGCCCCGTGTGTGCCTGGAGGAGGTGGCAGGGGGTGATTCCTGCCGAATGCTAGTGCCAAGGTGTCTGCCAGCCCTGCTTCGACCATTGGGAAGTCTCCCCGCGGAGCTGTGCTGGTAGTATGCGCAGAACTGCCCTGTGTGCTGCTCTCGTTCACACCCTGCATGTGGCTCAGGGTGCGACAGGGAGGAGCCCCTGATGACAGGTGGCACCTTGCCTGCTTGAGGCCCTTTGTTCACCATTGGGGGGGCCACTTCCTGGGTGCCTGCTCAGACCAGGCCTGCACGGGGTCCACGGCAGGCAAGAAACTGGCCTCTTCCTCCAGCACAGGTGTTGGCAGGTGAAGAGGCAGGGTAGTTCCCAGCTGCAGTGGTCTCTGGGGACACAAACCAAGATCTGTGTGCTCAGAGGAGAGAGCAACTCACTGTATGGGACAGAGCAGTCAATGATGGGGACATAGTAGGTGGGACCTTGAGGAGTGCATAGGAGTTAACAGTGGAGCAAGTTTCAAGAGCGTTGGGGGGGCACATCGTGGACAGTGGCATGAAGGTATGGGAAAGCAGGTGTGCCTGGCGCTGAGTGGGTAATACGTAGAGCTCTGGCCCCGTCAGGATGACTCCTCTGCTCTGCTGGGCTGTGACATGGACAGCAGGAGCCACGGCAGTTTACCCAGCAGGGTCAGGGTGCAGGTGAGCATTCTGAAGCAGCTAAACAGCTACACTGAATGGGGAAGAGTAGGGAGGGGCCAGAGAGGAGCCGGTTCAGGAGGGCGTGAGTGAGAGAGGCTCTGGTGGTGGTGGCGGGCAGAGCGATCTTCCCCAGGCCACAGTGTAGGTGGGGGCCGTGCCGGGGCTCTGGGCAGTGTTGCGATTTCCATGGGGAGCTGTCAGCTAAGCCTTTGCAGCAATCGCCCTAAGGGGTGCACGCAAGCACACACCACTAAGGTGGCGCTGGCCCCTACCTCACCCTTTGTGCGCTGTCCCCTTCCTCTAGGGCTGTTTCCCCCTCCATCCTGTGTGTGCCACGGTCACTGTGTTGCTGCGTCCCCCATCTCCTCCTAGGCTCCTGTGCCAGCCTCCGGCTCACATCTGCTCAGGCAGGTGAGTCCCTCCCCCTCCCTGTCTCCTCAGCTGCTGTCCCCACTGCCGTGGAGCCTGACATTGCTGGGTTTCTCACTTTAGCCTCGATAGTGTGATATTTTGAGGCCCACAGGTGAGAGGGTGCGGGCCAGCTGTGGAGCAGGCTCCTCTCCTACCCGGCCCATTGGACAGAGCAGAGCTGCTCAGGGCTGGGCGGGTCCCTGCCTCTAGGCCCAGCTCCTCTAGAGCAGAAGCCACGGCAGCACCACATAATGAAAAGTCCACTGATTTCTGCCATGGGTGGGCAAACACTGACCGACCGCTACTGTAATGCTTTCTTTTAGTAGATTCTTGCATTTAAATAATATGTAATTAAACATACTGAGCCATACATGCCATGCAGCTAGGTGCCAACCGTGCCCTGTGGCTGGCGGGCGACTTCTAGTGTCTTCTCTTGGTGGGGCGTTTGTGTTCCCTCTTGGGTTGACTTCACTTGGGACAGTAAGCCTAGCCTGAAGGCCCTTGGTGAAGTTGTCCAGAGGAGAGCCCTGGCTGGGGCTGATTAATCAGGACCCACTGCGCTAACCTCCCTGTTCTGGTCAGAAAGGCTGGGAATCACAAGGGCCCTGGGAGCAGGGCAGCTGGCTCGTGGCAGCCCATGGCCTGAAGCCCACGTGGCCAGCCCACAGCCCCCTAGTCCCTCGTAAGTCGTAAGTCGGGGCTACAAGAGGAAAGCCATGCTCTCAGCAGGAGCTGGCTGCAGAGGGCCTGCATGGCAGAGGCCTGGGCCAGGCAGCCAGGCCTTCTCCGCGGGCCTGAAGAGTAACTAGTTTTGCAGGCTACATGTAGTTTCTATGGCACATTTCTTTCTTTCTTTCTTTCTTTCTTTCTTTCTTTCTTTCTTTCTTTCTTTCTTTCTTTCTTTTTTTTTTTGTTAAACTACCCTTTAGACATATTAAATGAGGCTGCAGCCAGGATTAGTTTGCCAGCCCTGGAGCCACAGAGTAGCCAGCGGTGGTATGGATTTCTTGTACCTGAGCGTCAAATTTGGCTTCTTTAGTGACTTTCTGAGGTTGAGCATTCATAGTAAAGAACAATGAAAGGGAACAGCAAGCGTTCTTGGGGTGCAGCCCTCCAGCACCCTGAGGTGCTCAGTACTCCTTGAGTGTGGCGTCTGCTGCTCACCACAGTGGCAGAGACCTTGTCCCAGGTAGAGGGTGCTGCTCTGAAGTACAGATCTGTGCTTTCTATCCCCCACTGGGGGCCGTCTGGGCAGGGTCTGGGTTTTTGGCCGTTACCTCAAAGGCTGCTTGGAATGTCCTAACACAAGTCTGCTGGTGACCTATAGGGGCGCATCGGCTGCGTGCACTCTTAGGGGAGCAGCTGGTGGGTGACAGTAGGTATCAGCAGTTTTCTGCTGTGTCTGCACCCTGTACTCTTTGACGGTGACCAACATAGTTCCGCACTGACACAGGATAATGAAAGTCTTCACTGCAACCCTCATTCACTTGTGTCTCAACAACACAAGGGAAACCCTAGCCTTCAAGTACCAGCACTGACACACAGGTCTGCCCACCTTGACCTGCCAGTGAAGTGGGTAGTTCCTGCACACTTGTCCCCAAGGCCTATGGTCTGTGGCCTCAGCCTGGCAGGCACCTCTCGTGAAGCAGCAGAATCACCTGACTCAGGGAGGCCAGCGAGTGATGTCCACTGGTGCTGGCATGGATGGGTGCCCTGGTATTTGGAGAGGTGCTGTGGACCCTAGTGCCCTTCCTGGAAAGACTGGAAATACCTAGCTACTCTGGGACTAGAACTGGGTCAGACCTCCTCTCCCTCCCCACTGTGACCTTGAGCAAAGCTCTGAACCTCTCTGACCATTTCTTCCCATAAGGTGGGAGTGACCACCTCTCCCCTGGAGCATGTGTGGGAACAGCATCTGCGAGACCCGTGGCTGCTGTGCTAGGAGAGCGTTCTAGGTAGCGAAGGCCTCTGCACTACGCAAGAAGATGGGTGAACAAGGGGGTTCCTGGGAGGAGGCATGGGGACACGGGCATCGGTGAGGAGGCCTAGGGACTGGGTAGAGCCAAAGGCTGTACCCTCCCTGGTCGTAAAGGATGTCTCTGCTGCCCCACCCTCCTAAGGGCTACCCCTGGAGCTCCCCCTTCCAGGTCCAGCAGCCTCAACACTCCCTGCAGAGACTCCCTGCCAGGAGGCAAGCTGCAGATCACTAAACTGAAACCCTTTATTTTTTTTATGTATTTAGTACAGGGTCTACAGGGCCTCACTGCGTAGATCAGACTTGTAGTGATTCTCTTGTTTTCAGCTTCCCAAGCGCTGGGATTAGACGTGCACTACCACACCCAATCTTTTTTTTTTTTTTTTTAATTTTATTTATTTGTAGAGGGGGGCAGCTCAGCCCACCAGGGGGCGGTGCTGGCTGGCATGTGGTGCTGGGGAAGTGAACCGCGGTCCCTGTGCTTTTAGTTTGTTCTAAGTAGGTGCTTTAGACCACTGAGCCATCTCACCAGCCCCCCGACCACACCCAATCTTAATTGCCCTCTCAGCACACTCCGGGGGCAGGGCTGGTACGGCACACTGGCTGCTGCCTCTGCCTAAGCAGGTGCTTTAGTCTGCTGAGCTATCTGGCCGGCCCTGAAACCTTTACAAAGAAAAAATGCCTCTGCACATGCCTGTCATTTTAGGGTAAAGCTCATTAAACAAAACTCTTTGAAAGGGACAAGATGTCATTTAGATGTTACAAGAGCAACTCAACCACTTCCAGGCCAGGGTGGGAGTTCCTGAGGTGGTGGTGCTGGTTTTCCCGGGGAGGCCACCCTCCAGCGTGTCCCTCAGGAGTGCAGGGCTTGCAGAGGGTCAGCCCCTACCTTCTGCCAAACACCACTGATCTCTCCCAGGGTGCCAAGCCAGGGCTCAGCCTGGAAACAGTGCGGAGGGCTGCCTAAGGTCCTGGAATGAGGTCCTGCCTTTTCAAATGACTGTCAAGACAAGCCCACCCCGACCTCTTCCTGTGCGGGGTCCTGTCTCCTAGCTACAGGTCTGCCTGTGGCCCTTGCCAATTTCAGGACTCCACCATAGCCCCTGACCCCATATCCCCCAGCAGGGCCCCATAGGCAGCTTCCAGTCAGGCCTCAGGACAGCACTAGTGAATGGATGAACCCCAGCCAGAGTGGCTTTTCCAGGAGCCTGGTACCTTCCATATCAGGCAAGAGTGGCTTCAAAGGGCACTGACCGATGGTACGAGGCTCTGGGTCCCCACAGTGCACACGTGCTTGTTCCTCCCCCAGCCCAGGCCAGGCCAGGGGTGGGGGCTGAGTCCCCAGAGAGCTTGGTGCCAAGCTCAGGACCCTGCTGTCCCCAGCGTGCTGCTACTGCCGCATGCACAGATGGAGCCGAGGCCCGTGGTTCCTGGCTGCAGGCTTTGTACCTAACCGGAGACAATCTGGGGAGGTGTCAGAAGGAGGGAATTTTAAGTGGGAGGCATGCGTGCCTGTGAAGGTGGGAGAGGAGGTAAGGCGAGACCTGCACTAGGTGCTGGACAGCACCTTTGCTGCAGTCGCATGGTGGGGTTCTTGTGGAATCCTTGGCTGCTAAGATTCGGGTGCAGCCCAGGGTTCATGGGCCGGAGCTTGGTCTCCAGTGTGGGAAGGGGCTGGATCCTTAAGAGATGGAGCCTAGTGCTTGGTCCTTGGCACACTGCCCTTGGGCGGGACTGAGGGGTGTGTGTGTTGGGGGGGAGTTTTCTCAAGAGTGAGCTGTTGGGAAAGCCTGGCCGCTGTCGCTCCCTCCTGCCATGATGCCATCTGCTGTTAACAGAAGCCAAGCAATGGTCTCACTGTGGAGCTTCAGTGTATAATAAAGCTTAACTTAAGACAACTTTAGGCATTTAGTATAGTGATGAAACCCGGACTGATACTCCATCAAACTAACGTGTGGCCCCCTCTCCAGGCCCAGTGATGAGCACCATCCAGAAGTAAAAGCTGATGGCTATGTGGACAACCTTGCAGAGGCTGTGGACCTGCTGCTGCAGCATCTGGACAAGTGACAGGCCTGCAGAGAGGGCTCAGCCCCTTCCACCACTGCCCCTGACCTCCTCGCCTGGCACGGGCAGGTGAGGGCAGTTCCAGGCTGCCTTGACCCTGGGCCGGAACCAGCCAGGCCCCCTCCCAGCCTGCCAGGCACAGGTCTGTCCCCAGGGTGAGGTCCAGGAGGTGGCTCAGATCAGCAGGCCTCCAGAGAATGACCCGAGTCCTCACCTGCCCCCAGCAGGATGCAGTCATTGAGTTGCCCACCGCCTCTTCACACCCAAGTGTCCGGCTCAAGAGCCTGAGAAGGCCCAGGGCTCCATGTCCACACACCTCGCACCCCCAGCCAAGCCAGCCTCCCCTGCTCAGGGGAGTGGCTGATGAGCCCTCGCCCTCCCCGGAAATAAGATGCCCCCTTCCAGAGCCACAGTCCCCAGCTCCGTCCTCAAGGCTGCAGGCACAGAAAGCACGCGGGAGCCCGCCCAGGGTAGCCTGTGTCACGCCTGTGTGTACAGGAGAAACCAATGGCTCAATAAACTTGGCCATGGGCCAGCAGCCTTCGACCTGGCTTTGACTGTTACAAAGGACCCCGTGGGGTGTGGGAAAGGGACCTGGCAGGGTGTCAAACACTGTCCCTGCTCCTGCCATGTGCTGGTGCCACTGAATGTCAGAGGGGCAGGGGTATGACCACTTATCTGATCTCTGTTTAACAGGTAAGGAAACTGAGGCCCAGGGGGGACTGAGCCACTCTCAGCCTCACCTGGGAAAAGTCAGACCGGGGCACACACTGGCACTGCCTTCCCCTATTAGTTCATTTTTCATTATTTCAGCAGAATAACTGAGGCGGGCTAACTTTAAAAAGACAGGGTTATTTAGTTCACTTTTGGAGACAAAGGGCATACATAGCCCCTGGATCAGCTGGGCATCGGCTCCTGGTGGCACGTTGGCACAGGAACACAGCAGGAGGTCAGGTGGGGAAGAAAGAAGCCAGAGTCAGGGTACAAGTTCCCTTTCCAGGGCACATACCCAGCTGACCTACTGCTCTCCGACTAGACTCCATCTAGGCCCTGGCAGCTCCTGCCACCCTGACTAGTCAGGCCGTCAGTGTGTGAACCTTTGAGAGAACTCCCTTAGACCACATCTCAACCACAGCGCTTCACTAGGGAGGCCCCAATGGCTAAGAGCATTTTTCAGACCCAAGCTGTGGAGCCTCTGTACCCCACCTCACTCCTCACCCCTTTCAGCTTTAAAGTCAGCGTGTTGAATGGTTGCCTTGACTGCTGTTTTTCTCCAAAGCCGCCGAGAAATCTCAGGAAGCAGCTTTCCATGAAAGAAGTCAGGCCCTCTGTAACAGGGCTTCTGTTGAACCAAGCAGGCAGTGATAAAGGACTAGACCCTGAAGCCAGAGTCCCCATGGCTCACTAGCCATGAGGTGACAAGGGTCTTGCGGACATGCTGGCCACTATTGTCAGGATTAGGAGGAAACAGTGGCCAGGTCTTTTCATCAAGGCGTGAGGCCACCAGCCAAGCTGGTGTCACTGGCATCTGAGGGAAGGCCTTTGGCCTCTCAGATGTGAAATACACAGATGGCTGCTCTTTGACGGAGCCCCCATCATAGCCTGTTAGGACAGGAGCATGTGCAGGTCCCGGATGTGGCCGCCAGCACAGCTGCAGAGCGATGCAATGGTACTGTGTGCTGTGAGTCTGTTTTCCCGTTGTCTTCCATTTTTAAGTGGCCTTCCTTCCTAGCTCCCCTTCGCAAGTGTGTGCAGTCAGGGCCACCTGCATGGAGGAAGGACGCTGGTCTCCAAGATAAACCGAGATGACTCCTCTTGAAGAGTTGCTTTGGTGCAATGTGTACGCTCCGCCTTTCACTTGGCAGAGAACACTGCTCTCCGAGCTACAGCAGGCTTAGTGAAGTAGATGCTGTCATTCTTCCCATTTTACAGATGACCTGAGGCACAGGAGATACCATGACTTACCTGTCCAAGGGCCATCGAGCAGTAAGGGACTGATTGGAGAGCCAAATCAAGATCTGGTCCTGCATTCCTTTCTCTTTTAGTCTTTCTGGAAGGCTCCCCTACCGTGGCCCTGGCTGCTGCTGACCCTGTGTTGTGTCCTGTGGCAGATGGTTAGGCAGGTGGACAGGCTCCTGCATGTTCGGCTTAGAGCAGAGGTGGTGATGCAGGAGGGACTGACATGTGGCATGCCTCCAGGGGGCTCCAGGGCATCCCAGCATGATTCCTGAGAGCTCCAGCTTTCCCTCAGATGATAAATATATTGGGTGCTTGGTGGGTTTTTTTTCCTTTAATTTTGATTTGTTTTTTGATTATAGAAGCAATACATACACTATTGTATGAAATTTAACAGAAAAATATAAAAAACCAAACTCCATTCAAGGTCTGGCCTCTGCCCTGACTGGCACATTTCCTCTCAGCCTCTGGACAGTGCTGGCGTTCAGTGTGGTGGGGGTGGCATTGCTTCTGTCATGGAAGCCCATGAGGGTTGTGATCCCTATGTACAGACAAGGGGTCTGCCTGCCGCCGGGGCCCCGTCAGATGCACCTGTGAGCCAGCCTGGCTTGGGGACTGTGATGGGATGAGCCCCACACCTGGGCCTGACAGCAGAACAGCAGGTGGAGCTGCTGCCCAGGGAGCTCCACAGCCTGTCAGGGAGCTGTGTCCTGGTTTTACCAAACCTCCTGGGCAGAGGATGCAGCTGTGGGGCGAATGCACCAGGGCAGAGGGCTGGAGAGCCATCTGGGGTAGAGGTAACGGGCTCCTCTGTGCCCTCCCCTCAGGCAGGTAACACAGGGGCCCACACTGGGCTTTATAGAAACCTCCCTTGGCCTCTGCCCCTCCAGGCATGCACCCGATATGCAAGGCAGAGGAGGGGCTAAGATCAGTGGATTGCTGGCCCTGGCTGTGGCAGAGCTGCAGAGGGATGGGGCCCACTGCATCCTAGTAGCCTCGCTTCACCTTTGTTTGAGCAAGGTGCTCATAGACCTTATGTAATATAGGATCTGCTGTTGGAAACAGCCCAGAAAGCAAAGCACTCCAGGGCTCACTCCGAGAGGCTCCTCAGGCCTTAGCAGCTGGTTGAGGCAAAAACTCTAAAGGACAGATTTTTATAACAAAGGATGGGTTACAGAAATGGAGTATACCTCCCTACAGCTATGCTTGGGGCTGCTGACCCTGTCCTTCCCGAGCTTTGTTCCCGGGGAACCTAGTTTGAAGGGCCAGGAAGCAGACTGTGTATGGCCCATACTAAGCTGAGCTGTTTGTGCTGGTGTCCTCATAGCCCAGGAAGTGGAGGTTGGCCCTATGCTGGAGATAGAGGCCCTAAGATGGTTTGTGTCTAGTTCTCCCCCTACAGCCTCATGCGCAGTCCTGCGGTGGGCTTCTGGAGTTTGTGATTCATTCATGATTCAATGCTGGGATTGTGGGTGTGAGTGCTACACAGGCCCTGGGGCGGACGGCAGTAAATGGGAGGTTGAGAGGCTTGCTAGCAGCTGCTATTCCTTGTTTCCTCTTGTTGATTTCGCTGTTTTCTGCTGCCGTGAACTGCTGCCCTCTTCCATGCCCACTCTGTTTGGAGCCAGCCATATGGACTGAAACCTCTGCTAACTGTGAGGTAAGTAAACTTTTCCTTCCTTAATTCTGGGTGTATTCTGTCTCAGCAACCAGAGAAAAATAAGACAAAGCCCTAGAGCTGGCAGGCCAGCCTGGGCCACCCACCTTCTGGGCTGTCCTGGTGGCCTTCCAGCTCCAGGTCAGGCTGGTTACTTCTCTGTAGCAAGACGAGGAGTGCGATGCACACAGCCCTGCCTCTGACCAAGGCTGAAGCTGAGCCCACCAGCTCTCAGGAGCCTCCTCCGCCACTCCCGCCCACAGGTGACGCAAGCGTCTCCGTCCTTCAGGGAAGCCTGTCTCCAGCTCTGTGACAAAGACTGTGACATCTGTGCTTCCCCAAGCCTAGAGGGCAGAGGGCAGAGGGGAGGAGGACCTGCCAGTTCACCGTGTCCAACAGAAACCACAAAGCCATACCCCAGTAACTGGGTATTGAACCAGGAAGCTTTATTTACACAGTAAAAGTAACAAGCAAATTCCTGAGACTAGAGCGGCTCTAGTGCAAGACAGTCATGGCCTGCGTGGGAGGGCAGGATGTGGAGGGCAGCGGTGGTAGGACCGACCCAGGGCCTCGGTGCAGACTGCTGGACTCTAGCAGGACCTGGCAGAGCACTACCCTGGCTGCTGCTGCGACTCCTGAAGCTCTGTGCGGCGACACTGCAGGGGTGCGGGAGCAATACACATAACCCTAGTGTGGCCTACGTGTTGTCTGTCCCCCAGCTCCCAACGTTGCCCCCACGCACCGACAGCTCAATTCATTTGCCAACAAACTATGCTAGGTCAGACTATCCTACCTCGGCTACAAGAGCTCCACTTGGGGCTGCAGCTTGTTAAGCCTTTCTCATCTCTCTTAAGCAGTTTTCTCTGGCGCCAGTGGGAGGGGTTTGGTCAGCAGCATGGCTGTGGCAAGGTGCAGCATCACCACCTACTTGGGCAGAGCCCCAGGGGTTCAGCTTCCATCCCATGGCCACCAGGGACATGTGGGGCACAGGCCTGAGCATGTGCTTTAGCTGCGGTGGGAGCTTGCTCGGGCAGACACGCCCCTTGGGAGTGTCAGAGCATCACACTCCTCTGCACTGGGAGCCCCATCTCAAAATTGGTTTTTATTTTTATGTGGCCTTTTCCTTAAGTTTTCATTCAGCGTACAAATTCAAAACCTTTTCTGATACAAAAGTGGTACTGAAAAGTAAAGCTTTCTCAGAATGAAAATCCCCATGTATGACAAGAACAAGATCCCTGGGGCCTGGACATGAGTGTTTCCTGAGCTCTGGGCCAGGCTGTGGCCTCCACTGCCCGAGAATAAGGCAAGAGGGTTTGCAGTCATGTAAACGCTGGGCTGCGGCCCCGGCACCTTAACGGAAGGCAGCTCCTGTCCAGTGGCTTCCAGAGAGCATGGGGACGCCATGTGTCAGGAAACCCCTCTTCCTCCTTTGCACTCACTCCTCCAGGCCTCCAGCCATGTGGCTGGCCTGACTTAGCCTACTCTCCAAGACCTCAACCTTCTCAGCCTCCACCCAGGGCAGGACTCACAGTCAGACCCGAGAAGGCAAGGCTTCGGCTGCCAACGCCAGCTCAGGCTACCACGCTGGTGAGGGTGAGCCCACCTCCTGGGTGCTCCTCCCGCCCAGGAGTACCAAAGCAGAGTCCTGGGGCCAGCAGAGGGGGCACAGAATGGTGTGGCCACCGAAAAGTCAGTGGGCCACCTCCTCGATGAGGCCCGCTCTGTCCAATCTAAACCACAAAGTGAACTGGGGGTCATTTCTTTCTGGAACCAGAATGGACACCATCTTATCCCTCAGGTGCCCTGCTGTGTCCACGAGTATTAGTGGGATCAGAACAGTTAAAAGGGCCTGTGAGGCTGCAGAGGGCCAAATGCCACATGGGCCTGGGCATCTGTCCTGAAGTGCCCCGGGCAGGGGGAGGTGAAGAGGACGGGGCTGTGGCTCAGTGAGCCCCAGTGGCTGTCCTTCCACCACATGGTAGGGGATAGGGTCTGAGGACAGGTCACCCACACTAGAGCGCTGACACACCTGCCAGCAGGTACCTCCTATCCCAGCCCTTAGGAATGGTAGCTGTTGGCTGCTGGCCCCACCGAGAGGACCTGATGGAAGCCTACCTCTGTCCCACCCCTGGTATGACCACACCAGGTACCAGAACCCCCACCCTGTTTTTCTGGGGGACAGGCACTGACATGTGTTGGCCACATGCTCTCAACTACCTTCCTCTTCCTCTAGACTTGCTCTGAGAAGACAGGGCCTCCACCATCCGCAGGCAGGACTGAGGTACCACATCTTTGTCTGCCCAGCGCTGCCTGCACTGTGGTTTGGCTTTTCAGGCCTCCAGTAGGAGCCACGGCAAACTGAGCTGCACCAGGTCCCCCCACAAACTGTGCCAGGCACAGTGCTCTGCTACCCCACCCCGAGGCTGTCCACGTGGCCACTGGGGGCCATGTAGATGGGGCTTCCTGCAAGCACCTTCTGGCTGATTTTAAAGAACTGCCAGCTACAAATCAGAACCAGAGCCACTACCCCTCTGGTGTAATAAAATGTGAAGGTTTAAAATTAAAGTTTTTCAACCAGGTTTTTTCTTGGAGAAAGGTGAGAAGCATTTGGACCCACCTGCAGAAGTGAGGCGCTCACAGGTCCATGGAAGGGAAGCAAAGCAAAGTGACTGTGAAAGTGTCCTGATCACACCTCAGCGAAAGCAGAACACACCAGAGATGCTCAGCCTCATGGGAACGCGAGCCATTCATAGGCAAGCGCACTTGCTATTGTTCCTAGAAGATGCCAAGTTTGCTAAAAGCCAGATTCCCAGAGCATGGAGCCTTGTGATGTGTGTGAGGTGGGCTGGGGGCTCCTGAGCACATAGCCGGAGGGAGGGCTGTGCCAGGGGAGGGGCTGGTGGCTGCACTGCCTTAGGCAGACAACACCCAGGACGGCTCCCTCCGCAGACAGGGCTGCATGTCTTGCAGGGAACAGTGTACTCTGACTAAAGCCCGGTGCCCGTGAACACTGGAGAGCCTGGGGATGCTGCAGGGAGTGCAAAGGCCCTCCCTGGCCCCCAAGAACCGCCCCAGACATTCTTCACCCGGGAAGCCTGCACAGGGCCTGGACTTGTGCACCTGCTCACATTCCTTTTAGGAAGTCGCCCTTCTGTCACGACATCTCTTCACTCGCCTGCATGAACCAAGCTCGTGATTCAGGGGCTGGTGCACCATGGAGATGGCTGCCATTGCCAGCAGCCTGGCAGCCCCTCCCAGGGCATGGGGGAGCAGGTGCTCCGTGACCTCGAGGGGCAAGTGGCTCTGCCTTTCAGCCGACAGGTCCACCAAGCATCTGCCAGATGCAGATGGCCTCCAACACGACTGAGTCATTTCCTGGCACAAGTCTAGACCCAGGCTGACCCTCTGAGAGGACCACACCAGCGCCCCCATGCAGGATTAAGGCCAAATGGTTCTGCTGTTACGACAGAAGGCGTGTTCCCCAAGCCTTCCCAGGAGCAGAGGCCTGGGAAAAAAGGCACAGAATAAACGGAATGAAAGACTGGGGCCGGCTCCGAGCGAACCTGAGGGGGCCAGCAGGGCCCAGACACGGCCCAAGGGACCTGGCCCTGAGCCCCACCACCACATCCCCACTGAGGGGTCCAATGTGGGCTTAGCCCTGCCGGGAATAACTGCCAACATCCCACAAGGAACAAGGCAGAAAAGAACAAACGAAAAAGCTGCTCTGTGGGCTACAGTAGTTCCGTGGACCTGCTGGCTGATGTGCTGGGCAGCTGGTGAGCAGCTGAGGTGGCCCACTATGGGCCCGGCCCA
Organism: Octodon degus; assembly: GCF_000260255.1. Classification (NCBI taxonomy): domain Eukaryota; kingdom Metazoa; phylum Chordata; class Mammalia; order Rodentia; family Octodontidae; genus Octodon; species Octodon degus. The sequence goes on along the minus strand of NW_004524586.1, from coordinate 19,300,873 downwards.
ACCAGCTTTCATGGAGCCAGAGAACAATTCCCTGGGGTACCCCTGCAAGTGTCCATATAGGGCCCAAAGGGAAGCAGCCCCAGCTTGGACCAGGGCCCCGACCCCTCAGTTGTTCTCTATCTGCTCAATGTCCAACTCGCCATCCAGGGAGCAGAGGCTGTTCCCAGTGGCTCCACAGTCCCTCCAGGCTGGGGCCAGCTCCCCCTTTCTGCCACAGTCCTCATCCAGGGTGTAGCCGTCTGACTCCTCACAGGACAGGTCCTCCTGGCAGATGAGGCGATGGTCATCAAAGGAGGGGGGGAAAGGCTCAGGGACTGGGGTCCCAGCAGGGGTCCTGCCCCCTGGGCTGGAAGCTGAGAGCAAGGTGGCCCAGGACCGAGTGCTGCTGGTGTGGACAGCGAAGGGGCTCTGGGGGCTGTAGTCCTCCGTCCCTGTGCTCAGGCAGCTGAGGCTGCTGAAGGTCTGACAATTCTGTGAAAGGGCAGACACACAGGTTACTAAAAGGGCCACGCTCTCTCCCGAAGTCACGCACCCAAAACAACTGACCCAGAGCCTTGCTGGTACTTGGTCTTCCAGGTTGTACTCATGAGGAAGCACTGTGGCCGGCCAACCCTGTGCTAATTAGAAATGCAAAACTCAGCTCCTCACCTACTTGACTGTCAAAGAGCAAAAAGGTAAATGACCAGCTTGGGGAAGCTGCAGCGAAGCAGACCCACACTACTTCCTGTCCACCTCTCAGAAGGACGGCCTTCAATGTAGCCATTCCACACCGTCCCTCTGCATCTGGGCCTGGCTCCAGGACCCTCATTGCCTGGGTCCTTGATGTACAATGATGCAGTACTTGCATGGAACCCAGGCATATTCTCATATTCTTTAATCTCTGGGTTACTTGCGATGCCTATTACAAGGTAAATGCTATGAATATTACATTATTTAGGGAATAGTGGTAAGAAAAGGAAGTTACACGTGTTTAGTATGGATGCTTTTTCTGAATTTTTTTCAATCCAAGTTGGCTGAAGTTAAGGCTATAGAACCCATGCAAGCCCATCCAAATGTACTAGGATTTTTACTTTGAGGATAATTTAAGGTATGTGTAGAAATTCACTAATGTGAGTATTTGGCAGGTGTTTTGCACGTGTTCAACGCATGATCTACCCCTGAGCTACACTACCAGCCCTTACATAAATATTCCCAGTCATTCTAAAAACAGAGTAGCTCAAGTCCCCACACAAGGATGGCTAGCTGCAGTGTATACTTCCAGGCCTGATCTGTGTGCCACCACCCCAAACAGGGAACAGTGAGCTTGGCATGCGCACACAAAGCAGTGTCCCCATGAGAAGAGGTCTGAGTTAAATGGAAACATCCCTGGCTGCACTGCTGTACACGGGGCCACACTGCCCACGCCACCCACTTCCAGTGACTGGCCAGGGAGAGACAGGCTGGGTTTCTGCTTGTGTTCCTGTGTGCACTGATGCCCTGAGCCTGGGGCACATCAGAACTACCCAAGGAGCCAGGTGTCTGTGAGTTCTAGGCCCTGTCTGGAGATGCAGATGTCGAGTCTACAGGGCTGTGGCCTGGGCTTCCCACAGACACTGCGTGGGAGGGGCATCCCCACTGACGCACCAGAGGAGCCCCGGCTCCAGGCTGCTTCTGCTTTCTCACAGGGCCCTGGGAGGCCCCAGAGAGAACATGGCTGTATGAGAGCTTCCCTGCTTGCCCGCACTGCTCTGAGGCCTACCAAGCCGCAGCTGCGGCTTGCACACAGCTTCAAGGCTGTGCAGGCCAGCGCTCCTTGGAGCCGCCCGCCGAAGAGGGCACAGGTCTGCCAGTGCACAGGTGGGTGCAGATACCCAGCAGCCCTCAAGGTGGACAAATCTGGGCCCTCTCCAAGCCAGATGCTTAGTGTAGCAGCAGACAGGACAAAGGCTATGGCAGTGCAGGTACTCATGGTGCAGGCCCAGCCCTAGACATCCTGACAAGGAAGAGCTGTACACAGACCAAGGGACAGGAACTACAGCCTTTGCTTTCTCTGCAGCCGGGACCTGGAGCACCTGTGTCTCGGGCCCCACACACCCACCAATGCCATGAGCACAGACCTGTCTGTCCCAAGGGCCCTGATCCTTTCAAAGGCTGTAGTGTGTGTGTGTGTGTGTGTGTGTGTGTGTGTGACTTTGAAATAAAAATGACCACTGGCTGTCAACAGCAAATGAGCTGCTGGAAGAGGCTCAGCAGATAGAAAATAAAAGGCGGAAGCTGGCTGTGCCTGCTGGGGTTGTGCTCATCGTTCGTGAACACTCCACAGAGGAAATCTACCTGCTCTTGGAACTTTCTAACTCCATGAGAAAGGGAAAGGCTCAGGGACAGCACTAGGACCTAGCAGAGAGGGACCAGGCCACCAATTCAACCAGAGATGCTACCCCAGACCACAGAGGCCCCAGAGCTTGCTGTGAGCCCCACCCTGGGCTGTGCCAGGATTCAGGGCATCCCCCGTGTGCCCAGACCACATTCCTTCTCCCACTGGAGAAACACTCCCAGGTCAGCATTTTCCAAAGGTGAATCTGACACCCGGCATGGCAGAGGCCCCAGATGCCTAGAAGGATGGATCTCTGTGGTTCCTTCTGCCCCTCAGCCACTCTCTTGAGCAGCTAAGCAGGGTGGCACACAAGAAAGAGAAGAAGGCCCAGCCTGCATGTCAAGCTGTGTGTGCCTGGGCCAGGCTATCCTGGATGAGCAGGCCTAGGGTGAGGCCAGGACAAGCCAGGACTCGGAAGCCACAGGGGAAGACCTACCCTTTCCTCTCCCTGGCCACGCTGCCTGTTCCCTGCCTGAGCAGATGTGTAAGAAGAAACACCAAGTCCAGCCTAAGCCCAAGTGTCTCAAGTAACAGACTCTGGCAGGCACAGCGGCCAGAGGTTCCTGGGAAGGCCATGTCTGTAGTGCACCTGCTTCCTGCGGGATACAGGCACAGGGAAAGGGGAGCTGGGTTCAAGTGAACCCTAACCAGAAAGTGCCCATGCTCAGAGCTTGAGGTTGTGCCCGCATTCTCATTCCTGCTGCAGCTATTGCCCTGCACGATCTTGTCTGGAACATGGCCCAAAGTGCAGTGGGGAGGTCCTGACTTCATGGCCAATGTGGTGGCCTGGACACTCTGAATGTGTGCATCTGCATCAGTGCACGAGTACTACAAGGTGGGCCTTGGGCGGTGCTTGGCCCACGAGAGGAGAGCTCTCGTGCATGGCATTAGTGCTCTGATGGAAGGCCAGTGGGCGCTCCTGTGCCCCTCTGCCCTGTGAGGACACAGCCAGAGGGCACCATCTGTGAAGAACAGGCCCTCACAGGCTTGGAACCTGCTGCAGGCTTCCTGGCCCCTGGAACTAAGAAATAAATTCTGTATTCCCTAACTTGCCCACTCTAAGCCCTAAGCCTTGCGACAGCCTGCAGCAAGGTGCTGCGGGCTCCTTTCTTCTCCATCCTAGAGGGGCCCGCAGGTTATTATAGGTGCAGCCTTGGCCCCACATGGCACAGTGGCTTCAGACAAGACTTCCTAACCTCCAGGCTTAGGGCTGTGCATCAGATAAGGGTGGCCCAGGGCTCTGCAGGGCCACCCTTGCCCAAGCTATGTGGAATAATTGGGTCCTTTTTGCTTTGTAGCAAGTAAAAAGCTGTAAGATTTAGTTGGTAAATTTTGTCATAAGCAAATCATGAATGCCACTGGACACCTCTACCCCAGGACCCACTCCTCAAAGGCACCTGTTTCTTGGCTGTGAATCCAGGTGTCACCTTGAATGTTCTGTTGAATCAAAACTCAGCTATTTTAGCCACAGTGAAAACCAAAAGCCATCACAATGCCCCAGCTGGTGGCACACCCCACCTGCTCAGAGGAATGTGGCTGCCACAATGGGGCAGCTGTGTGCTTTGCCCAGAGTGCCCTGGTGAGTAGATGCCCAGAGCGCACCCACATCCGGTCCTGCAGCTGCCTGGGCCCACCATGCCCTCAGGCAGAGTCCTGCCCAGCGTCTGCAACAGCTCAGACCGTTCCCACTGAGAGCACTGCATGGGCCTGCTAGAGACCTGGAGGCCTGTATGCCCTCAGAAATGTCTGGAGAAAGCGAAGAACGTCAAAGTACAAATCATCACATGAATATATCATTCCAAGGTGAAACAGCTGCTCCAGGACAAACTGTCCCCCATTTGCCAACTTCTGTTCTCTTGGGATGCAGTCCTGGCCCTGGGATGGGGCGCCTACTCAGGCAGAGGCCTGCCTGCCAAGGTAACAAAGCACCTGAATTGTCCATGTGGCCCCAGGCTAATGGGCAGAGACAGTGACAGGCTCCTAGCATCTGTAAAGGCAACAACAGCAGCTTGTTGTGTAGGGTGACTTAAGAAAAAGGCCCCTGGGCTGGAGAAATAGCTCAGTGGCATAAGCACCGGCCTGGCAAGTGCAAGGTCCCAAGTTTGACCCCTGGGACTGCATGCCATGCCAGCCTCGGAACTGGGCATGGTGTAGCACGTCTATAATCCCAGTGCTGAGGAGGCTGAGACAAGAGGATTACTATAAGCCCAAGCTGTGTAGCAAGACCCTGCATGAAAAAAAAAAAAAAACAAAGCTCCACTACACCAGGGTTTTCCCACCACATCCTCCTCAGCTCCAGCTAGCCACAACAGAGGTCATGGTCACTCCCTCGATACCCACCTCAGAAGCTGCCTGTGGCTTCCCAGCCAGAAGCAATGTCCCTTCTTCTTTAGGGTCTTTCTATGGAGATAACTACTTTAGTACCCTCCTGGGTGGGAGGTCTGGTTGGGTCATGGGCACAGAGCCAAAGGGGCCTTTCCTTTCAAGGTACGAGCTGAAAACCAAATCCCTGTCCCCCCAAACATTAACTGAACAGACACTCTTCCCCCTCCTGCTGCCCACGGAGGGTCCCTCGCCTGCTCAGCCAGACCTGCTAGTGCTGCCTTCCCTAGGCAGCAGGGGAGCTTGCAGACAGGGCTCCCCTGAGCTGCAGAATGGGTCATGAGGCAGGGGGAAACCCCAGGGCTCCCCCATTACTGCTGCTTGGGGGCCAAGAGGCCCCCACATTCAGGAGCCCTGCCCCACCTGCAGAAGCGGACATCTGGGGACAAGGACAGCTGGCAGAGATGTGTTTGAAAGCAGACGATGCAATTCCCTGGGTCCTGGTTTCTCCTAACAGGGCTGTTCTCATCTCCTGAGCCCATGGCCTTGAGAAGACAGCAAGGCACGCAGACTCAGGAGCCTGGAGAATCAGGTGCTACTGTGTAGGGCTGCTAAGGAGTAAGGAGCAGACAGAGGGAAACTGGGTATTGATGGTGCCCCAGGCAGATTAATCCCTCAGCCCCCAGAACCCCCACTCTGCTGGCTGCGGACAGCTCATAGCTACCCCTTCCAGAACTGCTCTGGACTGGAAAGCCTAGGGTCATACTTGGCTACAGCCTGGATCAGGCCCCAGGTGCCAGCCACACTCCCGGGCGCCAGGCTGAGGCCCAGCTTCACAGCCTCCCCTTGGGCTCCTCCTGGGAGCCTCCCTCCACCAACCACTCACCGCAGCCCCAGCTCCAGTCCTACTTCTCGGGGCTGGATGGGGGACATCAGCCAAGCACTGCACGTCACACCTGCTTGTCAGAGCTAGAGCTCAGGAGTCCTGGCTGCTAGGGACGCTGCTCCTTAAGTAGCCAGTGCCCTAAGCACAGTGCCCATAGGAGACTTCCTCTTGGCAGCTGACTGACACACTATCTCCCCAGGGATATATGTGCTGCCCTTTCAGACAAGAAGTCCCCAAACTCTGTGGCCTCCGGTGTCTCTCTTCAGTGCTACCCTCTTTTTTTTGGTGGGGGGTTCTGGGGATTGAACTCAGGACCTGAGCTTTCCAGGCAGGAGCTTACGCCACTGAGCTCTCTCCCCAGCCTATCCTCCTCTTTGTAATCCAATTTTATGGACTTACTTTGTCTCCTGGGCCTCAGGGAGCCACCTCAAATTACTCAAGAAACTGGGACATCAACAGGCCCAGCAGGGCAGTGAGCCTGGCCTCAGGCTTTGCCTGAATGAGGCATTTCCTCCAGACACTTGCGGGAGAACAGAACCGTGCAAGTATTAAGAAAACACTAGGCCACACTAGGCCGTGAGAGTGGACAGCCGGCACGAGGAGCGCGGGGAATGTTCTCAGTCTCATTTGTGCTGCTGCTGCTGGCATGGAAACAACCAGGACAGCAGAGCATGTGGTTTTTTATGGGTATGTTCTGTTTTGTTTTGTTATTTGTTTTTAACTATTTTTGAAAAGGAAAAAGGCACAGACATATTTTTGGCCTAGCTTTAATCTATCTTTGGTAAATCTGAATTTTGTTTGAAGGTTGTACCCTTTCATGAAGGCAGCTGCTGCCCCTACTCCTGGGGCCAGAGATGTTAGGGAAGGGCTCCTCTGCTAGAGGCTGTCCCGCCTGGGGCTTGGTCCAGGGTCAGGCAGGTGAGAGGAGTGGAGAGAAAGAGGGAAAAATGGGAGGGAGGAAAGGGGAGACGGTGCCTGTGCTTGAAAGCCCCAGCAGGTCTCTCCTCGGCTGGGGCTGTCTGCCCAGGCTCTGTAAGCCTCCTCCTCTCGGCAGCTTGGCTTCACATCTGCCACAGCTGGAAGCACTGCCCAGGCCGATCGGGCGCGTGCTCACCCAGGTCCATGTCGGCACCCACTTAATAAAGGGACAGCGTGACACTCAGCCTATTTCTGTGCATTGCTCACCTCTGGGCCCTTGAAAGTCTGAATCGTGTCCTTACCCTCTGCAGTAAGGAAAATGCTGGCTACAAAACGCAGACAGGGAAATCTGGTGGTCAAGGCCTGAAAAAAAGGCCAGCAGGGGCTCCAGGCAGGACCCAGCGCCCTGCTGATCTTTTTTTTTTTTTTTAATTTTATTTATTTATGTGTGTGTGTGTGTGGCCAGTTCAGCCCACCAGGGAGCGGGGCTGGCTGGCATGTGGTACTGGGGGATTGAACTGTGGTCCCTGTGCTTTGCTAAGCTTGTTCTAAGTAGGTGCTTTAGACCACTGAGCCATCTCACCAGCCCCCCTGCTGATCTTCCCAGATCACAGGTTCTTGAAGCAAAGGCCCAGTGAGGGCCAGAAAATGCCTGCCAAGCTGAGGCTGGGATTGCATCTTAAGCTCACCTCTGCGGAAGCTGACACGTGTGCTTGGAAGGACTGTGACCTTCTCCTAGGAGCCACGTGGGTGGGGGACTGACTAGAAAGACTTACCGCTCAGGCTGGCTCTTCTCACACAAGGTAACAGAGGGTCAGGAAGGTTTGCTCCAAATCGCTGATATCACCTCTAGTTCTGAGAGGCCCAGGTGGTGCTAGAGCCAGGTGTGCTGTGTTGCTACAAGACCAAGCCACCTGGACAGTCACCTTGGGAAGACAAGCCCCCAGCTCAGGGACCCCCCCTAGGGACTCACAGCTGTTCCCTGGTGCCTCTCAGGACACCCACCCATGCTGCTCCAGGCACCCTTCCTGTCACATTATATTACACATCCTGCCTTTGGGGAGGCTGAGGGCGGGCCTAGCTGGAGACAAACTAGGAGGAAAATGACCCATGGCCCCTGGAAGCTGGGGTGATCATTCCGGGGCCTCCAAAGGCCAAGTAAAGGGCCTGCAACCCCAGCCTGCCATCTCTGTCCCAAGACCTGGTATACTCTGCTGTCACTGGTAACCCAATGGGCTGCCAGGAAAGGAGGCTCTTCATAACTGGGTGCACAAAAATCAATTCAGCTGGACTAGAACTCTATAAAGTGATCACAGAGTGGTGCCCAAAGGGCCAAACCGTCTCCGTAAGCCCACCACTTCCCCAGCACTGCCCCATGTGCTCTGGCTCCTTCCACAGCCAGCCTCAGCCATGTGAATGAACTTTCCTCTGCAGCCACTCTGCTTAGGCCACTTTCCTTGCTTGGGCTACCCAGGCCCACATGACCTTATTCCCTGGCAAGCTCCCACCCACTAAACCCAGCTTTGTGTACTCCCTTTGGAAGCAGGCCTCTCGCTCCTCTGTGTGCCCTGCTACCTGGCCCCACTGACAGGCTCCAGCACTGGCTCAGGGCTGCTGGGCCTACAGCCTTGGGTGCAGTGGGTGGAACAGGCCTTGGAGGCCCAGGCTCCCACAGCCCACAGGATGCGCTTAGCCAGAGGCTGCTCCTCTGCTGGTGCCCACAGCCCATGGTGGTGGGCGCTGTTTCTGCACCAGGCCCTGACGGCAGATGGTCTGCCTGAACAGTGAGGGCACAGACACCAAAGGCGAAGGGCTTCCTGGCGCTCTCACACTTGGGAAACAAACACTTTGTTTCTGTGGCATGCATTCTGGCCAGCACACACTCAGGACGGAGTTGGTGAAACCACTTCGCTTGCAGCTTGGTGTGAAGAGACCTAACAAAAGTCAAGGGACCTTTCCAAAGCACACAGGGTTCTGGCACAGGGCCAAAACTAATGCAGCCCGAGCCCACAGGGCAGCCTCAACCAACAGCCTGTCAGGAAGGGCACCGCAGCAGCACGGAGGGGCACAGAGTTGGGTTCCAGGCTCCAGAAGGGGCTGGGGATCAGCTGCCTGGAGCTGGATGTTCCAGGGGCCCTATCACCGACCAGGACACAGAACCGCTGAACACTGGGGCCCTCCCACCTCTGCCCCAGGAGCCTGCGTCTCCATTCCAGATAACTGGCTTCTGTGAAGGACATGCAGAGAAAAGGAATGCTTATTGGGAAAGACAGCAAACCAGCACCTGGTTCAACCACCTCATTTTCCAGATGGGCAGACTGAGGCCACGGGAGGCGATGAGATTTGTACCAAGTCGCACAGCTAACAGACCTTGTAACTCCCAGGCCGTGCTCAGGAGAGCACACAGGCCTCAGGCCGGATTAGGGGTGGAAGAGGCTGGCATCCCGCTGGGAGCTTCATGTATCACTCAGCTTCTGAGCCTCAATTTCTCATTCAGAAGAGGCTAGTCAGAGCCCCAGACTTGTTTGGAGATTAAAGGAATGAAGCCCACCTGTGGAGGGTGCTGGTCAACCTGAGCCTCTACCTCCCCAGTCTCTCCATGGCTCCGGCTCCCTGTGCACACGGCACTGGATGGAAAGGGGTCTAGGAGCCTGGCTCCTGGTACAGAATGCATACTCAGCTGCCCTAGTTTATAACAAAAACAGGCTCTCAAGAGCAAAGAAGCATGCCAGCAACACAAAAGACCAGTATCTAGGAAGAAATGTATAAGAACTCACACAACTGATAAAACCCTGAAGAAACAGCGAAGTGGAACTGAACACACAGACATCATCCTGTGTCATCGATGCAAAGTTAGCCTGACAGAGTGTCAGTTCTTCCCAAATTAATTCAGAAGTCCAATAAAATCCCAATCTAAGATAGCAAAGCATTCTTCATCCCATGATCTTAAGACAAGCTGCTTTGTTTCAACTTTTTAATAAGCAAGATTAGTCATCAAAGCTCTGTAAAGAAAAATAAAGAAAACCTAGACCTACCAGACAGACCTATACCACAGAATAGGTTAAAACTTAGTATAACGCCTTAATAATTAACACAGGTATAAAGGGTCTAATGAAATAGGAGACCAGTGAAATAAGAGAACGCTCTAAAATAGACTCAGTTTATTATAAAGATGGAATCTCAAAGCGGAGGAAAAGATAAAATGTTTAATACATCGTCTCCAGACAAATGGGTCCTAATTTTTTTTTTAAAGGAGGATGTCTGCACATTTATACCATACGTAGGCTAAGTGCCTCAGAACCAGAGATTGCAATATGAAACTATAAAACCACTAGCAGGAAAGACAGGAGAATTCTGTCATCATCTCAGGATAGAAAGGCCTTTCTAAAACTCCAAATCCAGAGCTATAAAAGTAATAATAAGGGGCCGAGGAGATGGCTCAGTGAATAGGCACTTCCCT
>NW_004524586.1:19281395-19290010 GCF_000260255.1 Octodon degus | reverse complement strand
AAAAAAAAAATAAAGTTAAAAAATGCCAAAAGCAGTATCAGAAAACAAAGAATAAATAGCTCAGTGGACTAAATGCCTACTTAGGCAAGCTCAGGGAGCAGGGTTCAGGGTTCAAGCCCCAGCACTACATGATGCACTGGCCCCGACCCCGGGCACGCTGAGCCAGCCACCAAGTCTGGCCATGGTGGCACACGCCTGTAATTCCAGTGCTGGGGAGACTGAAAACAGGAGGATTGCTATGAGTCCAAGCTGTGTAGTGAGACCCTGTACCAAATACATAAAAAAAAAAAAGGACAAATTAGAAGTAAATATATGTGACTCAAACCACAGGCAATGTTAATCCCTTTAACACATAAAAGGGTAAAGAAAAAAAGACCAATGATTGCAGTTTTTAAATAGGCCAAATGTAAAGAACAACGGCTTTCTTTCTTTCTTTCTCCCTTCCTCCCTCCCTCTCATTCTCTCTCTCTTTTTTAAATGTATTTGGTTGGTACAGGGTTTCTCTATGCAGCTCTGACTTGTGGTGATCCTCCTGTTTTCACCCCCACCCCAGCACTGGGATTACAGGGGTGCGCCTGGCTCCGCATCCCTGGGGGCGGGACCAGTGTGGCATGTGGTGCTGGGGATCAAACCACTGCAGTCCCTGCACTTACCTTAAGCTTGCCTAAGCAGGCGCATTAGTCCGCTGAGCTATCTCGCCAGCCCCTTCTTTCCTTCTTGAGGCAGGGCCTCACTATGTAACTCAGGCAAGCCTTGAACTACGTAACCTGGGCTGGCCTTGAACTCAGTGATCCTTGCCTCAGTCTCCCAAGAGCTCGGATTACAGACATGTGCCACCACACCAGGGTAATGGCTTTAAACATATGAAAAGTTGCTCAATTGACTAGAAAAATGCAAACTAAAATGACACACAGAAAGCATTTGTTCCCTATCTGGTTAGTAAAAACCAAATGACTGGCCAGGTTCAATTGAGGAGGTGGTGAGAAAAAGACCCCCTCAAATGCAGCCCAGAATGGCTCCTGCAGCACATACCCCACCGGAGACATAGCTGCCCACGTCCACAGGACTCCTGGGAAGAGCTCGGGGGCCCATATGTGGGGCTGGGGTGACAGGAGGCATATCCACGCAATGAACCCTGCCCCTGGATGGGGAGCACGCAGCTCATGTCGGCCACAGAAAAGCATGCAGGGCTTATCATGCAAGCAAGCAAGGTGCAGACAGGTACACACATAGCACACTGTCTTTTGCTTAATAAAGAACACTGTAAGAATCCAAATTCCCCTTTGCTTGGGTTTGTACACAGGAACTCCAGAAAGATGCTATAGTGTCCACAGTTCTGGGTGTCTCTGAAAGGCCCAAGTGTTGAGGGCTTGCTTCCCAGTCGACAGCACACTGCGGTGATCTCTGGGAAATGGAAGGAAGTCAGGCCACTGAGGAGCACTGCTCTTGAAGGGGGCGGGGTACTGGTTCATTCCTGTTCCTCTCTCTTGAATCACAGCACTGTGAGTTGAACAGGCCTCATCTCCCATTTGCTACCATGATGTGCTGTGCCACAACAGGCCACATGACAAAACAAACTCTTCCACTCTGTAAGTTGCTGCACTCATATTTCTGTCATAGCTGCTGAGAGCTAACACAGCACTAAAAAAAAAAAGTCATGAACCTGAGTGGGAGGAGAGAGTGAGGGTTTGCTATGTCTACTGCTCTGGTTTCCAAGCATGTGAAGGCTCTACCCAAAGTCAGACATGTATGTCTACATGTACGTGTCTTATTTTAAGAGGTGGGAATATACTAAGTTATGAAGAAAAGGTCAAAATCTTCTTATTCAAATGGTTTCTTAGGGGCTGGGGAGATGGCTCGGTGGAATTAGCGCTTCCCTGGCAAGCGCAAGGACCTGAGTTCAATCCCTGGTTCTGTAAAAAAAAAAAAAAAAAAAAAAACAAAGGTCTCTTATACCCCTCAAAAAAAACACCTCTCACCCCATCTCCATATTAAAATATTTTGATGTTTCTCCTCAAGTTATTTTTTCCTTTCCTGTTTATTGACATGAACAAAGCTTATAGATTTTTAAAATGGCTTTGCAAAATTGTGTGGGCAGAAACCCTGCTAGTCCTAAGTTCCTGCAATTAATAACTACCAAATTAAATGTGAGTTTCACATAAGCTTGAGACAAGCTGGCCTCTGAATGGCCAGTGGTCAAGCCCATGTACACACTGCCCCGCGTGCAGGGCACCATGCAGCCTGGGTCTCTGTGACAACAGAGGGCAGGGAAATATCTGCTGTTCAAATGCTCCAGTCACCTTACCACCCCACGTCCACCTGGATCAGGGCTTCTGAACTCCAGGACAAACGGCTGGGCTTCTGGGGCCCCAAGGGCCACACTGTGCCTGCCTCCTCCTGAGGGTCCAGCGTGGGTGGGCAGAGGAGGAAGTTGCTCAGCTGTCACAAACGATTCCAGGGGAACAGGCCTGGTGTCTGCAAGCAGCCCTGGTGGCCACAGGAGCACTCTGGCACACCGATTGGATGGATGTGGGCTCAGGTGGCTACGGTTCTGGTGCATGTGAGGACAGAGCCCACTTCCACCTGTCGTATCTTTACACCCAGCAATCAGGTGAGAAGCAGACACCTCAAATTCAGCAAGATTTCCTGATTTCCTTTTAGCTTGGGGCTGAGAGATGATGTTCTTTCCTGCCAACAATATAAATCGTGAAGAAAAGGCAGAAACTCAGCTGCCTGATTGACCTGCCCTGATAAGCCTCAGCTCAGAAAACTCCAGAAGCAACAGTCTCCATGACCCTTCACAGGCTGCCCCTTCCAGTCAGCAGAGTGTTTCCATTCTCGCAGGATCAGAAATGACATCTAAGTGTACTGCTGGGCAACCATAGGCCGACCTTGCCCTCTCTGGGCCTCCAACCTGAGGTCTGAACAGTTACCCTTGTTGGCCTCAGAGCTGTCTGCAAAATATGGGAGGCAGCTAAACACCTTTCAAGGGCCCCTGGCTTCTGGTTCCAGCCTGCCACATGCTGGGCGTGTCCTGGGTAAAAGTCCTGCCTGCTCTGGGTGGTCTCTGCCATGAGAGCTGCGGGTATGAACCCCAGGTGTTCTCTGCCTTTCCCTGAGAGGCTGCGACACGAGGATCAGCTGGGATGTGACCTGAAGCCTGGCACCAAATCCAAGCCTGAGCACAGCAGCCCTGGAAGCTGCTTCCGGGCCAGATCATGCCTCATCTCCAGACCAAAGAGCACACCTCTCCACGCAGCGAACCTGATCCAGCACCATGCTCTCCACGCCCACAGAATGGAGCAGATGCCTTGCTCCAGGGTTGGGGGCTCGGCCTGCAGTGTGCTAAGGCCTGCCAGCCCCACTCCCAGATCACCCAGGCCCCCCCAGTCAGGCTCCACCAGAGACATCAAGCTCTCCCATGGGGGCCTTCCCAGGCCAGGACCTCCTCCCTTTAAAATATGCCTGTCTCTCCCGTAAGAAACTTGGCACATTCACAGGCCAGCTAGAATGCCCCCTCACGCCCACAAATCCTTTCTGTAGCCTGTGTCCAGCAGAGGGAAGCCACTTCCTCCATCCTGGAGCCCCTACGCCATAGGCTGTACCCCATAAGGCTCTGGTCCTTCTCTCTGGAGAGCCAGTCTCTGCTGGCTGGACACTGGTGCATGCAGGAACAAGTCCAGGTGGTTACATGAAGAGCTTAAACATTGATCCATTTGGGGTGGAATGCTGCCTCTAACACTAGCACTTGTGGGTTTTTTGCCCATTATGGCAAGTTGAGTTTCTTTTGCCCCATTTGTAACATGGGTAAATAAAACTGTCCTTAAGGGGTTATAACGAGACTAAAATGAACTCAGTGTATGGCTCAAGTGTTTTTTTTTGTTTAAACACAACTTGCTGCACCCATATGGAAGCAGAGTGAGGTGCCCCACTTACCCAGCCAACAATAATCCCTAAGGGCAGAAATCCCCAGCATGGGGGGGGGGGGGATGGCAGAGGCCACAGGGGCTCTTGCCGGCCACCACAGTCCTGTGGGGTGAGCACAGGGCAGCAGTCAGTGGGCTTGGCCAGCATGTCCCAGCATGCCCAGGCAGGGCAGATGGCCAGGGACATTGCCCGCTGGCAGGTGTGGCAGGACATTCCTGGGCACATTCTGTGTCTCTAGGCTTAGCTGGCCTCACCCACAGAGACAGAAGTGAGTGGCAGGGACAAAATGTTTGGGGTCCTGATGCCTCCTGAGCCCTGGAGGATCTGTTAGAACCCGGTGCAAGCAAAGCACTTGTTTAGCATGGGGTGGGGTGTGGAGAGATACAGGCTTCTGCCCTCTGACCATCCCATCTCTCTAAATGATCTAATGCTCTGATGGCCAGAACCCCAGTGCAATGCTCTCAGGCAGCTGGGATGGAGGACTGGTTCTGTATTCTCCACCAGGACCAGGCTAGACCTACAAGAGAGTCAGGAAGCAAGATTCCAGGCTGGGAGCTGCTTCCTTCAAAGGCACAGAAGGTGCCAGGACACTCCCAGAGCTCCAGAGGACCGAGCCCGGACTATGTTCTCTGCCACCAAGTGGGCACAGGAGTGGAGCTCTGCCCCTCTCCAGCTGAACAGCTTTGGGCAAGTCATTTCTACCCTCAGAGCCATGATGTCAGGGTGCTGCTGATCTTGGGGGTTACTGTACAGACCAGATTAAGAGAGGGCGCATGTAGAAACCAAACCTCAAGTTCTCAGTGTACCCAGCAGAACGTGTCCCAGCCTTGAAGGCCTGACCACAGGCTCCGGAAGGGCTGGCCAGGGTGGGTCCCTGTTGCTTTGACTTTCCCAGGGACACACCTCAACATAACTATGGATTTTCTAATACACTTATTTTTTTCCCTTTTGTTCATTACTGTTAAGTACCTGGCATGATCTACAAAGAGCTCCTGCATCACCAGGCATTCAGAAGGTCCAAGAAGCTTTGCAATTCTAGTTAATATTCCTGAGACAGAGGCATAGAGCAGGTACTGACTGGGGCAACCTCTCTACTCCATTAGCTCATCTACCCTGGGACAGGCCCTGCTGCCCCCCTATCTGCACCAGAGAGGCCAAGTTGGCCCAGGCAAACAGGGCAGAGGCTGGGCCAGACCCAAACATGAATCTGGCATCCAAAGGCTACACTTTAATCATCATGTTCCACTGCACTGTTCCCAGAAACATCCGGATTCAGGACAGCAGAAATGCAACCCCCCAGCAAGCCTTGCCTGCCATTTGGTAAAAATTTCCAACTGTAAGCCAGGCATGGTGACACACATCTATAATTCCAGCATCCTGGGAGGCTGAGCTAGGAGGATTGCAAGTTCAAGCCTCAACTGGGTAACTTAGCAGGACCCTGTCACAAAATAAAAAATGGCTGGGGATGTAGCTCAGGAGGAAGGCCCTGGGTTGAATCCCTAGTAACACACTCACTCCCACTACAATAGCTAAAGGCCCTCAGGCATAGTCCCCACACCAGGTACAGAGGCAAAGAAGAACAGGGGAGTCCCCAGGCCACACCTCTGTGAAGGCATCCTTAGATTTTTTTCCAGCATGGCCTCAGGCCTTCTTCCACTCCCTTTACCCAGTATCCCTACAGGCAGCAGTTCCGGGTAGATGGAGGCCGGTGTTTATTCACTAGCCCTGCCCAGCCCAGCAGGGGGTAGGTAAGGACTAAGACAAGGAGGGCCTCAAGGTTCCCCCCAAGGAATGTACAGGTCTTAGAGCTCCTTAAAGCACTCTAAATCTCACACATTGCTTCTAGGTAAAAACTGACTCATAAAGAAAATTGGCTCCTGAGGTTGAAGTGAGCAAAGTCCACTCGTCCATCATTACCTGGAATCTTACCCTGTTCTGGGAACGAAGGGTGTTTCTGGTTTATTCTTATGTTCTGGCAGCCAAGACCTCTGCATGATTATAGAGCCAACATTTACTAAACGTTTACTCCAAGCTTCCAGGGGAAGCCCCAAAGCCTCACATCAACCTTGGGAGGTGCAGTACTGTCACTGCAACCTCAGGATCCTGCCAGAAGCACAAAGGATGAAAGTGGGAGGGTGCGGAAGCCAGAGATCCGAGTCCAGGGCTGGTGCTAACCACCATGCAGTATGTTCACGAGGGCAGGGGGAAGGGAAAGAGGAGGAGATCACCGGCAAGGCAGCAGCCCACCCAGCAAGCAGGTGTCCTGGGGGGGATGCAGCTGATCCACCCACAGCAGGCCCTCAGCCAAATTCAGAAAGGGGGACTGCCCATTCCTAGACACTCCCCTGGAGCCAGCCTCCAGGTGAGGAAAGGTGTAAAGCAAGGGAAGCCGAAAAGCTCAAAGGAGAAGGCAAAGCAGAGAAACAGCCCTGGGTGCAGAGTCCACAGCAGCTTCCGGAGGGACCCAGTCTAGGCTTCAGTCCCTCCCTCATGCACGTGTCACACTAATACAGCACACACTTTTCCTCTCTCCACCATTCTGGCCTCACTTCAACATAGTGCAATTCCTACAATGGCCAAGGCTGCTGCTGCCAGGGTGACTCTGAGTCTCCATGGCCCTGCTGCACCCTGGGTGGGGTATGCTGTGAACACAGAAGACGCCTACCCCTGGGGGGGGGGGCGACCTCTGGCCTTTAGATTGCACTGGCTAAGCACAATTCAGGAAGTGAGCCTACTCTCTTACAAGAATGTCTAATGAGGGGGCCTGCCCCTTAGCTCAGTTCTTTAAGTGGCTGCTTCAACAAAGCAATCAGGCTCAGGTTGCTGTGGTTCAATCCCCACAACTCAAGCCAGCCAAACCTGCCCTGAAGGCATTCGGAGCCAAAAAAAAAAAAAAAAAAGAATGTCTAATGATTTGGAAAAGGCACAAGTGACTACCACAGAAGAGCTGCTGGACAGTATGACATCAGCTACAGTCCACGTTCACTTGGACCCAAGAGGAGCTTGGAAACAAAGACTCTAAAAGTAGAGACCTGTTCTTCACTCTCTTCTAAGCAGAGAGAGCCAACAACACCTAACACTCCTAGGACCTAGACACTGCCAGGCACTGCACTAGGAGCTTATTAGCACTCCATGGGCCAGTGGCTCCTTCAGACCCTCCGGGGGAGCAAATGCCTACATTTCTATTTTGTTTGGGTTTTTTTATTCTTTTTTTTAATTTATTTGATACAGAGTCTTGCTATGCAGCTCAGACTCATAGTGATCCTCCTGTCTCAGCCTCCCCAGCACTGGGACTACAGGCATGTGCCACCATGCTCAGTTTCAGGCCATCATGGTGTGCGGTCCCAGGGACTGAACTCAGCTCTTTGTGCTTACCAGGCAGACACTTAGGCCACTGAACTACCTCCCCAGCCCGGCATTCCTGTATTGTAGATGAAGAAATTGAGACCTTGAGGCTGAGGAGCCCGTGAAGGTCACTGGCTGGACAGTGAGCAGCCTCAGGGCTCACACCAATCAAATGAGGTAATGCACACCCTGCAAATGGAGTGTGTGTTCAAGGAGGGAGCTACTGGAGCCCAAGTGGCAAGTCTCAACAGCTGCAGCAAGCGATGGCCAGAAGGTTTGGGCCCAGAACTGTCATTCCTATACCCTTCAAGAACACTGTCCTGCTGGGCGTGTGACTTTGTTACAATCTGCTATGTAAGCCAGTCAGGAGGCCTCAAGAAGGCTGTCCCAGACAGAGAGGACAAAACCAGTGCCAGTGTCTAGATAAATCTGCAGGGACAGGCCTCCTCTCATGACAGCTCCGCCAGGTTCAAGACTTGGGTAGGAGACAGAGATCTGATTTTGCTGTGATAGCCTGCCACATGACAGATGCCACCACTGCAAGCCTGGCACCTCCCTCTTGCAGCAGAGCCCGCCCAGCAATGGGTGGCATACCAGCAATGCTGCCCCAACAGACAGTGCTTAGGTGGCTTGCAGGCCTAACACTCAGCGACAGCCACAGCCAGCCAGGCTGCTGCTCTTCAGCAGCAGTGTCCCCTAGCGCACAAAGAATTGGATGTCCTTCAGGTTAGTACTTCCCACGGACACAGGTACACACACAACTAATGCTCACAGATGCTGAAGCAACTGAAGTGTTGTATGCAGCTGAATTAGAAATATTCTAGGCAGTCAGACAGGGCCAGGCCCTCAAGGAGACAAGATGACTTTGCAACTTGGAACAGACGGACACTCCCTATGTGCCAGACCCCAAGACAAAAGAGAAAACAAATACAGCTACATACTTCCCTAGGGATGGGCAGCAGGGATTGATATTCTAAATAGGTATCAATCACCTTGAAAGAGCCCAAATGAGTCATTAACTCACCCCCCAACAGGAAGAGACCCTGTCCTGTATTCATGCCCATTTGCTATGAGTCTCACTTCCTCATTTGGTACTGGATTTAATCAGTTTTACCTGAACAGTGGTGCTTGTAATCTCATTGGTTGACCATAGCTTTGTCCCACCTCATGCCTACCTAAGCGAGTTCCTATTTTCTTCACCACCTTAGATCCACCTCACCTTACCACATGGTTTTACTCTATAAAAGTCCCTGGATCATTTTCTAAAATAGACCACATACTGGTCCATAGGTCATGCTTAAGTATATGCAAGAAAACAGAAATTATCCCATGCACATTATCTG
>NW_004524586.1:19213981-19279620 GCF_000260255.1 Octodon degus | reverse complement strand
CTCCTGGATAGGAAGAACCAACATTGTGAAGATGGCCATACTCCCAAAATTGCTGTACAGATTTAATGCAATCTCTATCAGACTACCACCGACATAACTCACAGACCTAGAGAAATCATTCCTAAAATTTATCTGGAACCAGAAAAGACCTAGAATAGCAATGGCAATTCTGAGCAATAAAACCAAGGCAGGAGGCATTATAAAAGTCCCTGGAAGAGACAGCTTCCTGGGGACCACCCGCTGGGGGGCGGGTGCCTTCTGTCCCTCTCTCAGACAGGCGCTTTCTTTCCCTCAATACATATATTCTGCTCATAACTTCAGTTTATTTGTACAATTCATTCTTTGGTTTTAGAGAACATGAACTCGTCCCAGGTACTTTCAGGTCAAGAGTTTCATTTTTCCCCTATTTCAAAGGACATTGACTCAAGTAAGGTAAGGTGCCTTCTCTCTCACATACCTAAAGAGTGACTTTCACTCTAACCATAAGCTAGCGCTTTGCCACAACTGCTCCCACAGAGCGGGGTGAGTCTAGACACCCTCTTTACATTGTGGCATCCAACCATGACAGGCAGGCCAACTATGTCTCCACTTTATTTGTGCTCCTTTCCTAGAGTTAATCTTGGGCAGTGTCCCCACTAAATGAGACCTCGAATGTTTTTGTGAAAGAAAAAAACAAAAACAAAAACCTGACTTTCCTGAAGGGCTATCAGCACCTGTCCAGCAGAGTCACTGACATGTACCTCTTTAATTACTATCACCTTGAGAAGATCTTAGAAAAGAGAGTGAAAAAGACATAAGTTCCTTGCTGGTTGACAAGAAATGATGCTAACTCTGTCTCCAGAGAAGTATCAGTGCAGCTCAGGTTAAAGGAAAATTGCAGAATCAAGAATCACACTCACCCAGCTGAAAGCAAGAAAGCAACTTCCAGTGGACTGGAGAGGAAAAATTAATTGCAGCTTTGGAAAACCTTTCTCCAAGGCAGCAGGGCTGAGGGCTGCAGAAGCCAGCTTTGCCCGGCAGCTTTGCCCAGCTCTCAGCAGCTCCTGCTGTTCACCACACGCAGGTGGCTGCCGAGTTTCCCAGGGCTTCTGGGCACAGTGACTGTGCCTCACTCTTTCAGCATGGCTGCAGGAATCTATACAGGTCCACTTAAATCAGTCTGAGGATATGAAAGGCTCCATCACTCGCTGCCTGGGACCAGCCGCTCAAACAGAGACCCGGGAGGGTCAGCAGGCGGGCACAGGGCCGGGAAGACAGTGCCAATTAAAAATCTGAGGCAGTGGGCCTTTCTCTCTCTCTCTTGTTTTCATTCCTACAGCTACATTGTGTCCACTGGCAGCAGGTTCCAAAGGCAAGGCGCTGTATTCACCTCCCCAAGCTTTAGAGCAGCCAGGCTAATTAAAAGTGCGGTTCCCTCCCAGGCAGCTCCTGGAGAGGAGTGAAGACCAAAGGCTGAAGGCAAAGCGCAATTGTGTCTGCTGGCAGGACCGGCCCTTCAGACCACTCCCCATCTTCCCATCTCCTGAGCCACAGGGAACAGGGAGGGAGCAGGGCCCCACCTGGGAATCTGGCCCAGCAGAGGATGTTCCCTAAGGTTCCTGGAAAATACTGATGTCTCCTGCATGTGCTTGAGGCCTCCAAACTTGGTGGGGAGTGGAGGTAGGTGGGCCAGCCTGCAGCGCACACAGACTTGCCTACAAGCTGCTCCCTGGGCCTGGTAAAGAGCAGCCCATCAGCCAGTGGTCACTGCTCAAACTGACATAGCTGGAGAAAGAAGGAGCCCTAGGCTGTCCACCTTCCAGCTGTTTAACCACAGCCTGGTCATTCAGCTTCTCTGAATCTGTTTCCACCACTGAAAAAGTGAGAAGAAAGGCATGTTTGCTGAGTCAGCTGGCCACATGGCGCCCCCATTGCAGCTAAGGTTGTGACCACTCACCTTAGTGCCACCAATGGCCACGGCCCCCCAAATGCTCTGCCAACAAACTCAGAAGCTTAGGTCTTCAAAGGCAAATCAGAACCCTCCAGAGAGGTCTGGGGACAATTCACTGTCCTCCCCGTCCCTTCAGAATTCCAGAACAGCCCCTGCCCAGACATGGATGAAGATGTGGGTGGCAACTCTGTTCTTTCAGCAAAACACATGTTAATTCCGGCTGACCTGCCGGGCATTCAGCAGCCCTTCTCCAAATTAGTGCACACTCTTCCCTGCAAGAATGACTGAAAAATGCACTGCTCAAAGGTTTTTGCCACAGAGTGGCCTGGGAAGCGACTTCCCTGGGCTGCAGGAGAGGCTCAGGTTTCCGGATGGCTCGGTGATTATCAGCAAAGCCCTGGACCTTGCCTGGGAGGGTGGCTGGGTCCCGGGGGGTGGGGGTGGGGGTGGGGTGGCAGTGTGCCTTCAATGAGGGAGAGGCAGAGGAGGGCTGTGTGGGCTGGCTTTTCCAGCCAGAGCCTCCTCTGCTCAGGCAGAGACAGAGAGGACAATGTGCTGTCTCCTCTGCTGCAGACCTGGCACTGCCCAGAACAGCTGCCCTCAAGTGGTTGAAAGTGGCCCCTGCCTCACCCAGCATCACACGGCCGGCCTTATTTCCCCTGGAAAGCCAGGCAACAGAGGCAATGAGCGTGTTGCCTACAGGGCAAGAATCCAGGCCCACAGGCAACACACAGAGGTCACCTGCCCTGGGGGCAGAGGCAGAGTAGTGACCAGGCTCAGCTATGAGGGAGGATTCCCCAGGTGCTGTGGCCTGAAAGAGGCTGGCCTGAGCCCTTCCTGCAGAGTACAGCTGAGGATCCAGGAGCTCCCTGTAAGCCTTGGGTACAGGGCGGGCTCCACCTTCATCTCCACCTGTGGTCACATCTGTCTGTTCTCTGAAAAGCAGGAATACTGGTCCAGCTCCCTCTAATTTTTTAAAATGAAAAACTGAAAGCAATAATAAGAACAGCACTAATTCTAACCAAGTCTCAATCTGCAGACAAACACAAAGACTTGGCCCTTAAAACAGGCTCCAGTGTGGGCCTGGGTTGTGTGCAGCGAGCGCCCTGTCCTGTTTGCTGGACAGTCTCCCCCGCCTGGGGCAAGGGTAGTGGGTAGCAGCCAGCACTGAAAGCAGGCAGGTGATGGTAAACTGAGTAGGGCTTTGGTCAGGCGGTTGCTAAGATCTCTCCGAGAATCCTGAAATCCTGATTAATGGGCAAGATGGCTCCATGCTTTGGCACTGGAACTCAGGCGCCTTTTCTTATGAAAAGCGGCAACGCACACTGCTGGCGGCTGTCTGGCACAGTGCCTGCTTGCCTGGCCTCGCGGGAGGGGCTCAGGGGAGACCCTGGCATCATCCAGGAGCCAGCAGAAATGGGAGAAGCCACCAGACAATGTTACCATCTTTATCCTGGGGACACGGGCTCAGGATTGGACAGGAAAGAAAATGTAGACCAAACAATGGTTAAAAAAAAAAAAAAAATCCCATCCTAGGAGGCAGCCAGGCCTGCACCATCCACATCTCCAGGAACCAGATGCTCTGCTGTCCAGCTCCACCCCAGCCCACTTTACATTCTAGCCAAGGAGGGTCCAAACGGGAACCTCTCCTTTGTCATTATAGATTCAGAAGGAGCCTTCTTATCTGAAGGAAGCAAACAGCAGCCACAGCTGCTGTCACCAGCAGGTTCAGGACTTTCGCCCTTCCAGTCAGCAGCTCTCAGCCACAGCAACGCTGTGTCCAGGTGACCATCGCCTGTCAGGACTGGGAGGGAGTGGCCACTGTGAACACCTAGTGGGGAGTCCAGGGAGCCCACAGTGCGGGGCAACTTTCCATTCTCCCAGCAAAAAAAGATGACACCACAACAGCAGCAGTGTTGGGCTTGAGAATGTCTACTTTGCCCTTCAGCCCTTCTGGTCACCTTTGGAAGAGTGGCTGGCACTGTGTTAGGCAGGAAAAGAAATGGTTCAGCCATGAACAATGAATGGGACACAGCTGCCATCTCAGCACTGGACAAGGCTGAGGTGGGAGAATCAAGCCCAGCCTGGACAACTGAGTGAGTCTGTCTCTAAGAAGTAAAAAGAAAAAAAAAAAAAAAAAAGGAACCAAGCAAGCAGGGGGAGGAGAGGGGACAGAGCGAAAAGGAGAACAAACCAGAGAGAAAAAGGGCTCAGGATGGGCTCAAACATTTTCCCCGGGCCTCAAACGCCCAATGGAGGCAGTAAGAGAAGCATGCAATTCCACAGCAGGGCACACAGAGGAGGCAAATGGCCCTGCCTGCTGGTCGTGCCCGGGCTCCCTAAGGCTCCCCTGGCACTGTACAGCTCCTACCACTTCTGCTCTGTCCCTTTTGCTCCATCCTTGGACCTTTGGAACAGTAGGCCAAGAGCTAAAGACCAAGAGCCTAAGACACAACATGAGGTTTGCAATGGACGTAGGGTTCCCAGCAGTGTCTCTGCTCTCCAGCCTGGTGACAATGGCTGCTTTTCCTCTCAGTGCCAGGAGACCTAACCTCCACCCAGCCCTCTCCTAAGAACTCTAACTTCCTTTCTGAGTTATGACCCTGTAATCCCGGGAAACTTTGCTTGGCTGCTTTTGGAGACTGGAAGTAGTCACAAGGGATGCCCAGGGATTCTGGGCACACTGTCATTTCTTCCATGCTGCACAAATGACTATGATAAGCAAAGAGTCTAAGTTTGGGTGCATGTGTGTCACTCTCTCTCTAGGTCTAAAGTGAGAGCCCAGTCACAGGCTCAAGGTGCCCGGACTCCCTTGAGATCAGCCCAGGGATCAACACAGAGGCAACATGTCAGCCTCCCAGCAGGGACCTAACCAAACGACTTCAGCGACCCCGCACCAAGTACCAGGGACCCCAGAACAGCAGGAGACCTGCCTGAGAGGAGCAGGGCAGCATGTGCCGGGCACGGCCTGTGCCAGGGATTTGGAAAGTACAATCTCCTTTCACTTGGACTGTTTTCCTGAGGGATTCACTTTACTATCATCCCACTGCATAAACAGGGACTGGGCCTGCGTGAGCTGCATGAATCGTTAGCAGAACACCAGGGCTAACCTACCCCCTCTGCACAGCCTTCCCTGGGCCCCGACCCTTAGCGGTTTCCCCTGCTCCTAACCCCATCCCCTAGATTAAAATCATTGGGTTCTCTGGGGTCTCAAGCTGAATGCTGATTTGTACACTTGGAATCTCCACATTCATTGCAAACAGCAACCTTCAGTTAGACAGGAAAGATGATTTCCTGAGCACCCAAGACCACTGACATGAACATGATGTCCTTTTAACAACCTCAAGAGGAGGAATGAATGTTGCCAACACGCACGGGTGAAGCTGAAGCTCAGAGGGGAGGTTTTGCCCCCAGAGTCACAGTGAGGAAGTAGCAGAGGTCCAGACACCCAAGCTCTTTCCACACCCTCTGGAAAGGCTTGCATCTCCCCTAAGGTCCTCTCCCAGCACTTCTTAGGAAGGGCTGAGTGTGGACCCAAGAGACGACTGCCTGTGATGAAGCAGGGAAAACACTGCTGGCCCCATCCAACACACGTGTCACTCAGGTGTCAGAGCTGTGCATGATTCAGGGCTCCCTATGAGGTCTAGGACAGCCAGGAAGGCTAATACGGGGCATGCCCGACACCGCACTGAGCGACCAGCCAGCAGGGGGACCCAAATAGAGACAAGGATGGGAAGGAAGTGGGTGTGGGCAAGGACAGTATCAACAGGAAATGCATTTGGAACATGCCTTCTGGCAGGCTGAGGCCTGGCTACTGCCGCCTCCAGACTTCTGCATTCTTGGTTCTCCCTCAGATGTTGAAAATCTGTCTCCTTCTGCAGGACAAGATGGCCTCAAGAAAACCTCTCTCTGGCAGCACTGGCAGGGGGGCAGCTTCTAGGAAACTGTATACTGAGGATCCTCAACTCTGGGAACATATGTCAGAAAATCCTCAGCTCGGCACCACAGCTGGGGCATGGCAAAGGGCCAAGGCTGGAGCGAGATACCCAAGATGGAGAGGAACAGATGGGCACTGGCCACCTCCAGACCCAGGTGGCCAGCAACCATAAGCTTACAGCCTTTTTAGAGAGAAAAGGCAGGGCTGAGGTGACGAAGGCCAAGCCTTGTGCAGCCTGCTGTATTCTGGCCCAGCTCTGCCACTGCATGCCTTAAGTCATCACTCATCTCCTTCCCCTCCAAGCTGCCATCTCCCACTGTAAAATGGCAGTGGTAGTCTCTGTGCTGCCTACCTCTCAGGACCTCCATGAATCCTCAAAGGAGCTGCAGGCAGGAACCCGGTGAGGCCAGGCCCTGCCCATGCGATGTCCAGACCGCCTGTGCACACTGACCAGAGCTCTCAGAGGGGCTCCACTTGTTTTGCAATGAGCACTTGGGCTCAGAGAGGTTAAGTAACTTGCACAAGGTCCTACAGCTAGGAGTCTTAGAGCACAACTCATACCCAGCCCACCTGCCCTGTCTGCTCAGGGCTCCTCTGCCACTGACAGGCTGAGCTGGGATTAGCAACTGTGGGAAGCTGCCTGGGAAGAGAAAGCACCACTCCAGCCCTGAGGAATGTACAGTGTCACTGGAGCCCAGTAGAAAGTACTACCACAACAAGCCAGTCACTCAGAGGCTCAGACAAGGGCAGAGGAGACAGGATAGAACCAGCAGAAAGAGATGAGCACCTATCCTCTCAACTTGCAGGGACAGCTGCAGACTGGCTGGCTGGGAGTACGCCAAGGGGCAGGGTAGTGACTGGCTCCCTGTGTGACCTTGGGCAAAGGGCCTAGCCTCACTTTCCAGACCTTACTTTCCCCAGATACACAAAGATAGGTCTCTTTTCAGCTCTTGAGACTTACAGGCTCCAACTGCGACCTTCTGCACCGACCCCTTCAACCTTGACTGTGGGAAGAAGAAAACCAGCCCTGAATTTAAAAAAAAAAAAAAAAGTCCTATCTTCCAAGAGGAAGATCCTATTGTCTTGGCAGAAGCCTCTGCACAGTATACTGACCAGCTAGTATGGCTCCCTCTGGTTGCCAACCTGACCAAGCAGGCCAGGGGTAAAGGGGAGTGGGAGCTGCGGCTGCAGGCCCTGGCAGTGGCCGAGGCCTGCTGCAGTGAGGGGAAGGAGCACGTGGCCCCGGCCACCTCCCCAGGAGTCACAGCTTTTCTGCCAACACACGTTTCCACCACTATACACCAAAAGGTATATAGTGGCCACGGTGCTGCCAGGAACAGCAGCAGCTCCAGTTGTACTTCCAGGGTGAGCCTAGTCAGCCTGCACAACGAGGGAAGGACAGCAGCCATCACAGTGCCCAATCAGAAGCAGCAGGACTTATAGGTATAGAACAGCCCTCCCTGGAACTCAGACTGACACTGCCTATGACCTCTCTGACCCATACCAGGAAATGTATGTTTTATTCTGTTCTTTTAGATTGGAGAAGCGACTACCTCCAGATGCACACAGGTCCCAGGAAGTATGCTGTACACTTCAGGTCCTCATGTTGCCTCTAGGGGGCAGACACTGTTACACCTATTTTGCAGATGAAACAATTGAGGCCCAGAGAAGTACGGCAACTTGCTGAGGACCCCTGCAGCAGAGCTGGGAATGACCCCAGGGCCTCTTGCTCCCAGGCTGGCTTCCCTTCCACTTGCTTTTAGATCTCCAGTCACCTATTAGTCTATTTATAGCACTGGGGAGGTAAAGCTGCAACGAGACGATTTGGCGACAGGTACAGATGACATAATTATCTACCAGATGACTTTTCTCCCTAATGGAGCCAGAATATTTTATTCTTAGTAATCTAATTTAAGTACAGGATAATTTTATGATACTGTGGGCTCTGCTCTACTCTCAGAGAAAGCACTAAGGAGACAGATTTCTGGGAGAAAAAAACTCTATCCATTGGACAAGGCAAAGGTAATAGGCAACTTTCTCCCCAAGGGTCAGAGCCCAGCTGCTGTGTCACCTGCGAGGACAGGTGTCTGTGACTCTCAGAGAGCGAGGCAAGAGCCCAAGTCTTCCCTTGACAACTGGGTTCTCCACAGTAGCGGAGGGTGGTGACAGTCGTGAATGGTGAAGGTGACAATCATGATGGATATGGTGATGATGGGGACGAAGCCAACTGTGTCGGGTGCTTTACGCCCTTCAGCTAATATGATCACACCACCCCGAGGAGGCAAGTCGTCCTTGCCCTTTTCTTACAGATGAAGAAACCGAGGCTCTCAGAGTTTCCGTAGCAAGGAGAGGCTGTTTTCTCTCACATGGCCCCAGTGACCCACTCCAAAAGAGATGCTATGTCTTCTACAAATGATCATCTCCCCAGCACAAATGTCCTGAATGTCCCTCATAAGCCTCAATCCCTTCACTAGCAGCCATTTGTTTAAAGAAACAGGTTTATCTGCAAGGAAGGAGTTTATTCTCCATCCCCTAGATTCTCTCCTGGAAAGTGCGGGCCAGTGGGTGCTGGAGTCCCTGACGGGCTCCGCGCAGATGACTCAGCTGCGCCAGACACAGCTCAGACACCTCGAGGCCCAAGCAGCACAGAGAAGGGGGCAGCAGGCCAGAGCAGCAGAGCAGGGCCACTTGCACGCCAGCACTCGGGCAAAATCAAATCCAGCCTCAATCTCTCACTCTGGACCACGAGTAAGCAAAGCAAGGAGACCCTTCCACCCTTTCCGCAGGACCTTCGCAATGGGCTACTGCAGACCTCCAGAAGTTAGGATCCCAACGGCCTCCTATCCTTGTTCCATTTCTACCTGATATCAACACGCAGGAGGCCAGGAGGACCCGAGCTGGCCAGAGATGCCACCTAGAGTCCTCCTGGGCCTACTCTGACCATCAGGCTGAGTACAGCAGCCAGAGGCATGCAAACACGAGGCTGTCCCTACCCTCGCTCCTGACCCCTGGCACTGTGGCCAGGAGCCAGAGCCCACAAGAGCTCTTGTGGATCCAGCCCACACACCCTGCTCTCCCACCCAGCCATGGCCTTGCCTCCCTGGCACACAACTCGGGCCCAGTGGCATTGTCATTTCCACCCAGGGGAAGTACAGTGGAGATGGTCAGCTGACTTCCTGTCTTGGGAGCCTGACTCCTTGGGAGGGACAAGGTCAAAAGCGCTGGCTGTGAGCCTCCCTGCAGACACCTGGCTCCTGCCTGCCAAAGTCTGGGGACACGGCTCTTGCTGCCCACACTGACCAGGCCTGGCCTGTTCAGGACGACAGCCTGGAACGGCAGCTGCTTTCAACCCATAGGCCTTTGTATTCTGGCTTGTATTCATCCTTGATCTGTAATGCACCCAATGTGTGCCAGACCCTGTCCTACAATTGGACCCAGAGACCCGCAGGACAGGCCCCCACCTTCTAAGAATGCCCTCCTGAAGGGTACATCTGGGCAGTTTCAAAGGCAGCACAATTTGGCTCCATCCATGTAGAACAGGAATAGCATTCCTAGGAAAACGGCCTACATCTCTCAAGTTCTTTATAGCCCTCTCTTTCATTTGTGGCCTGAGACTTACTCAAGTCTGTCCTGGCCTGTTGTGCCTGGCAACAGCTATGAAAACCTAAATTTCACAAAACTACCTGATCCACCTCAGGTCTGAGCCATACAGCAGTTCTCAAACCAACTGGAGTCTTGGTGAGTAAAGCTCACACTGCTGCCCCATGGCAGAGTAGCTGTAGCCACAGCCTCTCTCCCATGGGCTCTGGCCATGAGGAGGAACTGATCCCAGCCTGCCACCAGTGATGACAACCTTCTGGGTGACCATGGCCCAGCCATTTCCCTCCTCGAGGCCTTGGCAGATTCACCAGCAGAGTAAAGATGCTGAGTGAGGCCAGTGACCTTCAGAGTTTCCTGGCACTGACATCCCAGAGCTAATAACTGCTAGTCTCATTGTTACTGGGAAAGGATGGTGTGTATCTTAACAATCACAAAGGAGTTTCACGGTGGCGGGCTTACAACAGCACCCTCACCTTCTCTAGTCCCCAAGTAAGGGAGGGTCTCCATTCCCTCACAACAGAGAGGAGCAGGACTTCTGGGGAAACCCAAGCAGACCAGAGAGGCAGCTGCCCATTTCCAGATGACACATGCGGGCTCATCCCTATGACTGCACACACACACGGGATACGCTACACTGGGATAAAGCCTACTGAGCAAGCACTCCTGAGGAAATGCTGACAAAAGGGCTTGACTGGGCTTGAGCGCCCAGTTGTGTTGGCCATGGGAGACTTTGCTGCCAGGCACTGAGAGACCCAGGTGCCCATGAGGCTAGGACATTTTCCAACTGGGTTCCAAAGACTCTGCAAAGAACTCAGCAAAAGGAGCCTCAAGGGCCACCTGCCTTCATGTCATGTGCCCCACAACACTGTCAGGATCGTGTTCTTCAAAAACTAACAGGGCCAGGGATATAGCCCAGTAGCATAAGTGCCTGCTTAGCAAGCTCAAAGTCACCCCTGAGTTTGGTCCCCCATACTGAAAAAAAAAAAAAAAAAAAAAAAAAGAAAGAAAAGAAAAGAAAATATACACATCAAAAACTGAACATGATTTCTGTCCTGGAGAAAGCCTTAAGTTTGCAGGTTTGACAGTTTCCAGTTGGGAAGCTCACAGTTCCAGGCTAGCCAGAAAGAGCTATCTTCCAGATTTCTGGAGGACCCATTTCTGAGGCCAGGGTAAGTGGCTCCTGTCCCAAGAGGAAGGCGGGTGCAGCTAGGGCTGGGCACGAGGCCCTTCAGGGTCCTGGGGAGCCAGACCTCTCTCCATCCTACTTCTAGGGTGCCTGATACTGCCTGCAGTGCACAGAGGCCCAATGAAGTCTTGCCAGCAAGACTTGGAAGGATCAGACTCAGGCACAGCACAGAACTGGATTCAAGCCTGTCTTAGCCATTCCTCACTGTGTGACCCAGGGTAGGCCCTTACTTTGCCTATCTGAATGGTGTGCACGGAGCCCACCTCAGAGAGGCTCCTCTGAGGAAGAAATGGGACAAGGTGGCTCTGAGGTGTTGGGTAAATGGAGGGAACTATACAGTGACTAAGTCTGCCATGCTTGTCATCTGTGTCAAGGCTGGCAGTGCCATATTCTCCAGCTTGTTTCTATACTGACCAGCACTGGCCGGAATGTGGCAGATAAACCCCTGAGACTGGTTTCCACCTGGCAGGCTTCCGGTGCTGGCCAGACAGCTCCTGTCAGCACTCTTGCTGAAGCAACGTTGACAGGTTGCTCTGTGGACACAGGACAGGCTCTTCCGAGCTGTTAAGGAACCCACTGGTGATACCAGCCACTAGCCAGGCTGCCATATATCCCTTTATTTGGAAAAAAAAAAGTGTACTTCTGGAGGCTCTTGGGTATTACACTAAAAAAGACCTGAAATCATTATCAAAGGAAATAATTACCAAGCATTAAATGACAAAACCTCACATGATGAGCTAAACACTGCCTGGCAGAGGCTAAGTACAACTGTCATCCTGAGGCAACAGTACAGCACTCAGATCACAAAATGACTCAGAGCCTGGGGCCTGGCTGTCCCTCCCAGCCCTGGGACTGAACAGTGGCATTCCTCTCTCCACGTCATGACCAGAACCAGACCACAACGGAATATGAGCTCCAGGAAAGGGATACCTCTGACTTAGAACAAGTAGAATGGCGTTAATGCCCCCATCCACCTTTTCCATGCTCCACTGCCAAGCACCACGGGGTACTGCACACACAGTAGGCACTTCAGAACTCAGCCTGCACCAGAAAGCCTGCCTCTGCCTGGGGCCCATGGTCTCCTTCCAACCTTGCAGCTCGGGTGGTGGCGAGAACTGACTCCCTTCCCGTACCAAGGAGTAGCCAGCTCTGAGGACAGGTGCTATACTTGGGTCACATTGCAAGGGGTTTGGCCCCTCAAGGCCTCTGACTTCCTGTTCCCCTGCCTCCAAGTTCCTGTGTTTGCAAACATACTGGGTTAGGGTTGAGGTGGCCCCTGCATGACTCTGCTTTCCTTGTTCACAGACTGACTGGGTAAGTTCATGCCAGGTCATCTGGACTTATTTTAAAAATCAGGATAGGAAAAAAATAATAAAATCAAATCAGGATAGGCAAGAATGGCATCATGAGTACTTTGCCAGCAGTTGAACTACTGTGGTCCATGGGTCTCAAAATAGCAACTGGGTTACAGGAGTCCCAGGCACACACAGGCTAGATTTCTAGGCAATCCTATCTTAGCCTTTGGGGACACAGACTCGGACCCAATGGTGGGGGCTCACTTTCCCTGCTGCAAAGCAGACAGCCCACTGGGAGGCACAGCACATCTACATAAACACAGGCGTGGCATCACAAATGCGCTGAGCAGGTGAAGCACCTAACAGCCACAGACCTGCTGGATATCAACAGGAATCCTAGGGGCTCTGGGACCTGACAGTTCTTTGTCTTTTCTCATGAAAACATTTCAATCCATGGACTTTCTCAAGCCAACAGCTGCAGGACCATGGGGTTCTGAGGAAGGAGGAAGAGCCAAGTGCTGGGACTCTGGAAAGCAGCCCCTCCTTGGAGCACACCCCACCCTCCAGGTGATGGGCCACCACTAGCCAGAGAACTGCTTGGCCCTGACTGGAGGAGGTCTGCCCAGTGTAAGTGGGTATCCAGCCACCAGTTCTTTGCCAGGCACCCTGCCCAGCCACCACCACGCGTGCCAGCCTCTTTAAGTCCCTCATTCCACCTCTCCAGGGAAAGTCTTCTGCATCTCTGCCCAACACCTCATTAACCATAGTCCTCGTCTCTATACCATTCATGCTGTCTGGCAAGATCTCTGCTCCTGTTACTACTGATCTATACTACATGGAAGTTTCCAGAAAGCAGGGTCCTTAGCTACACTGTATCTTCAGGGCAAAACGCAGTGACTGCACACAGTGGGGATGTACCACAGGGACAAAGCCATCTAGAAGGCAGGGAATGGTGTCTTGCTTC
This sequence comes from Octodon degus, assembly GCF_000260255.1. Classification (NCBI taxonomy): domain Eukaryota; kingdom Metazoa; phylum Chordata; class Mammalia; order Rodentia; family Octodontidae; genus Octodon; species Octodon degus. Next base: position 19,266,708 of record NW_004524586.1, on the reverse strand, counting down.
CACTGTTTCTGCTCTAGGGTACCCAGCTCACAGCAGTTTGTCAGGAAGATGTGCTGTGTTAAACAGTTGACAGAGAGAAAACTGAACTAGGTCCTTCAGGGACACAGGAAATTCAGGAGGAAGCTTAAATTCAGCCATTGGAACAGGGTCCCAACCCTAGGAGAGATGCACATGTAATGCAAGTGCATCCGGCTCTGCTCCCACACATCACACCCTCTAGGTGTGCGTGGCAGTGTGGTGGCATAGCAGACCCCACAAATGCACGTGTCCTGAATGATCATGTAGGCTGAGGGCCCTGGGGAGCCCTCTGTAGTGGAAGCACAGGTGTCCAGGTCATCACAGCCATAACAGAAGCACTAGCTTGGAGACAATGACAGTTAGAATGGCTTCTCCCAACTCATGTGCAGACTGCCATGTGGGGACGTGACTGCAAGGACAGTGTGCACTGCCTGGGCTGGTACTTCAGAGTCCTCCTGTAGGGGAAACGACTGTTCTGTAGATGGGCCGAAACATGGGGCCCAGCCAGGCCAGCTCACAGGCCCCTTCTGCATGCACAGCATGGCTGATAGTCCTATGTGACACACGTCCTGCACTTGGTGGGTTTGTGCACTGTGGTGCAAACAAGGAAATAGCACTATTATGAACTAAGAATATAAGAGCATTTACAGAGTGTGGCTTGGGTGGCCTTAAAAAAGCAAGTCTTTTTGCATAAGACCAAGAATTTTTTTAAACTACATAACTGCTTTTCTTATTGCACAATGAGAAAGCTCACAGTTTTCTGTTTAATTAGTGGCTTTTTCATGTCCCCTGTTTAGAGGGACAAACTGTTGTAATTCCTCTATACATGGTAATATGCTGACTATTTAAAATCTGAGCCACGGGTAGATGGATGTTCAAGAAGAAGGCGGTGGTGACGGAAAGCAAGAGACAGGAAAAGGAATATTGTGGGACTGTCCTGCTTCAAGGTTGTGTATGGTGAGATTTTTGGACTTATGTGCAAACATGAGAAGCATAGAATTCTTTATCCTATTTTTTAAAATATAATCTAATTTTTAAATGTTTTTTTATCATATTCTGTAGGGACTTAAAGTTCAACATATCAATACTTGATGAAAAATACCTGTTCCTTATTATGCCTAAGATGTTTGAAATGCAGTGAGATAGTGAGGTTAAGATTGATAGCCCAAATTGTTTGATAATAACAATAAGCTTTTCTTCTGGATGGTTTGCAGACCAAAATTAGAGAAAAAGGAGGGATACAAGGAAAGCCAACATTTTGGCCCTAGCCTTCTAAGGTCAATTAAGACTCAGGACATATGAGAACTTATACTGTAACGTCATGTACCTCGGTAGTGTCCCAAATTTTCTGATCAAGAAGATTATGGGGCCAAAGAGGAAAGTGATCGATGACATAGAGTGGGTCTAAGGAGAGTCACATGGGGAGAAGATACTCTCTCAGGCTTTCACAGAGAGCACATTGGCCAAGTATTGGCCGTGACTCATCCACATGGCTGCACTGATAAAAGTTCTACAATTTGAGGTACAGGATCTCAGGACAAATCCTGAGGGCATTTCACTGGCCTTCTCAGACCAAAAAGCTACAACTCTTGTTGCATAGGTCCTGCTTTACCTTGGTCTTAACCATCCAGCAGAAAAGTATGAAGACGAAATTATAAGAAATAAAGCCATGCTGTTAAGTTGAGCTGTGGGGAACTCAGGTCAATAATTTCTGACATTGCCAGTTAAACAGAAGACCCAATGCTATTATGGGCTACTGGACTCTTTTAGAATATTTTGCTGAGTTTACACACCTATAATATTCAATAACGGAACTTAGAAAAAATGGGGTATACAGATGAATGTCCATTTTGTATCTGTGTATTCAAAGTGGTTGGGATAGATATATAGTTACATTCTGTTAATGAATAGAATGATTTGTTCTAATGGTGTTTGTAAATAGGATCACAAGTCCGCATCTTGTACAGCAATTAACCACTAAGAAGAATATATGCAGTGTATTATTTGTTGAAAAATAAAAAATAATAATAATAATAAAATAAATAAATAAATAAATAAATAAAATCTGAGCCAGGCACGGTAGTGCACGTCAGTAATCCCACCTCTTAGAAAGCTGAAGCAGAAGGATCACCATAAGTTTAAGGCCAGGCTGGCCTACAAAGTGAGTTCAAGGCCCACCTGAACTACATAGTCAGATCCTGTCTCAAAATCCTTAAAAAATATAATAAAGCAGAACAAAACTCTGTACGTGAGCCTATGGAATAAAGGAACACCTGGGGGTAGAAGGTACATGGAAACTCTCCCTCCACCCAATGTTACAGTTGTTCAGAAAAAGAACTACAAGGACCCAAATCAAACAATCGAAGCCGTCTACCTGTAGGTAGACTTCAGAGGATTTTACTTTATGCAACTTGACGTTTCTGAGCCAAATTTTTCTTCCTGAACTTTAAACTTTTTACATATATGTATTAACTCTGTAATCTGGAGAAACAATAGATGCCAGTAAATCTGGAAATTATTCTTCCAGACAAAAACTCTAGTATTTATCAAGCACTAGACACTTGGTACGTGCCATGAAGTCCCAAGTGTGAGGCAGACATTATTTTACCTAATTCCTCTTTTCACTTCCATTTTAAAGATGGTGAAATGGAGGTGCAGGGAAATCCGGTGACGTGCTCAGAGTCCCACAGCGACATCCACTCCAAACTCGCTGTGAAGACGCTGCTCCCAGTCTGCTACGCTCTAGCCGCCTGCAGCCTGGCGAGCTCCTTTCTCCTTGCCCTTTTCCTTCTTGGCCACTGAAGCGGCTGTGATGCTATGTAGGGCGTGCTCACCACAAATGTTAGAGGTGGCAGAGCTGGTTGGGCACTTTGGCAGTGTCCAGGAGGCAGCTGGGGCTTCTTTCCTACAATCAGAAGTAAACTGGCTCCCAAACTTTACCCAGCAAGACAGTCTATTCGGGGGAAGGGGCACCAGCGAGCTCGGAGAGGGGTTTTGTCAGGCACTAAACTGAAGAAAAACTGGCTGTGTTTAGAGATGCGGATATGCCTGGCCAATGTGGATGCCTGCCCAGTTTCTGTGCTGCTCTAGGCTTCAGGGCCAGAAACCCGAGTCACCTCAACAGGAGTCTCAGGCCATGGCTTTGCCACTGCCACAAGTCCAGCCCCAGGAACACATTAACCGGTGTGGGCCAGTTTTTAGAGTGGAGCAGGCCAACTGCCCATCTTTCATTCAGCAACGAGTGCAGGAAGCATTGTGCCACAAGCGAGGACCCCATCCTGGAGGTGGGAGACACCGGGCCACACCCCTCCCTCCCACCTATGCTCCCCATCTCTGCCTAACAGACCTTCTCTGGCTTCCTGGTCCTCAGCACCTGCTCCTGCACCCCTCTGGTGCTATGCACGCATGCTCAGCACACATTCCCGGTCACACAGCCTGAGTTCAAATCCTACACCTGCCTGGGGCTGGTGCTGTGGTCCCTGCACAAGTCGTTTCACCAAGTTCTGTACTCCTACACCCTTTGCAGGACTCTGGCCTAACAACAGTATTTATTTCAGAGGGCTGATAGAAGGATTAAAGGGCCAATCTGTGTTTGCATCATGTAGACCAACGTCTGGCACATAGTGCTATAAACGTGTCTGCAATTTATTTCATTGGTACCACTGAAGTCTTTCTCAGGAATCCCTAGAATGTCCCTAGGACTCAGTGTAGCCCCAGTGAATGGCTGCACATCTGCTCTCCGAGTCCAGAATGGAAGTCGATGCAGAGCCCACTTCCAGCAGCGTGCACACACTGGAAGCTTCATTTAAGTTTACACAACTTTGAAAAACTCCTTTTGGAAAATCTAACTTCCTGCACCTCTGGTCTTTCTGCCTCTCAGCTACTAGGGCTGCCCCTAAAGTCCGAACAGAGCTGTCCTTGTGTGGCTGCCCCAAGGGGCCAATGAGGGAATCACAAGAACCACAGGCACCGTGAGAAACCCAAAGTCTAAGTAAGCTAAAGAGCACAATAAAAGATGGCAACAGTAAGCAGGGCCAGATCATCTCCCAGAGACCCTGGGAAGGGAAATGAGAGGGAAGGCAAGGGGGTGTGAGGTATACATGTACCAACTACCTACTACCTACAGTGCGTATGTGTTATGTTAGGTACTAGAGGGGAGGTTTATTTTTAGGAGAGGTTTATTTTTTGTTTTGGTGCCAAGGACCAAACTCAGGGCTTCTAGCTTGCTAGGCAAGCATTCTACCCCTGAGCCAAATCCCCAGCCCCATGTTAGGTACTACAAATGCACACTGATACACAGAAATAAAGGGGAGACACACGACTGCTCATTATCAGCCTTGCCTCTTTGCTCTGCATGTTCTCTCTGCCATTAGCTTCAAAACAGGACCTGCGCCAACAATGCCAATGGAAGTGGTTCTTGGTTCACTAAGAACTTTCCAACCACATTCCTGGATCCCCAAAGACACTCAAGGCTTGAAGCTGGCTGCTGCCGGCTGCTCGGACAAGGGCAGCCTCATCATCCAAGGGCCGGCCTCTGTTGACTGAGCCTGAGGTGGCATGAAGGCTAGAAACACGCTGTGTGAGGTTTTGCAACGTGGGAGCCAACCATGCCGCCCTTGTTTTCACAAAGCTGCTGCAAAACCACCTCGCAGAACCCAGTTGTCACCACAAATGAATGTTCTCTGGCAACTTGCAAGCTGGTTGTCCATCTCCAGGGCCAGAACATACCAGCCCAGCAGAGAGATTTCTGGGTTTCCAGCCAGGGCCAATTTCCATCATGTCTTTCATGATGAGAACCCCAGGACTGCCCTTGCTGTGTGCCTCTGGGTTTTGTTCCACCATGGCGAGAGGAATGGTCCCGCCAAAATTCTTCAAGGGACAGAAGAATATGGAGGCAGTGAGTCAAAGTAGCGGAAGTGAACAATCCTTGCTCTGGCCCATGCTTTCTCAAGTGTGGCAGCAACCCAAGAGCAGCCTGGGAAAGACTGAATAGGCAGCCCAGCAAATGCTTACAAAGCAAGGCAGCTTACATTAAAAAAATAATAAAAAAATAAAAAAAAATCATGCTTTGTGCACTAAGATATAGGCTGAATATACAGTTGACTCTGGCACATGGGAGCCTCATAGCCAAAATGTACAGGCACCAGCTGCTCCTTTTCCACAGCCCCATCCCACTAGTGGTCTTATCTGCCACTTGGGAAACACAGGAAGGGCCCAAGTAGAAGGCCTGGATGAGGGAGGGCCCGAGACAATCATGCAGGTGTCCTGGTAATGTTTTTTGTTTTTTGTTTTTACGAGCAAAATGTATTTATTGAGAGAAAGAAAGCTCCTGTCCAAGAGAGGAACAGGAGGGGGGCCCGAGTGGGTAGTTTCCCCCTGGTAATGTTTTTGTCCATCTTTTTTTTTCCCCCATAATTGTATTGAGAAACAAATAGCGATGAGACAGTTTCAAACCAAATTGGTAGGTCAGTTTCAATAATTAACACATTGCAAACATTCTTCCTAGTGGTTAATTGCTGTACAAGATGTGGACATGATATCCTATTTACAAACACTATTAGAACTGTCCATCTTTTGGATAACATTCTTTTTTTTTTTTTTCCTGTATTTTAGGGAAAGGTCTACAGGGTGTTCAAGATCTCACTACTAGATCAGACTTGTAGTGATCCACCTGTTTACAGCCTCCCAAGAGCTAAGATTATATGCATGTGCCACCGTGCCCAGTCTCAATTGCTGTCTCAGTGTGCCCCAGGAGTGGGCCCGGCATGGCAGGTCCAGGGATTGAATCCCTGGCCCCTGCGCCTGCTTGCAGGTGCTTTAATCCGCTGAGCTATTTGGCCGGCTCTGGATAATATTCTTGCCCATCAATTGTCAAGTAAAACCAATTATTTTCCCAAGAGGGAAACTGGAGCACTGGATCATTGAGATTCAGAGCACACAGTAAGTGCTCAGGCCTGCAGATCAGTGAGTCTCTGCACATTAGAATGGCCTAGGTCTGCTACCACTTAGCCTTGCTGGTGGTACACTATGAAAGTGACCACAGGTGATGTATGTCAGTTAGCATGGCAACAAGGCAGCAAACAGGCCTGGCTGTGGGCCACAGCTTGCTAACCCCAGATCTAGATGATTTGAGATGACAGTGATCAACACTCCTGGGAGACATGGGCCATACTTGCAGAGTACCATAGAGGCCCAGGGCACACTCATGGAGCTCTGGTGAGAACATTAGAGGGAAATGTGTCCCATCTCTCCAGAGCCCCTCAAGCACCACACCCTGGTCTGTCCTCCGTGAGCGCTCACCAGGTCCTGCTCCGTGATTAGGGTGACCCTGTAGCTGTCCCTGTACAGGTTCCAGGGGCTAAAGGTCAGAGAAGCCCAGGACAAAAGAGGCTAATGGTCTCCTTCTGTCCCACCACAAACTCCAAAGGAGTCAAGACCAAGTTGTATCCCCCTGGAGGCCAGGCCTCCAGAGAGGAACTGACATAAGTTCCAATCCCTGGAATGAAGAGCACATCCCGTATTTCTGCTCCAGCTGGTGGGCTCTGGAACAACCGCACAGCCAACATCTTGTACTGTGGGCTCTCTGGTCCTCACAGCTGTGGCAAGTGGGAAGGTTCAGGGCGGGGACAAAAGAAGCCTTTCATTTTTCTCTATTCCACCCACTTCCTCAGTTCCCCAACTCTTCGGGAAGCTCAATGGGACTCATTAGGACCACCTTTAGTGTCCCACTTAGTGTTACCACTTCAAACTCGAGTCTCTGACTTTAATAATAATTTTAACCAACTTCATCTAGAGAGGTGACAACTGTCACCTCAGACTGTCTAGACAAACCCAACAGCTGATACAGCAAGGGCCAGACCAGGCTCCTGGGTGATGTCCTGTGAGATCCCAACTGCCATTCCAGGCCTGGGCATCTATTCCTGAGCCTGCCTGCTTGGCTGTCTTTACACCAGAGAGCCCCAGGGAAGGCCCAGCCCAGCTTCAGCTTGGCAATTCTATCCCTACTGGCCTGAACCCATGGAGACACCCGAGATGAGGCATGCCCAGCACCCTAAGCCCTAGTTAGGCTGTGGTAGGGGAATGCAACAAACAGAGGTCTTGCAGCCATTGCTGTCCTTGTAACCTTGATTGCCACTTTGAATTTTTATCTCTTTTATAAAGGGAGTACAGCAAAGAGCCACTTCTCACACTTAGGATGATGACATGCAACTATACAAACAGCACTGTGCCTGCCACCACATTCCCAATAATGATACTGTTACCCTCTCTTGGGTGTCATCCATATAGCTGCTGATCTGCTCACTAGAGAGGAATCCAGGACCTTGATTCATTCATTCATTCATCCAAGAATTTGATATTTAGGTAACTTTAGCACCTAAGAACCAGGCAGGCACAGCCTCTCCAGGGAGGGAGTCAGCACACAGAGCAACTTCCATGTTTGCAACACAGCTCGAAGGCTTTACCTTGGCCACTACCAGTCCACCACACCTCTAGTACCAACTGCCTGTTCAAGTCTAAGCCTATTCCCACTCACCCTCACCTTTGTGCACCACGTAAGTGTGCCCCCAAAATAAGCTATCCTGGGCATGCTCTTTATATCTTTTTCTCCAACCAATGTCCTAGGGTAGCCTGGCATAAACAATAGATGCCACCAAACAGAAGGGCATGTCAATCACTGCTTCCTCATGTGACAAGGTCAGGGTGCAATCAGGCAGGCTGTGCCTTCCACAGCCTCATCCCTACCCAGAGAATGCAGTGGACTATGGGACATATGCACAAAGTGCAAGCATGATCCCTGCATGTAACACGAGTCAGCAGAGTTCTCGTGTGCTTGCTGACTGAAGATTCAAGGGGAGGGCCTGGCCAAACAAGGGCAGAGTGACAGTGAAAGGTTCTTGACATGAACCACACTGTTGTTCCTGGGGAGAAGGGACAAGGTAGCAGGCTACTAGGCAGATGAACCAAACCCTTGGACCAGGGAAAGGTCAGCCCTAGAGTGGCTGCCAGGAAAAGCTCTGGAAAAGGGACAAAAGGCTTCCTAGGACCAAAGAAAATCTACTAATGGCCTCCCAGAGAGGTTCATTTCCTATATTCCAGCACCTCTTAAGAGCTAAGGAGACTGTGAAATGCTTGGTGATCTTGTTAAAACAAGGATTCCAGGGTGGAGGCAGATTCTTAATTTCCATCAAACACCTAGGCAATATCTGGTGCTGGTCAGAGGGCTGCAAAACAGTGAGTGGGAAGCTTTCCTCGGCAATTTTAAGGACCTTCACAAGGGCTCATCATGCACTTTCATCTACCTCAGACCTCTCTCTGAGAAGGCCTACCATCAGCCCACAGCCCCTTATTTCTTCCCTCAGCACTCTGAAGACCAGACTGTTCCAAGCCTGCTGGGGATATAAAGACCTTGAGCTCATCTCCTGCCACCAACTTAAGAGCTCTGGGTCACATTGCCAAGATCCCCTGGGCAAGGCATTTGAAACCAGAAACCCCATTACTCAGAGCCCCCAGAGCTTGTTCTTCCCATGGTGGAAAAGGCACAGCCCCGGAAAACTCAGCATGTCAGATGGAAGATTCCAGTCCAATCCCTCCTTTACCAGGTGGCACATCCACAGGGCCTCCCGAAGGCACAGGGCCTGAGTGGCAGAGTCAAGTTCCTTCAACAAGGCTGACTCCAACCCACCTCTTACACCCAAGACCTCCTTTCAGCTGTGCCATAGGCTCTGGGGTCTGGCAGCTCAGCCGCTTACTAAGTGTGACCTCTAGCCTGTGACTTAACTCTCAATACAGTAGGGCCTCTGGCCTGTGATGGCCGATGACAGGTGCCACTCATGCGGCCAGAGAGCACTGAGACCTTTGGTAAGGGTGACACACTCACTGTATCCCAGAAACTTAGTACTCATGAAGCACACAAATTATCTCCTTCATGATTTATTTATATGATTCATGTTGAAATGATAGTACTTTTGAAATACTGGGTTAAATATATTACTAAACTTAGTATCACTTGTTTTTTTCCTTTCCTTTAACCGTGGCTACTAGAAAACTTAAAACTGTGTTTTAAATTTTCACACTAGGGGTGGGGGAGATGGCTCAGTGGAATAAGCGCTTCCCTGGCAAGCGCAAGGGCCTGAGTTCAATCCCTGGTTCCAAAAAAAAAAAAAAAAAAAATCACTCTAAAAAAAAAATTTTTTTTTTCACACTCTCCTATAACAGCCTCTCAGCCCCAGCCCACAAGACTGCCCCTCAAGCCAGTGACAATGACACCTCTGGTGATACTTGATAGAAATTCTTAGGAGAATGGCCATCCTTCACATTTACAAGTAATGGAAAAAGTACTGATGGCAATGGTGATGACACTGACCTTGAGGGCACCCAACACGCCTGCCTGTTTTCCTAATGCTCTGAGGACACTCATTAGGTCACTGAATTCCTGCATCATAACAAGATGACACAGCCCCAACAAGGGCAGTGACTTGCCCAGGGCCACCGCCTAGTGAGTAGCACATCAGAACTCTGCCCAGCCCATTGGACTCTATGTTCCAGAAGAACTCGGAAGCCCCTGCCTTCTGCTTCCTGCTGTCCTAGAAGTAGCCAGATGCAGGTGTGGGGTTTTCTTCGTGGATCCAGTAGAAGATCTGGGGCCCCTACTGAGTGTCAATTAGCCTCACACCCTTTCAGATGAGATCTCCCTTCTTTTGCCGAACAAGTAATACCACATCGACCACATCTGCTGTACTGCTCTCCTGAGCACTGCCTCTGCCTTTCTGCTGGGGTGCTTCTGAGGAGCTATCAGAGTTCACCCAGTGAGGGTATCTCCTGCTAAAGGCTCAATTGCCTGCATGGCCCCATTTTTACCTACCAACAACTTTCAGGAACCTCCACTACTGCCCAAGTCTGTTCTAGACAAAAGCCAGATGGGAATTCACTAGTGGACTATCCTGTTTAAGGCTGCATTCCAACCATGAAGGCGGACTCAGGGCATGTATGTGTGCCAAGAGTAGATGCAGTTAGAACTAACTGGGGGACCTGAGTGCCCCAGGGGACATGAGACACTGAGACAGAAAGGTAAGATGAGAGGAGGCCCAGATGGCCCCTCTCCTTGCTAGGATATCACATGAGAAAAAAGGTGTTGCCCCAAGTATAAGGAAAAAGTGTGGCAGCCACCCACACTGCCACCGCTCATCCCTCTTGCCAGTCTGGAGTCAGCTCAGTAGGGTCTAACAGGCATCTTTCTATGGGACACAGAAAGTCATCCTCATCTCTCAGCATCCTGGCACATGAGTTATTTGAAAGGTGCCTCTCAAGGAAGGGTGAGGCATGTCAGAGCTGTCAGAGAAAGGGGCCAGACAGGCCTGGGCCCTGCCTCACCACGCAAGACAAGCCACTTGGGAGGGGAGACAGCTGTAGCCAAGGCTCAGAGATCTTCCAGCAAAGTCACCAAGAAACAGCTCACAAAGGTTCTGCTTTGGTGCCAGGAACTGAACTCAGGATCTTGTGCTCACCAGGCAGGCGCTATGCCACTGAGCTATCTCCCTGGCCCTAGGTTCTGCTCTGGATATTAAGGATATTTTAAATTGTGGACAGGCCCACACAAAGTTTCTGCATGCCTCCACTCAGCACGGTCGGGTGCGACTTGGTTGGACTCTTCTCCCTCATGTGTGGCCTAGTACCTGGGCCTGGCTGAACTCTGTGCCGGCCAAGCTGCAGCACTCTCACAGAGGCCAGAGTTGAACCTTGGGGCCTGCTGTGCCCCAGGCCTGGTTTACCAAGCCCAAATTTTCTGGATCTCTCGAGAGCAGTCTTCTTGAGCTGGGAGGGCCAGCAGAGGTTTAAATATCTATCAGTTTATAGGCCCAGCCACACTTTCTGAGAACATTATGCATATCAGGCCCTGGCCAAAAGCATAAGCAGCCCTGTGGTGAAGATGTTACTAACCCCACTTTACCATCAGGGGACTCAGAGCTGAGAGAGGGCCCGTCTTGCCTGGACCCCTGGTTCATAAATGATGAACAAAGGCAGGCAGCCCTTGGGAGAGGTGGGCATACAGGCCTCGGGAGACCAAAGAGTGAGCAGACACCCTTCTGCTCTCCACCATAAGCCCTGATGCTCCATTTTTGCCCCCAGAAAGTAGAAAGAGAAAAACTTCTCCAAGAGTCACTTCAGAGAATCCCATGTCCAAGGGACAGATCCCAAAATGCTAACCCAGAATTAGAAGTTGGGACATAGTTTCTCAGAGTCACAGGCAGGCTGTGTGAGTGATGTGGGAAGGGATGGCTCGAGGTACCCTTGGGGGCTCTGGAAAACCTGCCACTGGCCGGCAGTGATTTATGGGAGGTGGCAGCCTCCCCCACAAGAGGCACTTTGAGGAGGCACCTGACTCACTTCTACCTTTTCTGCACACTGGGTCCTGCCTAAAGGCCTCCCTGGCTGTGCTTTCACCACCACACGCCTTTTTGCTAGGACCTCTTTGTCCCTTGGTTTTCCCAAAGCAAGAGGTCAGGCAGTTGATTCAGGCTGTCCTGTTGGAGTTGACACTAAAGCCCTGATAAATTCTGGGCTCCAAACAAAAGCCCTGCTGACCTCTGAGTGCCCCTCCTTCCTAGCTTAAGAACCCCAATCTCACAGGCACTGCCATGCCCTGCACTGGCAATGCCCACTTCCCCACCCAGGGGGAACTTACTTTTCCTCTCCAGGCACCCCCTTACTCTCAGGCAAGGCTGAACGTGACAATCACTTGGGTCTTTGTGCAAACTCCACCTCCTCAATGAGGTATCCTGCCCTTCACTTCCACCTCCTCTGCTCCTGCCTGGTGATCCCAATTCTGCCAGCCAGTTTCAGGTTCCTCATAGCATAGGCCACCATCTGAAGTGACCTCGTCTGTACAGGAATACCACTGGGGCCTAGCCACAAGCAGGTGCCCGCAGACCCAGGGACTTGCCGAGGGAAGAGAAAATGGCAAGGACTAAGAGGAGCACTTGGGAGCAAGCTCTCAGTCGTGTTTGAGACGCCACAACACACTTGCATTCTGCAGAAGAATGCCAAGGAGAGTTGAGGTCAGATAAGGGAGGAAGACCTGCCCCTCAGGTCTTCATCTCATGCTGTCACTGTCACCCTGGCACATGGCATGGCTCAGCAGGGCAATGTAACTCCCTGCGTCCGCAGCAGCTACTTCTGGTAGGGTGCTTCTCCAGCACACTCAGACCAGCCTCTCTACCACCTTCAGCACAGCCCAGCCAAGGGGCCTGTGGACTACAAGCTGCCAAGCAGCGGAAGTGTGGTCTCTGCTGTGTGGCCATGGGTCACGGGGGGAGCTTCCTGCAGTTGCTTCTCTGTGCTACCTTGGCCTCTACTCTCAGCTTTTCGGTTCTTCAGCAACTTAAGTTAGCCACTAGGCTGCGAATTCCTTGGCACTAATGCGTAGTTTCTGACTGGCCTTGACGATCCAGGGGGCCTGTTGTACTCTCCACACACAGCTCTGGCAGGGGGACAGCTGTACCCCTCCCTACCCCCATGCACACACCATGACTCCATAAGAGCAAATGCAGGATGTGGCCCTATAGCGTCCAGGAAGGGGCTGGTGCCTGATGACCTTTAGCAACACAGACCCATGTGAATTCATGCTACTGTGTCACAAATTAGGCTGCTGCTGATCACACTGCATTTAGGAACCAATTATATCTTTTGTTTTCCAAAAGATTAAAAAAAGAAAGAAAGAAAAAGTCACCCTTCCCCCTCCCCAAAAGGAATTATCCGCATGTTCTAGTCTATGTCATTTTCAAAGGAGGCATTGTTTATCCTTTGGCCATAAATAGGCAACAAACACCCACTGCGAGTCCGGTCAGCCCAGGCCCGCGGAAAAGGGTTTGCTTCTCCACGTGGCACCTACTTGTTTCAGTTCTCACCAAGGCTTGAAGCTGCAAAAAAAAGAGCAGAACTCTAGGAAAGTGCAACCACAGAGGTGTTCTTCAGTAACGCGCTCCTATCACCGGGGAGACGCCAGAGGAACACGGGACAAAGGCAAAAGAGGCAAGGCTTTATGCAACGGTGGACCCACAGGCTGTGTGATCTTAGGAACAAGCACAGGCAGGCATCGGTGTGCTCGGGTCATCAGTCACACATCCACTTTGAGAACATCTCTGTTTTCTGTTCTGGTCCCCTGGGGCTCTGCTGGGCTTTGCAGGCCCCATCCGCACCAAGGGTTAGAGCTCCTTCTCAGGAGGGACTGATATCCCCAGTGAGGGATTAGGAACAAGACAGGGAAAGCTAAATCCTTCTGGGGTCTGCTGAGCATCCCCCACCTCTGCATCCTTTGAGGCCAATTGAGGATTAGCCAGTTTTATTAGGAGATTTAGAGAGCTACTGCAGGCCCCTTGTTTTCCAGAGTTGCTGCCCCAGCTGTTGTCAACTGACCAGATGTGGCACAGCTGAGACAAGATCCAGCACAACAAATATTCCAACCATGACAGAATCTTCCTGTGACCCTAAGCAGCCCAGCTCTTTTTCAGCCCCTGGTCTGGAGCGGAGAACCCAGCTTCAATTGGTCAAGGACAGAAAAGCCTCTGCATACCAACTCTGCGAGCCTCCACAGAGAGGAAGGAGCAACACAGGCTGGCAGACCAGTGGGGCGCAAGGGGTGGGGGTGAGACAGATCCATGGATACTTGCAGAAACAACATGAGTTAGAGTGGTCCACTAGACTTCATTTCTACTGAAAAGAGATTAAGAAGAAATATATTCAAAAGAGGGCCACAAATCACATAAATAGGAAGGACTTATAATCATCAAATGCTAAACAGGGTAGCTTAAAAGAGGTTACCATTTGGGGAGGTAGGATGATTGATTCCCAGTCCACTGAGGTCTACACCACATGAGAGTGTGAAGCCAGTAACAAGGTCAATACTTCAGCAGGCTTACCGGTCCCACCCCCAGAATGTTTCCTCAGGACTCAACACAAGTTACCATGCCCACTGCCTCCAGCCTAGTCTAGCTCACATCCGTGTCTGCCAATAGTCTCTTGGCCTTGCTGACCCCCCAAACCCCTCTGTCCAGCCTGCTCTTCTCAGCCTGAAGAAGCTTTTTAGGGCATGCTGTTGCTCCCTTGCTACAAACCTTCAAGTACTTCCTCCTTACACCCAGAATAAAAGTTAATGTTTTCTGAAGACCTACCAAGAAGGCCCACTGTGCCGCTCACACCCTCTGCTTTGGTCACACAAGGCTCCCTCTAGCCACTTCCTGGTGCTGACCTCCACACAAGTGCGCCTCCTGCCTGGGACCCTGCCGTCCTCCATATCCTCCTCCAGGATTCTGTCACATCCTCCAGACTTAGCGAGAAGACACCTCTCCTAGAGGCTGCCCCAATCCTAGGCTATGGCTGCTGTTTCTGCCCCTATCTTGTCCCATTTGTAGTGCTGATTCCAATGGGCTCTCAGAAGCTTGGACTCTGTCAAACACCACACATATAGCATCTACAGAGTAACTGAATTCCTAGTCATCCACTCTGCCACTACACACAAGACGTGGGGTATCAAACAGGTAAGCAGAACTGATCTTTACTAACCCATCACTGGAAATATCCAGCACTACACATAAGTTTTTCTTCACACTTCTGAAGCAGCCTTGTACCAAACTCAGCACAACTCACCCTGAGCACTCTTAGGTGCTCTGTGGGTACAGCAGCCCAGATGGACGCTCACCAGAGGAACTGGGGGCTGCAAGCCTGGCATTTGAACCCCTTCTCCAGCTCCAGCTTTTCCTAAGCCAGGCTCCTGACCGAGGAACCTCAACTTGCAATGCCATCTCAACCTGAATCGAGCCAGTCCCTGAGCAGCCGTGGAGCTCCCATCTGGCATGGAGCAGATTCGGACTCTGGGGCACAGCCCAGGAATATGCAATGTGCTGGCTCCCCAGGTAGCTCTGACAGCCATGGCCGTATGGGGGCAGGTATGTTCATGGTCAGAAATCCCACGCTCAGAAAAGCTGGGCAAGCAACTCACAGTCAACAGTACAGTCGTAGGCAGAGCTGGTTCTCAAATTCTAGTCTTCTGACTGCAAATGCAGCTCTGTGCCAACAACAGGCCACTCTGTGCCTCCCTTATAGCATGGAAGCAAAGCCCTCAGAGGTACAGAGCAGACTCAGACCCCAGCACTACAGCTCAGCAACTCATTGAAGCCTTTGGGTAAGCTGCAGGGGCTCTGGGCTTGAGTCCCTCCCCCCAGGAACAGGAGCAGGATCAGCACCACAGAACTGCATCCCTGAGGTAAGCAGCACTCTCACTAAAGGAAAAGCAGTTCCTTCCTTCTGACAGTCTTCTCCCTTACTTCTAAAATGCAGCCCCAAGCATAGCACACCTAGCACTGACCCTGAGTGCCAAGTGCTTCGCAAATAACCTCACTTAGTGTAATGAGAAAAGGCACTGCCACCCTACCTCCTGGATGAGAGAAACTGAGGCACAGAGAAATTTAAGTTGTTTCGGCTAGCAGTAAGCTGGGCTCCAGCCTGAGGACCACTCCCCCAGGCATCCTCTGTCCCCTCATTTCTCAGCCCACATTCTCTGTTTCTCCCTCACCAACCTGGAAATGACATGAGGGTTTCTCTGAGCCTCCTCTGCAGGCCCTTAGAGTTGAGCTGGTCAGAGGCAAGGGCTAGCTGCCCCACAGGCCCTCTGCACCTGACCAGCTAGAGCAGGACTGAAGATAGCCTCAGAGGAGCCGGTGCCTAGGCAGGACAGATTCCATTCTCCTTCTTGTTCAGATTCTGCTCTCCAAGAGTCAGGGTCTCCTGTCCACGCTGTGGCCTCCAAAGGTCTCTGAGGGTCTCCTAGTATGCTCAAAGAGTTTCAGGGGCTCTCATCTGGACGCCTGTCCTGGGAAGAAGAGACACCCACTCCAGAAAGCCTGAGAGCTCCCCAGAGTGGCATCACCTCAAACACCTTCCTCCTGCTCAGAATGGCTCTCCACTCCAGGCAGGGTGGTACACACCTGTAATTCCAGCTTCTGAGGAGGTTGAGGTAGGAGGACCACAAAGGTTGGAGGAAAGGGTGGAAATGGGGCCATGGGTTCAATTCCTAGTACTAAAGAAAGCAAAATTAAATAAAAAATGGCTCTCAGTTGAGGCATGGAAAATCACCAAGTGGCCTAAGAGCCGCCTCCCTGCCACATCCCCAGCTGAACTCCTTTTAGCTTTCTCTTTCCCTAGAGATCAAAGCTATTGTGTCAACACTGGGCCCTGATCCGAGTTACCTTAAGCAGACTGCTTATACAACCTGGGAATGGAAACTGGGGACAGAGCGATTGCTGGATCTCTAAGAGCGATCCAGGTAGCTAAGGAGGGGTTTCCTCAAAGTACAGGAACCCCTTGGTCCTACAGTACTACCAACACATCTATTTCTGAAAGGAATGAAATACCAGGAGTAGAGCTCTCCAATCTCAGCATGCTCCATGGCCAGAAAGACCCCGACCTGTTCACAGTGGCAAGTTAGTGGCCTGGCCAGAATGTCTGTACCAGCGATGCTGAAGCAGGAGCCACAGGAGCAAGGCCTCAGCTCTTTGTCAGTCAAAGCTGCAATTTTCAAATGCCAACCATATACTGGATCCATGCTATAAAACTATCCCCCATTCCTCCAAAGAAACTGTTACTCCCATTTTACAAACATGGACCAGGTATGGGGACAGGTATGTTCATGGTCAGAAATCCCAGGCTCAGAAAAGTTAAGTGGCATGTGGCTCATGAGTGGCAGAATGGGGGCAGAGCCCCCAGTCCATCTGATTCTGGAGCTCCCATTTCTCAGCACCACTCTGTCCCATGAGTGTCAGTTACCAAGAAAGCCCAACTGGGCTGGCTCTTCACCCGGGCTCAGACATAAGAGGAGAAACAAAGGTGGGGTGAGGGGCTCTAGTTCCTTCCTTGTGGGGCTTGCTGACTAACCCTGTGGCTCTGGGCAAGTCAGCAGCTGTTCTTGCACACTACAAGCCTCACCCTGGGGTGAGGGATGAACCAGAGCAAGCCAGGTGATGCTCAACTGCCAGTCCATCAGCAGAGACCACCAAGATGGCCTCCTCTGAGATCACCTTTGAAGACTGCCATGACGGACTTCAGTGCCTGTCAGGAGCACACAAGGTGGCACATCAGATCAGTGTGCGGTGCTGCCACTGCTCAGCATCCCCAAACTCAGAAAGTCCAAGTCCTACAGGTGCTCTTCCTTCACTCAATGTGTCCTGGCTGCTTCCAAGTCTAAAGCAACTACTCTCACATGCATACAAAGGCTGTTTTGTCCTTTACTTAGCGTTCTTTTATCCCAATTGGAATTCTCGGGCTTTCCAAGCCCATCTCTCTCAACAGGTCTTAAGCCTACGTGCATTTATGTTGGGTGGAGTGTGATCCAAATCTGAATTCTATTTGCCATCGGCACAATTCCCATCACAGCGGGAAGGGGGCTAAGGGGGCAAGGCAGCAGGCAATCTGAATGGATGAAGTCTCTGGCAGCTGGCAGGGTGGGTAGAAGGTCACAAAGACTCACGCCAACCAGGCCAAACCCAGGGACTTGGCCAGGGAAAGCACAGCAGGCCTGCAGCTGCCAGGGCTACTCGGATGAGGTCAGACCGCTAGTGCATAAAGAGCACTGCACATGCTGACTAGAAGACCATGGACCCTTGTTCAGGATGGGCCCACGGAGGAGAGTGCCGGGTGCTGACCAGAAGGCACTGCACCCCACATGGGCACCCAGCAGTCGTGAGTTGCTGCTACGCACACGCCATGAGACTGCTGAGTGCCTGTCACATGCAGCCTGGCGGTCCCAGGCAGCTCAGGTCTCCTGCACTCCCTAGGAGGACCCGGCGCTCAGTGGCTTTCCTGAGCACTGCTGGCATGCTAGTTGGCACCTCCCGCTCCTTCCATACCCCAAACCGCCCGGCGAGTTTTCATGGGTACCTCCAACGTCTGGTCATGCAACAGCTGCTGCCTGTTCTGAGGCCTCCTAGAGGTGCAGGGGGTACAGTGTGCGGGCAGCTGCAATCAGTCAATCCTCTGTTTTGGGGCCCTGACCCCTCCCTATGAATGTCTTGCTTCTGTTTGAAGCACTGTTGAAGAATACAATTTGTTTCTCTTTCAAGCGGAGCAGCCTGTAGTTAAAACAAGGCAAGGGGGCTGGTGAGATGGCTCAGTGGTCTAAAGCACCTACTTAGTACAAGCTAAGCTAAGCAAAAACACAGGAACCGTGGTTCAATCCCCAGCACCACATGCCAGCCGGCCCCGTCCCCCTGGTGGGCTGAGCTGGCCACACACACCCACACACGCAATAAGTAAATAAATAAATATTAAAAAAAAAATAAGAAAATAAAAACAAGGCAAGGACTCTGATGCCCAGTGGCACGGCATTCAATGGGTAATCTTACTAATTGTTGCTTTTTCTGTAATCTCTCCACAGTGGATCCCTCTAAATGGCCACAGACAGCCAAGTCTTGCCAGCAGACAACCAATGTCTGGTGGTCACACCAGATCTCAGGTAAACAGGCACTAGCAAAGACCTGTTATGCCAGCCAAACTACTGCTGGCGGACAACTCCTGTGCTCAGGCTAGACCTTGCCCTCAACACACACTCTGTGCACAAGGGAGGCTATGGTGTCACATACAACCCTGATAGCAGGATATTTCCACCCTAGTGTCAAGGACAAAAGACATGAGACAAGAATGTTCACATACAACCAACTTCCTATGGTGGAAGGTAAGTCTGATTCTGTCAGCATTTCGTTAACTCTTAGCTCTCAACAGGCAGATTGCAGCAGGCTCCTTCACATTCATGAAAGAAAAAGGATGCGGTGAAAGGGTATCAAACAAACAGCAAATGGTAAGGAGAGAAAGGGAAGCCAGGAGGACAAAAGAAGAAAGGTGCTCTCATAATAGATGGAGTGGCCCCTGAACACGCACCTTTACTGTGGCTCAGAGTTGCCTTAACGGGCTGCACTCTCCTGCAGACCCTGCGACTATGACGACGACGGTAGAAAGTATCTTAACATCGCCTTGTGTCAGGCAGCGTGCTGGATGGTGTATGTACACGTGTATATGCACACACACATGCACACAGATACACAAATGTACAAGGCACGCACAAAGCTGAACACGGTATACACACACTTTCTCCTACATTCCTGTGTTGGGGCTGGTAGTGTCTGTTGCACACAGATGTTAAGCATTGTGCCCAGGGCTCCAACCTCCTGCCCCCTTCTGAAGGCCTCCTGGTGTGTCAATGTCTCCTCCTAAACACAGATGCAAACATCCACAGCATGTCCAGAAGGAACCTGGTGGACCTAGTGACCACCAGAGCCTCGATTTCCTCAGGAGGCACTGGTATGGACAAGCCCTAAGGGCACACCTGCTTTAAGTATAGGCTCAAGTCACTAATTCCTGCTAAAACCAGCTGTTAATACTGACAAAGGTGGGGCCAGGATTCCCTTGGGCCTTCTCCTGGAGGGTTGGAAGGACTCCAGCTCCCACTGTCCCTCTGACCATGGACTAAAGGCCAAAAGGAAGACCCTGCACACCCATATCAGCTTCTCTGGGGACCGGAGGTATTTTTATCTGAATACCCACCCATTCCAAAGGTCTAACCCAGCAGGCATTTTGCCCCTTTAATCTGAAGCGTTCACACACCTGCTCCCTGAAGACATGTGTAAAAGGGCTTCACAAGAATGTTCAAGAGGAGCAAATGTATCAACTAAGATCAAAGGCCCATGAAACAGAGTACAGAGTCAGCTTAAGGACTTATGAGCTGGTGTCAACCCTGCAGACAAACCTTCCACAGATACATAAGAACATCTATTAGCTTCTGCCCCATGAAAAGGGGGATCCTGCACACTTTCTGGCAGTTACAAATGATGAGTACATAGTACACAAAGGATAGTGTTTGTGGATAAAGGCCTAACACCAGCCACTCCCGGCAATGTACACCAGCACCATCCCCATGTGGTAGGCACCCTCACCCAAGGGTCCTGGTTGAGGAAGGAGTGCCCCAGGTCTGATTTCCTAGGCTGCCTAGAAAGCAAGGCCCAAGTGCTAAAGCCTTTGCTCATCCACTGGAAAGTCGAAGCAGCCAGAGCCGCAGAGCCCCACAGAGAAGGCAGGCCACGGTTGGATGTCTGGCGGGAGATGGCTCAGAATCCATGGCTTTCTCAGGGCCCTGGCTACAGGCCATGGGGTACACACACTCTCTTTCCTGGGGGCCCCCTCTCTACTTTCCCTGTGCTCCATCTGGCCACAGGACTAGCTGCTGAGCAGGTGGCTAAAGACCGACAGGCTGAACCGAGGCAACCTCCCCGGCTCCAGCACACTACCCCGGCCTTGGAGGCCTGCCTGGAGCTGATGAAGCAGCCTACACAGCTGGGCATGGCCTCTCAAATGATATATTTTTAAATGGTTTCTACCCAAGTAAGGGTAGAAAATGCCTCCAGTGATGCCAGTGGTGTTATTCCAACCTGTGGCTAGTAAAATATAATAACATGGATAAGTTGTTTTTATTACCTCTCTAGCTTATTAGCTAATAAAATACGCTCAGCATTAAAAATTTAACTGAGGCTATGTATCACGTCCAGAACTCAGAGATCTAGATTTCCTTCAGGGGAGACCCAAAAACTGTCATTTTTCCCAGCCTTTTTACTTATTTAAAGTCTCTGCAAAACGAAATTTTCTCTTGATGGTCTATGCATACATCCAACCACTGCCCAGCAAGTCAAGCCCGAAATGTCAACTACACCAGAAGGAAAAAGGGACTTGCCTGGTGGAAAGATGAAAGACAGAGAAACTTGCAGGGAAGCAGGAGCTGTGGGACCCACAGGCACAGGAAAACACAAGCATGTCACTAACTCACCCCCGAGCTGCCCCAGCTGGGTCCTGGGGCCTTGAGCAAAGCTGGCCAGAAAGCCTGCACTCTGAGGCTAGGTATGTGCTGGACTGGACATACCCAAACCTCTTCTCTTATTGGGTCCCTTAGGTCGGAAGAAGAACTAAAGAGGAGAGAAGAAAACTTATGAACAGACACTGTCCCCACGTGAAACAGAGTGGACACCACAAGGCCACCTACCCCGGATCTGGTCCTGGAGCTAAAGGAGCGAGGCTCACCCCAAAGAGACTATCCTCTCCAGCAGGGTGTCTCTCTGCACACACTGAGACGTGACTGATGTTTCCCTTCATGGGACTGGAAAAATGATGATGGCCAAACACATTGCACTGTGCAACACTGCTATCTAGATGGACACAACTAAAAGTTCTCCCTTCCATCTGTAGTCATTGGGGACAGCACCAAACATATACTCTGGCTTTACCACCGTGCCCACACCCTCTGGCCTCCCTGGCAGGAACCAAATGCAGCCAGTCCCCAGGCCCAGAGATGGCCGAGATCCGAGCTGAGGGTGTGCAAGCTTTAAGTTCATCTCAATCAGGCTGGCACAAGGCAGGGCTCCAAGACAAAGAGAATGAAGTTCAAGGGACAGAGGTCTATGGCCAGACAGTTCTAACTACAGGAATAGCAAGAACAGTTACAGAGGTGGCACAGAGGATGCTGACCACATTTCTTGGCAGCCTAACATTTTCAACAGTGTAAACAAAGGAATATGCCCACACCCCACTGCCTTGCTCTTGAAAACCCTGACCATGACACCGATCTTAGGATCAGCATAATCTGAGAGACACTGAAGGTGCGTGGGGTGTCTCACAGCAGCTTCAGGGGTAGGATCTGGAGAGAGGGCTGTAGGGAAGGGCCAGAAGGGGATTACAGCGGGCACATTGGCCTGCCTGCAATGTCTGCCTTTCACCATCTGTCTGATCTTGTACCACTAACAGTGTGCATCACAAGGAAATAGCACGTCTCATTTTAAAGAGAGAAATAGACACTTAAAAAAAAACTTGAAATAATCTTTCTTTGAATAGGATTCTTTAAACAAGGGAGTTCACCCATTCCTGGGCATCTCTATAAACCTGCACTGCACACTTGGCCAGGATAGACCAGGACCAGCAGAGGCTCCCGTGAGCACAGGAATGTTCTGAAGCCCCCTCTGCAGCACTGGGGCACTTACCTGGGCCATCTTGGCAAGGTCTAAGGAAGGCCTCTGCTCCTGCACATCTTCGGGGCGCCGCCGTTTTACACCAACCTTCTTGTCATTAAGGACACATGGCTGGGAGCGGCTGCGGGAGAGCCCACTGGAACGTCTCACCAGCTCTGGCGTTGAGGCAGGTGTGCTGTTGGCTGAGGGTGGACAGTATTCCGTGAAGGAAAACTGTTCATGGGAGCAAGAGAGAGACCGCTGCAGGTCTAGCCGGCCTGCACCCACAGGATGTGGGTCGGGGCTCCAAGGGTCACCTGCCTGTCTGCAGGGGGGTGAGCCCAGGGCTCCTCGGCTGCTGGGCTGCGCCCCAAAGCGGTGGTGTAGTCCCGCCTGGTGGCAGGGTGAGGACAGCCCATTGGCCCGGGCAGGGAGGCTGAAGCTGGAGCTCCTCTGCATGGTGCTGGCGCCACTGGAATAGCGCTGCACACTGCCACCACTGTAGCACCGTCTCTTCTCCACGGGAGTCCAGACTTTGGACCCCAAGGGCCGCCATGATGTCCGGCAGCTGGACATCTCATCAGAGAAGGACAGTGACCGGCACTGGCGCTTGCTTGGGGGTGCGGAAGGGTTCCCATTGTGGTCACTGATGCTGAGGTCTTTGATCAGGCTGGTCACTGCACAGGTGGTCACCGCCTCTCGGTGCCACAGTGAGCCGTCCTGACACTTTTCAGGGAGGCATTCCCAGATGCTGGCGCTCGGTTGGTCAATCTGAAGAGGGCATTTCCTATCCAGGTCTCGCCATCTGTCATTTTCTGATGCATAAATGACAAAAAAAAAAACAGGTTTTGAGAGGCCTTAACACCAACCATCTATTTTTGTTTTCCACATAGCATTTTGGAGACAGAAAGGCTTAAAAACCATCCAGTTCAGCCTTATTTTACAAATGAGAAACTGAGGCTGAGAGAAAAAGCAAATCTCAATGTGTTAAGTTAAAAGCAGAGTGAGAAATAGGACTTACATACATCCTCTGGATTCCTGACACCATTTTCTTCCCAGCATACCACACTGCCTCCCAGAAAAATGCAAAGCAATGTTTTCCACACAGAATTCTTTCTTAGCTTACAAGTGGGAAACGAACCCACCCCACCACTCTGGTGGCAGAGTCAGGGCAACGTATGGGGCTAAGTCCCTACTCAGTTCTTGACTGTTCTTCAGGTGGGAACTGATTCCCTAGAAGACTAACACAAAGTAGAGTCTTCCAACACTTCAGAAGATCAAGGTCAAAATGGGGCTGGGGTACTTCCATGTCAGTTTATTTATATCCCGCCTTTAAAGCATTTGCTGTAAATAGAAAATGGATCTCTTATGGATTATGTCCCCTCTACCAAATGCTCAACATCAACAGTTGCGGCCAATCACAGCACTTCTTCTGTGTTTCTTTGACTTCTGGCTGAAACTGAGGATATTTAAAGTAATTAAAATCCATAAGAGCAAGTCTTGAGTTGCACAGACTTAAGAACATAATTTAGATGCACACATTCATGTCTGTACTCGATTGTATGCATAAATAAGCTAACCCTATGGATTGCTAGATCTGCCCTTGAACTTTCATTTTGGTGAAATCATCAAGATTTGTTATTTTTCAATACAGAATCAGGCTTCATGCTGGGAATTCAAGGAGATGTAAAGATAAACTTGACATGGTTCTTGTATTCACGTTTACAAAAGCACAGTTAAGAAACATGCTATGCTGTGAGGAATCAACATGCCAGCATTTTCTATCTTCCAAACCTGCACATATTTATAAACTGTGCAAACGTAAATAGCTTGAGTCAGGCAGTCAGCAGAAGTGGACCGTAACATAGAGCTCACAGGGTATCTAAATGAGTTCCAGGCCTCTGGGGCGACAGGGTTCACTCATTAAGACTCCACCCTGGGCCACGCGATCCACACAGCATGTTGCACGCAGCACAGTCAAGTCCAGAGAGGAAAAGCAAGCGTGGTGGGGGTTGAATAACTGGCCCAGGGTCACACAGCTTACATGATGCAAAACCAGGCTGGTCTGACCCTAGGACCACAGTGTCTGTCTTCATCACACTATAGTTCTGAGACGCACCATGGGGAGCCTGACACCAGCTCTGTCCCAAGAAGCTTTTGAGCAGGCCAAGATACGCGACTCAGATTCAGAAAGTTGCGATTTACCCATCTGAGAGGCAGGTCTTCTGCAGCAAAACCCACAAATTTAACTCCTTTACTTCTAATTCTACTCCCAATTCACAAAAGGTATCAAGAAACAAGACATTTCTAGGCTGAATTTAGACCCTTACCTCTCTGAATGTTAAAACAGAAACATTTAACCTACCGAAAAATAAAACTGTACAACTAAACAAGTTTTGAAGTCATACGTATATGCAAGGAACAGAAGCCCAGTTACACGGGGGAGTCTTGGTTCTAGTACCAAGAATCAACAAATGGGACTATATCAAATTTAAAAGATCCTGCACAGCAAAAGAAACAATCAATAGAGTGAAAATAACCTACAGAATAGGAAAATATTTTGTCAGCTATTCCAGACAGAGGATTTATATCTAGAATATATAAAGCAATTAAAAAATTAGCCCCCAAATAAAAAACCCAATCAGAAAATGTATACAGGAAATGAATAGTCACTTCTCAGAAAAAGAAGTACAAATGTCTAATAAATGAAGTTGGGGGCCGGGGAGATGGCTTAGTGGAAAAAGCGCTTCCTTGGCAAGCGCAAGGGCCCGAGTTCAATCCCCAGTTCCGTGAAGAAAATAAATAAATAAATAAATAAATAAATAAAGTGTTCAACATTGCTGGCCATTAGAATACAGGGAATTAAATCACTGTCTGATTTCTTTCATTCAAGATTAGTCTCAACATACACCCATTTGTCTCCAAATGACTCACATTTAGCCTTCTTTATGGCAGAGTAATACTCTATTGTGTGTAAATGTATTTTCTTTATCCATGCATCTACTGATAGGCACATGGGCTCGTCCTAAAACTTAGCTATTATTCATTGTACAGCAGCACAATTCATAATAGTTAAATCTTGGAAGTGACCTATATGTTCATCAACAGATGAGTGGATAAACAAAATGCAATGCTTACACACACTACAGTACTACTCCGCCATTCAGATAAATTGTAGGGAAATAGATGAGGCACCTTGAGACCATACAGCAGACAAGTTTAAGTATCACATTTTCTTTTACATGAGAAACCCAAAATATAAATAAAGAGCAAAATCAAAGAGATGATAATAAGTAGGCAGCTAGAGGGTGGGGCAGATAGCTCAGTGGCATAAGTGCCTGCTTTGCAAGCATAAGGTCCCGAGTTTGATCCCAGGTACTGCAAAACAAAACAAAACAAAACTAAGTAAGCAGCTAGATCTTTCTCCAGAAGGAAGATCAGGAGCTGGAGGGAGGGAGCAGAAGGAAGGGGATGAAAAGAGAATTATGATATGTCACATACGCAGACCAACTCCCACCAGGAAGATGAGAGATCTGCAAACTTGCACCAATGAAACTTTTTAAAAAGAGACAAGATAGTTCTCAAAAGTTGCTGACTGCGATGCCCTGCACGAAGCACCACAATCATCAGCTACCCCACTGGTTCAAGGGGGATAAACCACGTGGCAAAAGGGGAGGCCAAGCACAAGGCATAAGCACCGCCCTGGCAAGCACAAGGTCCGGAGTTGGATTCCCAGTACTGCAGAAAAAATGGGGGAAGAGGGAGGCCAGAGGAAAAGCCAGGTCAGAGTTGTGTGTGACACTCCTTCCACTCAGGCACCCTGCTGTAGTCATGCGACATAAAGCCTGGGAGGCCAGGACAGCGGGCAGGGGACATAAGGAGAAACCCACACAGAGGCTTTATCCACCGAGTCTCAGGAGCTGGGAATGCGAGGAAGTGATTTCCATAAACCCACGCAGGCCAGTTCAGACCCAAAGCAGGACCAATGAGATACTCAATTCCCCTCATCACAGAGACTTGCAGGCCCTGCCCGTGGCCTAGCCAAAGCAAGTCCGGACACCTGTCATTCAGCTGGATTAGATAAAATTACTTCCGAATACAAACACTACCAAGAAGTGTATTTTTGTAAGTTGCATTTATGTTGTTCAAAGATACTTTCACTATCCATAGAAAGTATTCTCTCCAAGTCCTAATCATTCTTTTAAAACAGTTTCCATTTGATATCAATCATCAGGTCAAAGTTCAGTGGACTAAACTAATATAAAATTAGAAGAAATATAAACTCACAGACTGAGTAATGACCAGCTTTGTTATGCAAAAGGAAGAAAAAAGTAGAGTATTATGGATGATAATGATTTCCATTAAAATAATGACACTAAAGTGGTAAAAATATTGCAATGTCCTACAGTAGGGGGCTGGATAAACACAGTATCAAGGAACAACACGGAGCATAAAGCAGCCCATCTCAAGGAGCCCGTAAAGATGTGGGAGATGCTGGCCATGCGATGCCGTGATAAAAAGGCAGGATATAAAACTGAATGATGCTTATTTAGTAAAACATGTATGTGTTATATGGAAGATAAAAAGGAAACAGAAGCGATAATAATTGATTGGCAGACAGCTGCTTAATATACACTTTCTTTTTTAAAAATTTTTCTACAGTTTCTAAATTTTCTATGCAAACAAAAGGCTTAGCAGTACGTGAGGGCTGCGCCCACTAAGCCTACTGGTCCTGTTCGACATAATCCAGGAAGTCAACCAGGGCCAGGGCCTAAGCCTCACCTTCCTTTGGGCTTTCAGGAGGTTGCTGGCCACTGACTTCCCTTTAGGGTCAAGGCACTGAGGCACCCCAAGGGCTAGGGCTGTAGCAGACTAAGGAAGGAGCCCAGCCACAGTGCAGGGGGCCCCATGATGGCAGCATGGACTGTGCGTTTAGCTGCCATGGGCACACATGGAATGTGGCTCAAACAGGCCTCAAAAACCTGTGAGGGCTGGGGAGATAGCTTGGCGGTCTAGGTGCCTGCCTGGAAAGCACAAGTACCCGAGTTTGATTCCTGGTACTGCATGCCATGTGGGCCCTGAAACTGGGCATGGTGATGCACTCCTGTAATCCTAACACTGGGTGTGTTGACACAGGAGGATCACTACAGGTCTGAACTATGTAGCGAGAGCCTGTATCAAATAACAGTAATTTTTTAAAAACATGAAATTTGAAGAGGTTGATCCTGTCTCTGAGGATGCCACTTTCCATGCCATTTTTGTTTCACTGGACTGGTATTTTTCCTACCTCTAGGAAACGATAAGGGAACTTGCAAGGCAGAAATACACAACCGTGACGCTCTCATCTAGCAGCGCCATTCCATTCCCTTGGCCATCTTGCAATCTTGCTGCCAGACAAGACATCTAGGGGCCCCTATTCCAGTCCCACATCCTCACTGCCTCTAGAGAGCTTTCCGAAGGCCCCACTGACTATGATCCAGTCCCCAGATAGCTATCCATTGCTCCTTTTGTTTTTTCCTTTAGAAAAGGTTTCACCATGTAGTCCAGGCTGGCCTTCAGCTCACTATGGAACCCAGGCTGGCCTTGAACTCATGGCAACCCTTTTGCCTCAGCTTCTGGAGTCCAGGGATTATAGGCATGAGCCATGCCTGGTTTAGTTATCTACTGCCTCTTGAAAAGATGCAAATGTTTTAGGCTGGCATCTAGGCCTGTCCTTTTGTGGTTTCCCTAGCAGAACCAAAATCCTAGGTACAAAACTTACGACATTGGAAGCTGGACAAGAATCATGATTAGTGAAAACCATCCTTAAAAATTCCCAATCAAGTCGGTCATGGTGGCATATGCCTACAGTCACAGCACTCGGGAGGCTGAGGCAGGAGGATCATTGCAAGTTCAAGATCAGCCTGGGCTACAAAGTAAGTTCAAGGCCAGCCTGAATTGCATAGTGAGACCCTGCTTCAAAAAGGAAAAAAACTCAATCAGCCCATGAGTTACAGTCCTCCTGGTTTCAAAGAGACAACCCTGAAGAGTAGCTCTTATGCACCAGCAATTAATTCCTTTTGAAGCTACAGTTTAATCATGAGATTACAGGAATGAATACCAGTAAAATCTAAATCCAAAGGGCTGGGAGTCCAACTCACTTGGTCTTGAAGCTAACTACCAAAACCCCCCAGGGTACTGGGCTGAGTGATAAAATCTAACATGCCCTGCTTTCCTACTGGACTGACTCCAGTCCTCTTCACAGAGTCTGATGATTTTAGTCTTTAAATTTTCTCTGTTGTAGAGAAGACTCTGAGTCAGCTCCCAACTCATTCTGTTGGATCAACTAGAGCATAACGTGGGTACAGGTGCATCCTTCCTCCCAACACAACCACTTCTGTGCCTACACACTGTCACTAGGCCTGAACTGTTTTTCTACCTTTATCTTCCATCCACCAAGAGAACCTCAGCTGGAGAGATAGCTCACTGGTCTAAGCACCTGCCTAGCAAGACAAGGACCAGGGTTTGGTCCCCATATCGCATGCCATGTGGCCACTGAAACCAATCATGGTGGCACACATCTGTAATCCCAGTGCTGGGGAGGTTGAGACAGGAGGATCACTACTAGTCCAAGCTGGGTAGTAAGACCCTGTACCAAACTGGGGGAGGGGGAGGGGGAGGGGGAGGGGAGGGGGTAATGCGAGCATGGAGCCTCTCACTCCTCATTTAGAAGCCACCAGAAGGTCCTCTAAGGATACCTGTTTTTCCATATGACCCCTACCCATCACAGCAGTTTGCTCAGGCTGTTATACTGGCAAAGCCTTTGTTATTTGCTATGTAGTAGTGCCTGCTTGGTCTTGCTGTCCTCATGTTTGGCACAGATGACCCTTCCTTGGTCATGCAGGTCTAACCTGGGCTGTCAAGCTGCCGGGAGACTGGTGGGCGGAGTCAGGTAAGTCACTTTGAAAATGCAAAGGGCTGTTATTCTTATCTACACCAGGCTGGTGGCCACTTGATCTGTCAGCAGCGCAGATACTATTGTAATAGTTTCTATCTTTATCACATTGAGAAGTAAAATATAAGAAAGTAAAAACAATTGAGACTATGTTTAGCCCTTGGGTTTCCTACCTTCACTCAGGGAACAGCAAGCTATTTGCCAGGTCAGGTCACCAGACAAAGGAAACAAAAACAGAGGCTGTTTTTAATGGCAAACTGCCCCACATGCTAGGCACCAGCGTCACCCTGCACAGAGGGTCTCCACAGGGCTGTGAGAAGAGCCAAGCAAGGTTTCCACCCCTCCATTCAACATCACTTCTATACAAACTATAACACTTTCAAAAGTGGTGAAGGCCATGAACATAGGGAGTCTACTGAGCAAGGTCACTCGGCATAACGGAAAGAGCACAAACCCTAGGTTCAAGCCTCAGTTCTGCAAGTTCCTTAACCTCTCATATCAGGAAGAAAACAGGGACCCAGTATGGAGCCTGCCAACAGCTCTCTGAAATGGCAGCCATCATCGTAACTTCAGTACGACAGTACCGGAAAACGTACTTGTATCTGATGCTCAGGTCTTCTGTACTGTGGTATCAACTGCTGGACTCAAGCTGGAAAGAAAACCTGTATTCTCTGCACTAGGACTTCCTGCAGTGGGGTCTCTGCAGCATGTGCAGAACTATCCTTGAGGGAGGAAGTGTTTCTAAAGCAGCAGCCCTCTTGCTGGGAATGGTAGTATAAACTTGTAATCCCAGTTGCTTGGAAAACTGAGGCAGGAGGATTTCAAGTTTAAAGGCAGCTAGGAAAATGTAATGAGACCCTGTCTCAAAATTCTCGTCATTTTGTGTAGCACTGTCTTCTGATCTTTGTTGTAGATCTTTGTTGTAGTTATAACCTTCGCACGTACTGAAGTTCAGGTGCAGCTCTACAAAGTTTGGACTTATCAAGCTGTGCCTGGCTTGGGTCTGGCTGCTGTGCTCAGCTCCTTCCCGCTGCTGCCCTTGAGGGTGAACCTGTTGTGCCCCTGTGGCAAGATGTTCTGCTCCTGGACTAGCTGGGTGGATCTATCCTCTACACTCTCTGCAGGGATTGCAGCTGCAGGGTTACACCCCAGGCTTGTATGCCAGGCCTGAGCTGTGCCTGGAGGGGGCAAGGTGGAGTAGGGAAGAGAAGAAGCTCTCCCTCACACTCACTGGGTCGGGGCTAGGACTGGGTCTGGGGGTTCCCTGAACACAGCAGAAATTCCCACTCGGCGGGCGGGGTGGGGGAGGTGCTGTGGAGTGGTGGGGGGCATCCCAAGTGGGTGGGAGAGGGTCTTGCCCACACCGAGCCTGGGCTGGGACTGGTATTTGGTCCTGCCGGCGCAGGGTAGCAAGACGCTCTCCCACACACTCACCGGACCTGGGCTAGGACTGGGTCTGGGGGTTCCCAGAACGCAGCAGAAATTCCTACTCGGGGTAGGGGAGGTGCTGCGGAGTGGTGGGGGGCGTCCCAAGGGGGTGGGAGAGGGTCTGGCCCACGCTGCGCCTGGGCTGGGACTGGTCCCGCCGGCACAGGGTAGCCCCTGTCTCAAAATTAAAAGGTAAAAAGAACTAGGAATGTAGCTCAGCACTTCCTAGATTCAATCTCCAGTTCCTGTCCCCACACCCTAAAAAAGCACCCAAGCCTCCTCTAAAGATATACCTTCCCCAGATAGCCCTGTCCCCTGACTTGATAAACCAAAACTTCTTGGGGCAGGAATCTGTATTTTATCTTTTTTTTTTTTCTTTTTTGTACCAGGGATTGAACTCAGGACCTTACGTTTGCCAAGCAGGCACTTAAGCCGCTGAACTATCTCCCTGGCCCCTAAATATGCATTTTAATAAGCTCTCCAGGTTACTATAATACAAAAATGCTGAGAACCACTACTCTGGATGATAGGTACACAATGGGCTTGGTCAGAACAGCAGCCCAGCCAGCCTCCCCAGCTACATTCTGGAACCTTCTTTTTTTTTTTTGGCAGAACCGGGGATTGAACTCAGGCTCTTGCGTTTGCCAGGGAAGCACTTATTCCAAGGAGCCATCTCCCCAGCCACTCTGGAAACTTCTAATGCAGTGATGATTTTGGGTTCATAACAACATTGAGAGTTGTGTTTTTGTCTTGTTTTGGTTTTGGTTTGGACAACTGCAGAATTACAAGGAGAATCACTTTGCCTTTCAAGTACCCTGGAGCCCTTATGTCCAGTTCACCAAGTGCGCCCCTCAGGACTTCCTTCTCAAACTGCACAACCAGCTCTCGGGCCACTGGCCGGGGCCCGAGAGGCAACTAACTCTTACAAACAGGAAGTGAGTGTGGCCTCCTACCAACTCCCTGATGACACGCTGTGGGCTCTCCACTATGTCCTAAAGCTTTCCAGAAGGGCTCCCCACTTTCCTGGTACCCAACACCAAGACATCAAGAGGCCTGAGCACAGCAGCACACAGAGCCTGAAAGCAAGCAACTGCTGATCACTTTCTGTGCCACCCCTGCTACTGTAGCCTTCAGGAGTACTGCAAAGCTTCTCAACCTCCCTGCTGCACCCAAGCTTACAAGTCTGAAATTACACATGGGAATGTATCCATGTATAACACTCTGCCTACAGATCAGAGGGTAAGCCACACACGGACAATGGCTGAGTTCTCTCACAGAGGAACTAAGTGACCAAAGCCTCTTCCAAAACTGAGACACAAAACTGACATGAAGTCTCTGGCTTCTGACTACCCTGCAAGGCATCACATTGCAGATAAGGATGCAAATCTCCAAATTCACAGCCACAAGGATCTGGTCCTGCTGCCGCCCAACCAAGGAGTGCAGAAGGCTGCTGAGTACACAGATATAAGCTTGAAGAAAGAAATACACTCAGAAGAATACAAATGGCATTTGACCTCAAGTGTTTGGGTTTCTATTTCTGCTCTAAACTTGTAAGGAAACTCCCAGGGGCCTAGATTTTGGAGAACTTGTTACATTCAAAAGACAGATGAGTTTTACAGCAGAGGAAATCTCTGTGCTGTTTTAGATGCACCCCTAAAGTGACATAACCACAACAGAATGTGGTTTCTAGAAAGGTTAAATACCTTAAGTGCAGACCCAAGAGGCAAGATTCTTACAACCTCTGAGGTCCAGGAAGCAAGCCTTCAGCTAGGTCATCAGAGATCTGTCTTCACACTCATCTACTTGCAGTATTAGGTCTCTCTCCCTGCCCGTGGGCTGCTTTGCTAACTTCACCTCAAGGCTGTAAGGACTCTGCCTGATTTGGGGGGAAGGCAACCAAACTTTCAAGGGGAAACTCAACCTTCTAAAGACAACTTTGTAAATTGATCTTATGACAGAAGGGGGCGGGTGCGACATGCACTGATGTCATCTACATGTTCATGGACCTTAGAGCCTCTGCCTCACTACA
This sequence comes from Octodon degus, assembly GCF_000260255.1. Lineage (NCBI taxonomy): Eukaryota > Metazoa > Chordata > Mammalia > Rodentia > Octodontidae > Octodon > Octodon degus. The sequence continues at coordinate 19,234,268 of NW_004524586.1, read as the reverse complement.
GCTCTTCTTTGACCTTCAACAGAATAGAGAATCAATGATGCCAGGAAGGAAAGGCTCCTGTGTCTCCCTGCCCGGGACTCTGCCAATGGTCCTACCTTCTTACTACAATGGAGGGCAAACTGGCAGTTGTGTCTTGAGTTCAGGGACAGTGACACAAGGCATAAAACTCCTTACACAAGGTATGACAAACACTGGATTAGGATTGCTAGAGATGACATGCCACCTGGCCTCATTTGGGGACTAGGAAGGCTGGCCTTCAGAATGCCCAGAGGAGACAGAGACACAGGAGGGTTCAAAGTAGTTGCGGGGCCTTCCCCTCACCAGCAGCTGCCACTGATGCCAGAAAGCCTTTGCTCTCACACAAAGGACCTAATGGGTTTGCCAAGGTGTAAAACGCAGAGCAGACTGGGTCTTCAGAGTAGCAGCCTCAGCCTCTTCCCTCTGCACAGACAGGGTTACCAACACTGTGCCAGCCCTTTCAGCCCAGACAAGGAATTCCTGCTCCAACCCTCCCTCAGTGCCCAGGGGCAATTCATAAGTGTGTGTTGGGGGAAGGGGCCACCAGGTCAACCAAACTCGGTCATAGGTCAGAAAACTCAGTCTGGCGCATCTCTTTAGATTCCTTCTGGGTTGTAGGTATGCACACAGTACAATCAAGTTCAGAACCTGCAGTGCACAGCAAGGCTGGATGCTTTTAGATAGTCAAAGGACTGGCAGGTGGGAGAGCTCTTCAGGAAACGCAAGAAATGTGAATTAATTATTCACTAACTAATACATCCATGGGCTCCTTGCTGAAGGTAGGAAAGAGCATGTGTGTGCAATCCAAGCACTTTACTCATCAAGTGGGTGATCACGGCAATCCTCGGCTACAGGAGGGGAGACAGAGCTTGTGAGCTGCATTGTGCTTCCCCTGTGAAACACGGCTCACAGACAGCAGAGCCCAAACTTAAGCCTGGTCCACGACCCTAAAGCAGCTGGGCCAGGTAATCTCCTAACTTGACCATCTTATGCCATGGAGATCACAGTGCCCAAAGATAGTCTGCACTAGCCATTCCTTGATAGGGCTGGCAAGCACCTACTTAGGCAAGCACAGGGACTGGGGTTCAATCCCTGGCACCAGCCCCACCCTGGGCATGCTGAGCTGTCCACTGAGATCAGGCACGGTGATGGTGTAATCCCAGCACTGGGGAGGCTGAAAGTAGGAGGATCACTATGAATCGAGCTGAATAGTGAGACCCTGCACCAAATACATTTAAAAAAAAAAAAAATTTTTTTTTAATAGCCATTCCCTATACAACGGCAATACTGTGACCTGCCCATTTCCAACCCAAATGGGCCCAACCTGTATGAGACAGCACCTGAGAGGCTCCTTCTTCACTTGCCACTGCAAATACCTGCCAACTCTATTTCACATGTATCTCCATTCCCTATTTTATTCCAGGAACTGTCTGAAACTAAGAAACAGTACCAAGAAGAATTCAAAGTACCTTGTAGAGATGAGCCTTAAACTGTACTAGAGATTTTTTTTTTACATCTCATATATATGCCGATAATCATTAAAGATACAATGAAAATAATGTAAAAATTTAAAAAACATGATTTTAAAAAGTCATGCATACATATATGCATACTTCTGCATGGATGTAACTTTTTTTTTTTTTTATGTTTTAAAGATTTATTCTATGGTGCATCTTTCGCAAAGGAATAATTCATTGAAAATAGGCTCTTTTTTTTTTTTTTTTTCAACAAATAATACATTGCATATATTCTTCTTAGTGGTTAATTGCTGTACAAGATGCGGACTTGTGATCCTATTCACAAACACCATTAGAACAAATCATTCTATTCATTAAGAGAATGCAACTATATATCTATCCCAACCTCTTTGAATACACAGATACAAAATGGACATTCATCGGTATACCCCATTTTTTCTAAGTTACATTATTGAATATTATAGGTGTGTAAACTCAGCAAAATATTCTAAAAGAGTCCAGTAGCCTATGGATGTAACTTTTTCAATAAAAAAATCTCATCCAAGCCTACAGTAGCTAACTGGAAGTTTCTCACAGGAGGTTGTGGTCCAATCATAACCCTTAAAATGGTTATCACTGAAAGATTTAAAAAAATGAGGAAAGGACCAAAAATCAGGCCTGAGGAGCTCTGATGGCATATTATTTTTCATTGATTCATTCGACTGTTTTTAAGAAACCAAAGACAGCCCCTGAGTCCAGCTTCTTCACACAGGTGCAATTACACTCTACTTTCAATGACAAACAGTGCCTGAGTTAAAAGACTGAAAGCCACCAAGTCTCCATGTGGTGTCTCGTCCTACGCAGCTCCACACAGCCACCTGGTCTCCCCGTAGAAGTTCATCCAGAAAGCGCCCCTGGGAACAAGCCTTTTATGTACAGGGTAGACTTTTACAGCCAAGTAATTAAACACAGAAAGTAAGGGCTTATAATTAAAATGCTGACAAACCTGAACTGAGCAGCACAAGTAGAGCGGCTATAATATTTTTACAATTCCTTTTTATACATAATGTATGATCCTTCTGCTCATTTCCTCTATGTTCTTTGCGTGTGAAATAATTTACATTAATAAATAATTTATTACCATAACTCCTAAAAGTAATTATGGGTTTCCACCCAACTTTGCAGCATATGAATTGTTTTGTTCTGTCCATTGAGTTGTACTTATAAGACGCTTTCCTAGTGGCCTTTCTGAAGACTGGTATTGCCCTCGCTCTCTTGCATCTCAGGTGCTCTCAGGTCTTCTCCCCCTGCCTCAGCAGTGAGGCAGTGCAATGCGCGGCGTCCGCTGGTCCCATAGCACAGAACCCATTTAACAGCTGCAATTAGAAGACAGTGGTGAATGGAGCTACTCTCACCCGACTTGCCCTGCCTCACTAAAAATGGGTGAACTAGTCTACATAGGCCCCAGAGTCAGCATAGAGACGCATCTCACACCACAAATGGCACAGTATTCAGAGGTGCTGTGTACAATGGCCTCCATGAAGGCCTCGCCTCACCCACACAGGAGACTGCGCTCTGTGCTCACTGGAGGCCAGTGTCGGGAGCAAGGTCTGGCTCCCTGCCCAGCCAGCTGACCCTGGGTGGACCATGCCATGGAGCTGCCACCTGACCCACCTTTCCAGTGTCAAGAGCACAGTACACCGGCAGGTCCATAGCTCTTCCCCAGAAAAGCTGTTTGCAGAGGAAATTCCACTCCAGCACAGAAGATGGGCTAGTGAGGAGCCAGGCAGTGAGCAAGAAAGCCAAGAGGGCAGACTTGGCCTCCGCCAGAAAGGGCCCTGCAGCACAGACCAGGCCTGGCACCCTAATAAGGGGCCCTTAGCTGGTCACTGAGCAGGCGGGCAGGGCTGGGTCCCACCCTGCCCTGAGTGTCCCCCTCACACCTCACCTGACTTTGTTCTCTCCCCCAATCTGGAAAAGCACAAAATCACTTCTTTGTATCAAATTTCTAAATTGGAGTAGGAGACAAAGGTGAGGTGAAGACTAGTACCTACCTTGAAATCATAAAACAGGTAGCACTTTGAAAACAAAACAAAGGCCATCATCGTGAGCACTTGATGGTATCAGTAACGTGTTTTATCTCAGGGTGGAAAGGAAGCCCAAGCATTTGGAAAGGTGGCAACGTAAGAAGCAGTGGCACAGAATGCAGCGCTCTGCTCCTGGTCCTAATGCGCTTAGTGGACCTTCCTTTCAAGCATTTATGAAACCCAGATTCATATGGGCTTCCAGCTAGGGCCCTCACATAGGATTAGCGGCTAACAAGATCCAGCCTCTCACAGGCAAGTCCCACTGATTGGGGCCAGCACTTGAGCCCTTTATCTCCAGAAGACAGACCAGCGTTTAGTGATTATAATAATTTGGCACTTTATCTTTACTTAGCATTGTCCAACCCTGGAAGGGCCCAAAACCCTCTTTAAAAGTCTGGCCAGCCCTCAGGGTGTTCTCTTCCACGCTATTTGAAAAGCAGCCACACCCGAGATGAAATCTTGGTGTCTAAGGTGCACTCCCAGTTTGCACAGCACAGAGGAGGGCACAAAATCTCAATTCACAGGTTAAATGGGCTGGAGTGGTAACTCGAGCTTCCCTCAGCACACACAGGGCCTGGGAGGCTTTGGGCAGCTGACGCTCCTGCCTCAGTAGGTGCCAGAAAAGGATAGAAAGGAAGGGCCAGAATGGGTACTTTTGGGGTACTGCCATCTCTTTGAATCCCCACATCATCTACAATGGCCCAGAGGAAGAAACTGAGGCACTGCAGGAGAGAGTAATTTTCTCATCGCTCTAAGGGCTCTTGCATCTTAGAAGGCGGCCCACACCACTGGGAAATCATTGCATGCAGCTCTGCCCTCCATTTGGCAGTAATTTCCTTGAGGACAGGTTTCTTCTGATTCAAGGGGTCTGAGCAATGAATAGAAAAAAGCATGTCAGGAAGACAGATCCAGGGCAGGGCAAGGGCATGCCCTTGACCCCACCACCTGCTTGGCTGCCCAGTACCTCCTGTGGCTGACTGGTAGGGCCTTGGTGCTGGCCTGCAGGAGGGGGCCTTGCAAAAAGGAAGAGCAAGGGTGAGGCCCTGGGATGGAAACAGCAATTCCTAACGGACCACAAGAGACACAGCCCAGGACTTCTTGCAGGCCGCAAGCCTCCCTAATGGAAAGCAAGCCTCCTCCAGTAGAAATCAGGCTGCTAAGAACCACATGCCCTCAGACTGCCCTGGGAGAACCTGAGCCTCCTTCCAAACCTCTGCCTGTCCCCTGGCCAGAAGCCAGATCCACTATAAGGGCAGCTCTCATCTGTACTCTCGCTCCAAAGGAAAGATTGAAGTGTTCCCTTTGTTTAGATGTGGAGGCTTCTTCTCAGGAAGCAGGAGCCTCAACTTAGGTCTCAGTCTTCTTTTTAACTACTACTTATGGCATGCTCTCTCGGTGCTAATCTCTTTATAAATATTATGTCATAGAATTATCACAATAAACCTACAATTGCTATCACAATTGTCATTTGCAGATGAGAAAACTGAGGCTCAAAAATGTAAGTTCAGCACGGTTATATGGCCCTAACACTGCCATACAACCACCACAAACCCATAAGCCATAAGGTTCACCTTCTATCTCTTTTTCTTTTTTTTTTTTTGTTTTGTGGTACTGGGGATTGAACCTGGGACTTTGTGCTTGCTAAGCAGCATGCTTGTGTTGCTGAGCTATCTCCCTGGTCTCCACAAAAGTTCGCCTTAGTATGACTCACAAAGTATAAAGGCCAGAGATGCATTGGGCACGCACAGTCTTAATGCCCACAACCCAGGTTGGTCTGACCTCAGTTTCAGGCTGAACTCTGTGAGTTTAAAGAAATCTCTCTTTTCTGGCATGACAAAGGAAGGCAGCTCGGACATACGGCTGTCCTAGGAAGCTGACAACACAGCAGGCTTCCGGGCCATGTGCTAGGGTGCAGAGAGGTTGAAAGCCGTTAACCACCAAGGAGGTACTCAATTATATGGGGACAGGCCTCAGAAGTGTGTCACATGGTACACCAAGGCCAGGTGATCTCCCTGTTTCCACTTCCTCGGGGTGGCAGAATCAAAGAGGACCGCCCAGCTTTCTCAGAGCTGAGGCACATGACTGAGAAGAAAATCTTCCTTCTCCTTTACCTAGTCCAATTCAGCCTCTCAAGGGACCTCGGGGAGGATCACCTCACAGGATCTTAGTTTCCCCAGAACTTCTCTGGCCCTGAAGCTGCGCACTCATAGTGCTCAACAGACTCCACGCCCTTCTACTTATCACCACAACTACAGGAAAAGCCTTGGAAAAAGAAAAAGAAAACACTGGACATAGAGGCAAAGGACTCAGAAAGGAAGGCAGGGATGACTTCATGTCCTCTCCAGAGACAGTGAATCTGAACACCCACTATAGTCACCCACCACCGAGGTCTGGTGCCTGACTCAACATAGGCATTACAGAAACTCTTCTGGCAGGACACCCCAGCACAGCAGGAGAGCCATGGGCTGGCAGCAGCAGGAGACACTGTGCCCAGTCAGCCAGAGCATCAATAAATCCACACGCTCACTAAAGCCACTCCTTTTTGCCCCCTACAAGACATGACAACTCAGATGTGCACAAAAGCAGAAGCTGATTAAGGTACCTTTTCTGGGAGGCAAGTTAGCAAGATAAACTAAAAAGCTTAAAAGGTCCCTGAGAACTATCCTAAGGCATAATCCAAAACCTGAGACTCAGACACTTCTAGAGTCACTGTTAGAGCCAGGCGTGGTGGCCCATGGCTGTAATCCCAGCACTCAGGAGGCTGAGGTAGCAGGATGGTTGCAAGTTCAAGACCAACCTGGGCTACAAAGTGAGCTCAAGGCCAGCCTGAACTGCACAGCAAGACCCCCTCTCAAAAAGAAAAAACAAAAGTCACTGTTAGAATGACACAACACCTGCCTGGCAAGCACAAGGTCTCAAGTTTGATTCCCGGTACAAAAAAGTCATTGTTAATGACAGCAGCAAATTCAACAGCCCTTTTTGCCCAGTAACCATTTTGATACATCCACACAATACAGTAATGCAGACCATTAAAATGCATGGAATGAATAATTTTCATGCTGTGGTAACTAGCAAATGAAAAAGCAAACAAATATGGTTTTATATAATTATATGTTCATCATGGATTCGGCTATGCTAAAAAATCCCAAAAACAAACATACATGATAATATCAAGAGGGACTAACACTGGGAATTGGGGTTGTAAGACATTTTTACTTTATATACTATGGTATATTTCCTAAATCAAAAATATCACCATTAATTATATTAATAAGAAATACTCAAGGCTAGTGTTGGAAATGCCTTTTGCGAACCACATACCAGTGCCTGTCCCCTCACTTTCTCACCCCCAGACCAGGCCAGGAGCACTAGGGACCAAAATAGTTGAAACACAGGCAACAGTCCCCAGTGCCCTCGGGCACTTGGAAGAGCTTTCCATGTCTCACCTGGCTGGAGCAACTAGAGGAGGATGGCCATGCCACGTGTTTACTCACCCATAATTCCACAAGAGAAAAGGGTAGGTCCTTGACTCATCTTCTTTGGCGTGTGCTGAAAACAACCAGAAAAGCTATTCACTCTTCAAGTCATAAGAAGCACATCTGCACATGACTCTGCACTGGTCTCTTGCTAAAGTCACAATGATGGGGAGAACTGCCGTTTGCAGAGGCAAAGGACAGAAGAAAAGGAGCACCCTGAGAGACAGCATCTGCACGGGACTGGCCCAGACTCTTCCAAGTCTCCAGCGAGTCATTGATCTCTCAAGTGAACAGACTTAACACAGACAGCCTGCGACTTCTGCCATGCAAGGATGTCTCACATAGGTGATGTGGGGGAGGTGTGATGGCGAGCGTTGAACCAACTGCACCACAAAGCTGGAGGCAAGCTGGCAGAGGTGGGGCTTCCTGGGGAGTGGAGAGCAGAGGGGGGCCCCCACCCCAGGTTCCTCCCTGGGCTGGCAATGAGGCTAGCCCTTCCTTCTCTGCAGGAAGCAATGAGAGGCTGGGGAATGCTGGTCTGTACTTCACAGCTGCTTTGCAGCTACAGCGAGGCCCCTCTAAACCGAAACAGAAACTTGGTGCTTCCATTTGCTCTCAACCTTAGCACTAACTCCTCGGCACTGTCTTCCCACAACAGTTTCCCCTTCCACTGTGAGCATCTCCATTTTCCTCAGAGCTCTTGCCCAGATTAGCCTAACACTATGGCCATGGAGTAAAGACCAGGCCCAGGAAGCCTGGAGGAGCCCACATGCCAGGCACTTGTTCCACAGCTGAAGAACAATCTTGAGCATGGAGGATTCTGGGAGTTCTTCATGCTCACTGACATCTAAGTCAGTGGGACTGTTCTGACTGAAAGTGTGGGGAGGCTCCCCATCAGGAACCCAGGGAGGTCTGCCTCAAACATTCTAAAGACTAACTGGCCCCTTACTCATTTACCCACTCACTTAGCAGACAGGAATGGCTGTCATCTGTGTGCAGGCTGTGCTGGGGTGGATCTTGCAAAGTAGAAAGCAGCTCTCAGCCCAGACAGACCAGCCAGCTTTGGAGATGAGCTCCCAGCACCATGCTCACCCCAATGACAGCAAGGTTTATAAGCTGAAGTCCCTGGCTCATTAAGTCCTGGAAAGAGGGTAGAGCTGACTAGGAACACGTGGCCCACCCAGATAGAAAGGGTGGCAAGCACCTGGCCGCAGGTCTCTCCCCCAGGTCTCTTCCCAATCTGGAGACCTTTGTACTTGGACAGCAACACATTTATCCCACAGAGATTTTAAAGGTCCATCCTAATCAGTGCATGGGCAATGTAAAGGAGGGTTCACATTTCATGGAGAGCAGTCAAGCAGGAAAACCATGACACTATAGACAGAGTTGAAGCTGAAGAGGTCCAGGGGTTGTGTACTGTGGTGGGGGAGGAGGTAAGGGCCAGCTTAAGGGGGTACCCTTGACCTGCTAGTGAAGGACCAGAAGAAGCTAGATAGGGTAATCCTCCTCCAGTTCCCCTCCTCAGTTCTTTATTTTCTGGTTTTTGAGACAGGTCTTATATGCTGTTCAGGCCAGCCTTGAACTCATCATATAGTCCAGGCTGGCCTCAAGCTAACAGAGGTCCTCCTGCCTCAACCTCCCAAGAGCTAGGATTACAGGTGTGTACCAAAGCACCTGGGTCCCCTCCTCAGGGTAACACACCCCCACTGTCAGGCTAGGTTACCAGGTTACTCTTGGATTCCAACAATGTAACTAACCATCCATTCTATAATAGCCACCCATGACAGTATCTGAAAAGAGGTGAAGACAGCTGCACCTGCCTCCCTACCAGCTGACCTGGTTAATGCTGCAAGATACAGAGCTGAGCTGGGGAGATAGCTCAGTGGCATAAACGCCTGCCTGGCAAGCACAAAGCTTGCTGAGCTCATTCCTCAGTAGCAACAACAACAACAAAAGATATACAACTGATAACAACACCAAAGTCACCCAATGGAGGAAAGGTAACACACACGAGAGCCTATCCCTGGGGCTAAGCTACTCACAACCAAGGGCACAGCCTATAGACACTGGGTAGGTCTCTTGCTCACAGCAGAACGGTTCAGAGAGAGAGAGAGAGAAACTGTTTCTCCTTTGCCAGGTGCCTTGCCTACCAAGGATGACAAACTCCAGCACTCAGGGAGCACCCAGCCCCAAGGAAAAAAGTGCTCACTGGGGAGCCACAGTCCCTACATGCCCTGGGGGGGTCAGATGGCTGAAAGCTCCCTGGCTGGTAGCCCACTGAAGCCAAAAACCATAATAGGGACCACTGAAAACAGAAGAGAAGGGAAGGCTGCTTTAATGGTAGGCAGGTGCCTTAGAGGGCTTGGGCTTTACAACAGAAACAGGACACGGCCAATTCCTGCCTTGCTGGTGGGACAGTGCCCACCACCTCTTCATCCCACTGAGTTGGCAGGTTCTAACAGAACGCAACTCAGGGCACTGCTGATCCAGGCTTGTGCAGGAGATGTGGGCATCAATGGGCACCAGCTACCTCACAAGGATGCAGAAGAATGTCAGCCTGAGCCATGGCCTACAGCACCCAGGGCTCCCTAGTCTCCCAGTCATGCATTCATTCACTCGACAAGGAATCCGCATCCACTGCAGATCCCCAAGTAGCCCATCACTTCCCAGGAGGAGTACACTCTCATTGTCCTACCACTTTCCCTGTCTAAGCCACCACCAAATGTGACCCCCACTGGTCTCCTTGTGGGTATCCCTGACCACTGATCTCCACCTTTCACCCAGAATCCAAGGTCATCTTTTTAAAGCAGAGAGCAAACCTTATCATTCCTGCCCAACTTCCTACAGCAACCAGCATAAAATCCAGGGCTCCCCTCCCTACCCTACATCCCCATGGGAGCCAACGCCAAGCTCCCTCACCTTCTAGTGTCTGTCCTCTTCACCCCTGCTGACAGGTGCTGCTACCTAGGTTCTTTGTCCCAGGATTGCTACATTAAGGCTCCGCATTGTCCTTCCTATCATGTGAGCTCCTTGGTGGCTCTCCCTGATCATCCTGAGTAGATCATTACTCTTCTGTTACAGGCTTTTCTCTGGCACCCCTCATGTGTACCTTGTTTTACAAAACACAGCAAGGTCAGTGTGCTTGTGTCTGCATATATTCTCTGCTCTGTGAGAGTGGAGCTTCCCAGGGAAAGGGGCTCTCTTGTTCATGAGGGTCCAGCACAGAGCAGGCACCATGGCCAGGGCCACCTGTCAAGAGGCAGCTTGGTTCTGTACAATTTGCTCCCATACATCCTGACCCCATACATCCAGGGGATGCTCAGCAACAGAAGTGGGCTTTCACTGGGCAGAAAGTACTGCCTCCCCAAATCGTTGGGCCCAGGGAAAGCCAAAACTCAGCAGGGAACTGGGAGAGGCAAGGCCGCCCCACTCAACCAGGCCTGCCTAAACTCTCCATGCCTGCCTCCAATTACCAGCTCAAGAGGGCCAGCACACCAGGGATGGTTTGCACTGAAATTTTACCATTTAAAAGACTACCTTCTCCATTTTTTTCATTCAAATTGAGCCATCTTGGGCTGGCCAGATAGCTCAGTGGACCGGAGATTGATCCCTGGCATGCTGTGCCAGCCCCGCCCCTGGGTACACTGAAACAGTGATTGAGACGGGTGTGGTTGCACACGCCTGTAATCCTAGCACTTGGGAGGCTGAAAACAGGAGGATCACTACAAGTCCAATCTGTGTAGCAAGAACCTGTAAACCCTGTACTAAATACATTTAAAAAAAAAAAAAAAACAAAGTGAGCCATCTTGCTCCTTTCACTGCTTGTATGAGACTGCACAGCCCATTAATCCAGCTCCCTTTTGTTAACAGCAACCCCAATTTCACGTTGGAATATTTCCCCTCCCTCACTGGACAGTGCCTTGGTGATACTGTTCATCAAAGTACCTCCATTTCTTCTGGTACAAGGTGGACCGGAAACTAGGGCTCACTGGCCACACAATGACTGGCTGATGTTCTGATTCCTAAAACAAGGGGTGCAATGCTAGCCCACCTAAAAGGGACACGTCAGGAGCACCTGCTTCCAAAGTTTGCTCTTGCCTGGGCCCTGCCCCACCAACTCTTCTCCAGGCCTCTGAGCTCTTTGCCATGGCTCTTTTGGTGTGATTTACCTAGAGACATACCTGTCATGAATGAGGAACTCAGACAGGTTTCATTCAAGCCTTCAAGGAGGATCAGAGGCTCCCATCTTGCATTCGGAGCCCCATCTGTGAGACAGAAATGGGGCAGCCGGCCAGAACATCTTCTACCCAAAAGTTTCCAGGGCATGAGACCCCAGGCAAACCCTGATCCCTGGCAGCTTTCCCTAAGCCCCACTCTACATGGGCAAAGCAAGAGGCAGGTGTCCCCAGTGGGCTGTACTCTGACCACAGCCTTTCTATTCCCAGTCTACCCAGAGTATGATAAAATTCCCGCTGGTATGCATCATTCCTTCAGCCATCCCCTCCTGTCCTTCAAACCCTCTGCACTCACACCAAGAGGAGGAGCAATCCGCTGTGTGTTAAGGCCCACCAACCCCAAGGGAACTTCCTGCCCCTGAAGCTCATAAGACTGCTATCTGCACACACCTAACGCATTGAAGGTCTGCAGTGCAGGAAGTCACTACATCTTCCCTCTGAACCCTCTGTCTTCAGGCCCTCTGCTTCCAAGAGCAGGGTCTGGTTTCTGTGAGACTCCTCCCATAACAAGAAGTTTTTGAAATGACATCCTTATAGGAAAGACAAAAGCAGGAAACCCAACTGAGACTTCAGTGCCATCTGTCTGACTAAAGAAAAGAGGTCTGACTTAAATAAAGACACAAGTAAGGCTCTCCAGGAGGAACTAGTCGGTGCAGAAAATGCCAGGCCTTAACCACAGTACTCTGCAAAACCTTCTTCTGCAGATTACTGACCAAAGCAACCAGGGTGCTTTTTCCCTCTCCCAACACAGGCTGTGGGGAGCCACACCACAGTAGGAACTCGCAGGCACACGCCACAGGGAACAAGCACAGAGCCATACCAGGAGGAAGCAGACAGGACAGCCAGGCTGAGGGGCACTGAGAAGGGAGCAGTGCCCCTAGAAAGAGACCCTCAAGGAAACTAATGGGGGGCCGGGGAGATAGCTCAGTGGCATAAGCACCTGCCTGGCAAGCACTAGGTCCTTAGTTCAATCCCTGGTACCACAAAAGAATGAAAGAAACTAATAGGAGATCCTGCAGCCCTGCTGCCAAGGCCTCAAAGGTGCACATGTACAGGATCCCCACTATCTCTGTCTGCCTGGGGGAAGGGGTATAAGACTTCCTCAGACTCTACTGGCACTACTAGTCCTAACTTCAGGCCAGCCATGGCCTGCCTGGGAGCTTGGCTGGGCTGCTGTGCCCAAAGTACAATTTGGCATCACCAGGAGGATGAAGACGTTCAGTGCCTAGGCAGCTGGGTACAAGGCCCAGCATGGCTAGTAGCCCTTCAGACTGGCAAGTATCTTAGCCCTGGCATCCTAATCTCATAAGCACAGCAGGAAGTATGTATTCTACCTACCAGATTAATGCCTCCAAAACACTTGTGTGGGTTGCTAGGGGAAAAGTCAGGCAACCTGGAGTCACATAGCACCCTCTGCCCCACAGCAGCCGCTTGCCAGCTCCCTCTGGTCTCCAGGCTTGAAAGAGTGCTGGGAGACTCGCTGGCGAAAGAAAGCCAGGCCTGGCCAAAGGAGGTGGTCACTCTGGAAACAGGAGAAGGGCCCTCACCCACCCCCTCCTGCACACGTGGGCGCAGGGGAAGGAGCTGCAGGAGCACAGTGCTCCAGGGTCAAATGTCTGGGCTGCTTTCCAGTGGCAGCAGCTAATGTTAGAACACCAGAAGGAAGAACCCACTCAGCAGAGGAAAGTGACTCGGTGGAGGCGGAAAGGGGAGCCAGTCGAGCCAGGGCTGCCGACTATATGAGCTAAGCTGGGGCTGGGGGTCAGGCCTGTGCCCTTGGATCATCTCTGCTGACATGGGGGCCCTGGTGCTCAGAAAGAAAAAGTGCTGAGCATTCATCAGTTTTTTCTTTTTCCTACATCTTTCCCAGCAGCAGGGACATTTACACTGTCACCAGTTTTTGAAAGGAAAATGAGTCATTATAAGGACGACTAGAAAGGCAGGGACAGAAGCTGCTACTCTTGCTCCTCACCAGGCCTCAGGGCAACAATGCGGGCTCTCCTCCAGCACGCCTGACACTGAGGACTCCCAGAAGTCCTGGGACTTTCCCCTGGGGCCTCTGTGAAGAGCAGCAGCTCAGGGCCCAGGGTCAGCTGCGCCTCGGGGACCTGCTCCCAGGATCCCAAATGGCCTGGGCTGGAGCATTTCCCAGCCTCCCCAGGATCGTGTTTTCTTTTTTAATCTTAACTCTCCACTTCTGTTTTCTTCTTGGTCTGACTGGAAAACAAAAGAAATTATTTTCCTTCTTTTCTGTTGTTATCTTCAAAGGACAGTATTTACACAAGGAAGAGGTGACAAGTCATAAAATCGGATGTAAGCCCATCGCCTCCCTTGCACCTCTGCTGGCTGTTCCCAGTACACATTGCCACCAGGCAACCCTGAAGCTTGGTGTCCTGGAGGACATCGTGGCCTGAGATTCTGCACTGTCTTTTTGTAGCTATTTGCTGTGGAACTTTCTAGGAGACCTGCAGGAGCCCTGAAATGGCAATAGCCTCTGAGGCCAGGCCAAAAGGTGTTGGGAGGAGCAGGCACCCCCACCTGAAGTCTGTGTCCTAATGCCCTGCTTATAAGCTATGTACCAGACAACGCTACCCAGGCCTGAACTGCAGTTTCCTGTCTGTACGAGGGCTAGAGATGGGTGGCATAAGGCTTTGGACTCTGTGAGCAACATCCCTAACAGCCCTAGCACCTTTCTGTGAGCCCACACTGGGCTTCCACTTCCAGTAAGCAGCACTGAGCCAGGCCCGGAACATGGCCAAGAGCCAGCATGTGCCGTGTCAACCAACCCACAGACAGGCTGCTCCACAGGGGCTGCTCCCACACTGGGCTGCCATCTGGAGCAGAGCAGGGAAGGGGAGCAGGGGGAGACAGATGGGCCCACAGCACTGTGCCAGGTGGTTCTGGGTCTGTATCGGCCAGTAACAAGAAGCAACAGAAAGGAGGACACTCTCCAGGGAGGCAGGCAGGGTGTGGGAAAAAAATGATCCCAATCTACATGATAGTGATGCAGGCCAAGGCTCTTCCAGCGAGCCTGTTTATTTCCCTTGACTTCTTCTTTTCGGAAAAGACAAGTTTCCCTCCCTGGCTGGGGCTGAAAGGCCATGCTCTCCTGGAAGGGGCTGCGGCCACATCTCTGGAAAATTAGCTCAGTTCACCTCAAGCCCATGTGCGCAGGAGTCAGGCCTATGGCTGAACCCACCAGTCCCACCCTGAGAAGGGACTGGGCACCTCCCTGGGGCTTCCAGATGCTCCTGGCCCTAAGGCTGCTTCTTCTGGTCAGGGCTACTCTTGATACATTCTTCAGATTTCCACAGGAAAAGAAAGTAACCACCGACAAATACACAAAGCAGCTCATATGTGCACCCCATCCCCACAGCTACGCTCTACACAGCAGTCATCAAGGGACCAAAATGATACAACCTATAAGCCACGGGCAACATTGACCTACTCAGGCATGCACTCTACAGATGTTTACTAAGCACCTACTAGGCACGAGGCGCAGGTGGGTCCTAGGCACCAAGTACGCAGCAACAACAAAACGGACAAAACATCCTGCTTCATGAAGCCCCATCCCAGCATGGAATTCACTCAATAAACACAACAAACAGGTAACTCTTATATAAAGTGGTAAGTGTCTAAGGTAGAAATGAGATGGAGAAAGAGGACAAAAAAACATGTGTAGAGAGCAAAATGCAGGGAGACAGAGGCAGTGCAGGAAGTAGACAAAAAGGAGAGTCATGTGCCAATGGGAGAGTGTGCCAGGTCATGAAAGAAGAGCACAGGCCCTGAGGCAGGCTCACAGTTGCCACGTCCAGTCAGGTCAGTGTGGCTTCAGCAGAGTAAAAGAGGGCAACAAGGGTGAGGTCAAAGGGGTCACGGCAGGTCTTATACATCCCAGGCATTTGCTTGCTAGCGGGAGGCTTTGAGCAGAAGATGGACAGATCTGACGGGTATTCCCACTGGCCACTGAATGGAAAAAGTTAAAAGAACCAGGAGCAGGGGACCAGTTACCACAGAATCCATGTGGGAGGCCAGCAACTGAGACAAGGTTGGTGGCAGTGGGATAACAAGATGTGCTCAATGCAAGCTGGAAAGGCAGTAGTGATGGCAGACATCTGAACTGCTACAGCAGCTCCTCCTTGCTGCAAGGATCACAGACATCAGCAACGAAACAGAGCAGGGAAGGAGAGTGCCAAGGACGCAGGGAAGAGCCACAGTGACTGGTGTCCAGATAACGGGCCCGCAGCCGAGGCTGGCAGGCAGGGAGAAGCAGAGTTGTGAGCAGCTCGTGGCCCACCCCAAGTTGCAGCTGCTATGCTCATAAAATGAGAAGGCTAGGCCCAGTAACTTCTAAACCCGCTCTGCACATCCTTCAAGGCCCCCCTGCTGCTCCTGCTTTGGGGTTTTCTGATGTGCCTTGGCCAAGCCAAACCACTTGTTCAGGCTACCAGAGCTCATAAGAGCTTCAGCTATGAGTTACCATGGTCCAGATAACCCACTCCCCACTAGACTGGAAGGTGCGCGAGGGTGAGAAAGGAAGGTAAGGCTCAGCTCTGAGTCACGATTCCTCCAGCCCATGTGTGACACACGCCTGGTGCTCAGTGAAGACCTATGGAATGGATGCAGATCTCAGTGGCTTCCCAAGCTCTGGCCAGGGCTAGAGCACTCGATCTATTTGCTCAGCACGCTTTTGACTGGAGTGAGGTCAGGAAAGGGAGCCAGCAAGGGTGCTCAGTGTAGGTCCTCATAAGGGGCTGTGAAGGATGCCAGAGGGAGACCAGTTGAAGATTAGGTGGCTGTGGGCCTCTTGCTGAGCCATGGAAGCTGTAGAATTCAAACACATAACCAGCTGCATACCTCATGAAGGATATTTCTGCCTGAGTGTGACTTTCCTACAAGGGAGGAGCCCCAGTCACTTCTGAACTGGGCTTAGAAGGGGACTGGACAAGGTTGTTTTGCTCCTAGTCTAAGGCTCAGGTACCTGCTTCACTGCCCGAGACCACCACTACCTGATCAGACGATAACTGGAACAGAGGGTATCTGTCCCCATAGCCTGCCACCTTGGCCACCAGGCTGCACTTTTTTCTCCCCCATCTCCCACTCCTGACATTCCTGAGATGGCAGCTCTTGTTCGGCACCACCCTTTGGAGATAGGTCCTTATCTTGGCCACCAAGCAGGCCCCCTTCTGGAAAGCACCTACCCTTGCCAGGTGGAGATAAAAGGAATGTGGGGCTTGGCTTGGCAGGGTAGCTGAACCATGCTTGGTATTATTTAATGGCCTTAACCTCCCCCCTCACCAGATAAGCGCTAATCTGTCCGGGCTGCTTCTTTCTTATGGTATACAGCAAACCTCTAGGCCCCACTGCCCCATGACCCTGACCTGGAACATCTCACAGGGCTCTACTCTCAGGCACTTTGAAACCAGTTTGCTGAGCTTGGATGCACCATCTATAGCCACCTGTAAGTCAGGCCTCAGAGAAAGTCATCAGAGAAATAAAGTCCACTAGTCCTCACCAGTTCAGGGCTGAGGGTCCTGCATGCTACAGAGTCAGCTCCCTGGTTGGCGAGGCTTCTCCTTAGGATCATCACCATGGTAAGGACCTCAGGTGCTGGGCTGCATCCCACGGTGGGCAGGAGCCATCTTCAGGAAGGCAGACCTGGGCAGCAGTGATGCCTGGGTACCCCCAGGGGAATGATATCAGCAGAAACAGCTGCCCATGGGTCCCTCACCCTTGGGACAGGGCCCCTCCAGGAAATGGCCAAGCGTGGTCAACTCTCTGGAAAGACAAAATATAGGCAAAGGGGTTCAGGACTAAGAAAGACACAGACCCCGAGATAACAGCCCCCTACCCTTCTGTGGACCCTGTAGGAACAACCTCCTTCCTAAATAAGGCACAGAAGGTCACAGAAACTTAAAATCAACTCAGAAGCCCCCCTAAACCTCTGTTGCCAGCTTTGAGCACCCCTAAATCAATATCCTATTAAGTGGAACAACAAATTTCGGTACATCCACACACCACATTGCCTTTAAATCTATCTCAGGGCTTGACTGGCTGGTTTGTAATCCCAGCACTTGGGAGGCTGACACAGGATCTTTTTGAGTTCGAAGCCACTCTGGACTACATAGTGAGTTCAAGGCCAACCTGAACTACACAGCAAGACCGAGTCTCAAAATAAGCAAAAAAACAAACAAAAGACATGGGACATCTCACCACTGAGTTGGCATGACCGGAACCTTCAGCACATAGCAGGACAAGTAAAGATGGGTGGAGGATTGAAACACACCTCATCCCCACGTCCAAAACTGAAGGGGGCAGCACTAAGGCAGTGGGCTGGCAGCAGAGGACCTGCAGTGGGCACACTGGTTCTCCTTCCCCACCCAGTTATGAAGAGAAGCTAATTGGAAGGCTCCATTTAAAGCCACACATTTCCTGTTCTTGTCAGTGCCACCTTTCTACATCAATAATTTGCAACAGGGGGAGCATTTGTAGCTTTGTCCTATTCTCCAGAATGAAACACTGAGTGATTTTCCACAGTGACAGGACCCCAACATCGCCATTCCACGCAGCCAGTCACCTCCTCCCAGCCTACCACTATTTCCCATGAAGCAAACAACCTTTAGTTCAGGCTTGAAAAACTCCTCCTTACAAGTTAATTTCTCTGATTCTATTTCCCTGTCCCACCCTTCTGTGGTTAAACATTCAAAGAAAGTCAGGCATTGTCATTATACAAGGAATCTGAAGGCCACCATCAAAAACTAGAAAATAATGACAATAGTAATAAATGGAAAGGCAGTCCCTAATCTGTAATTAAAAACAAACTGCTCGGCGTAAGAAAATGTTTTAGAATCTGCTGCTCTATGTAAAAATTAATTGCACCCTGGTATTTACTTGCCATCCAGATTGTAAATCATATTTTCCTGTTTACTTCGATTAGACTTTACAGTGGGTGTTATTGAAATTGCTCAATTATGGGCCAGCTGGCAAGCACAGGAAAATTACCTTCTACTGTTCTTCAAAAACAAGGTTCATCCAAAGTGCAGAAGCAGGGAAGGGGAGGAGGGAAATCAATACATTTCCAAAGCCTGGCTGCTCAGGAAGGAAGGCCCAAGGTCTGAAGACTGCCAGGCTGCACTGGGAGACCTGATGTACAACTTCAATGCCATACCCATCTGGAAACAGCATCCTAACCAAGTGTGAGCTGTTCAGGGAAGGAATTCCAGACCACTCCTCCAAGTTCTGGCCAAACAGCTGAGCCAGAAATGCCGGTTGGCCCCCTAGATGCTTGGCTCCGGAGCAGGCCAGGAGGGGTGATCCTGGACTCAGCCTTCAAAGGGGCCCTTTGTGCTGCCTCGGTGGCAAAGGCCTGATGGCAGCCATCATCTTTCTGGGCGTGAGCCTCGATTCAGTTCTAGGGCAGCCAGCCATTGGCACAAGGCCTGGGAGGGACCTGCCCCTCCACTCCCCTCCTCTGCCCCTATTTCCTTCTCCTCTAAGGAGGCAGGTAGGTATTGTAGTTACAAGCTGTGGTCCTGAGTGAAGAACATCTGAGCTGGGAGCCCATCTCCTGAGACAGACTATTTGAAGAACCTATGCCAAGTGACTTACTCTCTGCGCCTCAGGTTCCCTCTGTAAAACAGAGGCAACAGTGCTTGCTCATAAGGGCATCATATCCTATTGAAGTAGAATTCAAGCTCTGTGCTCAGGGCCCAGCTCATTTGCAAAGAGTGCTCAGCAAATAGTAGTTGCTGCTTTTAGTTTCATGGGCAGCCTGTGAATCCAAGTTCTCTTCTGGGCAATGGACACCCAGGCAGTTACCCTCTTAAATTTGTTTAAAACCCAGCAAGAGGAGCCTGGCTATATTATAGCCCATCCCTCTAGTGAAACAGTGGGAGGCCAGTAAGAACGATGCTGCAGAAGTCTATCACCATGGAAACACATCAGCCCATCCAGACACAGCGCTCACAAAGAAAAGCCGGACTGAGGCAGCTAAGGGCCTGCTGGCTCTCACCAGCTCCGTTCCCACCACAGCCCCTAAAAGGGGACCAGGGCTGGCAGAGGGAGCACAAAGGGTGATATGGGCATGATACAAACCACAGTGCGATTAAACTCCTGGGTGGTCAGTAACTGGCTGCAAGTGTCAAAAGGAAGAGGAAGGGATGGTACCATCCCTGCCCTCAGGGCTCTTGGAAAGAGTGCTGTAAGGCCAGCACCTCTAAACTGAAGGCAGAGGAAAAGGGGTATTGGAGGTAGGTCTTAAAGAGACTCCTCTGCACATCAGCCCACCAGGGGCCAAAGACACACAGTATTGCCATAAGAGTAGATTCCATCCATAAGGGAGTGGTTTAATAAGCTATAGAGTAATTATGCAAAGAACACCATTATGGCCTTCAAAAATGTTTCACTGCACCAGTTGGGACATGATATAGAGAGTGACATGCACACCAGTAACCGACACACGGGGAATGGGGAGGACAACAGGACAGGAGCTGGAAAGACAGACTCACGCAGACGACAGGCTCTAAACTCCACACTGACTACAGACCTGAAGCTGTAGATGTGGGGAGTCCTAAAGGGGTTTTGAGCCAACAGAGTTGGTGGTTTTCATCTGCTGGAAGGGATTTTTGTCTGTACCCCTATTAACCACCTAGCACAGCACTCTGCAGAAGATCAGAGCACAAGACACATTTCTGGAATTATGTTGGAAGATGTTGCTAAATCACAGCAACATCTGCAATGGCCTGGACACATTCACAGATCTTGCAAAGCTAATCTTGATTAGGAAAGCTGGGATCAGTCTGGAATTCTCTCGGACTCTTTTGATCTGTGACATGGGCATAGCCAACTCTGTTGGGGAATGCCAGTCCCTACCCTACCCTACCCAGAGACTTAGACCAGCCTAAGAATTGGGCCAGGGTCTTCTCAGAGCCATAGTGAGGCCTTGGAAAGGACAATAACTGGGTGACCTGGCAGTGGGGTGGAGGTAGGGGGCCTGACATGCTATAAAGGCCACC
>NW_004524586.1:19194670-19213881 GCF_000260255.1 Octodon degus | reverse complement strand
TTTTTCCGGAAACAGGGATTGAACTCAGGCTCTTGTGCTTGCCAGGGAAGCACTTATTCCACTGAGCCATCTCCCTGGCCCCTGGACTTCACTTTTTTCAGTGCATTTTCTCTGAATCTGTATTAAGAACAGCTTTTCTGGGAGGCTGAGGCAAAAGTATAACACATTCAAGCCCAGCCTAGGAAATTTAGTGACTTAGCAAGACACTGTTTCATAACAAAAATTTAAAAAGAGCTAATGATGTACAAGGTGTAAAGGCTCTGGATTCAATACCCCATACCTCGGAACAGCAGCAGCAGCTTCTACACAGGCACAACGGCACAGCCCTTTTGTAATCCCACACTACAAGAGGAACTGTTATAACCTCACCCCAGCCACTCTGCCTTTCTGCTCACAGACCCGCGTGTGCACACTGCGATGCCACTGGCCAGAAGGACTTTGCCAGAACAGAACTGATGCCAGTGCAACGCCCCAGAACTGTGAGCTAAATAAACTTCCTTTCTGTATAAAAATCACTAAGCCTCAGGTATTTCACTGAAGCAGCAGAAAATGGAGAGCAGGTACCTTACATGCATTAACTACAAGTTCAGTTTACAGCCATATGAAGCAACTCAAGACGGTCCAGGTTAAAAGCTGGGATTTGAACCAGCTCCGGGGCCTGAGCTTCCCACTGGTACTGACGTCTATATCCCAAATGCACCCTTCAGATGCTCACTATGGCAATGAGCACATTCAACCCAAGAACCGCACTGCTTAGCACTTATTCAACAAAACTAAAGTCGCAAAGAGAGACAAAAGAGTCACTTGTAGGAAAACGAATATACCTTGAAACTATAATGCAAGAGAAACAAATCAGACACACAAGCTTAAATGTTGTATGGCTTCTCATATGTGAAACCCAAAAATAAAAGATAATAGGAAATAGGGAGATAGAGCCATCACAAATGGGAAGCAAACCAAGAGACTAGGAGTGAGGGGCGGGGATTAAAATGTGTTACACACATGTGCCAACTCCCTACGAAGAATGTAATCATTATGTACCACAAATATGTACCAATAAAAATTTAAAGTTTTAAAACCCACACACAAATGCTTTATTCATAACAGTCCAAGCCAGGAAACCACTGGGTAAATGGTTAAACAAACCACGCTCCATCCATACCATGAACTGCCACTCAGTCATAAAAAGACTGGAAAACCTAAGAACTGGAGAACCTAAGAACTTGCACGAGCCTCCAAAGAACTACAGTGAGTGAAAGAAAGCTAATCCCTAAAGGTTATTATAGGATCCTATTTATAGTATGTACTATATCATTGAAATGAAAAAATTACACAATTGGAGAAGAGACTAGTGGTTAAAAGGGGATTAGAGGAAAAAAAAAGGGGGGGATGAGAAGACACAGGGGATATAGCTCGGGGGAAGGCACTTGCCTGGCAAGCATGAGGTCCTGAGTTCGATGCCCAGTACCAGAAACAAACAAAAAGGGGTAAGACTAAAATGAGCTGTGGTTAGAAAAGGCAATAGGAGTGCCCCTGGCAGTAGAAATGTTCTGTATCTTGACTTCATCAGTGTCAATTTCCTGCTTATGCTATTGTGCTATGTAGTCTTTGAAAACATTATTATTCAGGGAAACAAGAGAAGCCAAGATTCATTTGTATTATTTCTTATGGAGTGGTTTTCTTTTTGTTTGCAGACTTTGTATCAGGTGATAAACCACAGCCATCTTTCCTGCCCAAACACAAATATGGCCATCTTTTCCAAAATCATGGAACAAATTAAGCTCTTGAACCAAGGTACAACTATAACTGCATAAATATAAAATGACCTCAAAACAATGAATTTAAATAAAACTCCATTCACTCTACACATTTGCCAACAATCACAGAACTAAACACTACAAGACTGAACTGTATTATATATAAATTTTATAAAGACAAAGAGCCTGCTGCCTGCACCAGACAGTACGCTAAGATGGGGAGGACTCCACACTACGGGATCTGGCAGCCCTGGGCTTTACCTGGAACAAGTCACTTGACTTCATCTTTTTCATCTTCCCCAACTCCCATTTTTATTAATATTATGTTTCTCATAATAAAAAGATTCACCACGTGCCTGTTGCGAATCAGTACTGCACACATGTCACATCTTGAGCCTGTTTACTTCCCTTCCCCCTCCCCCTCCTGTCTCCTCCAAGCCCATATCCCTTTCCCATCTCCACAAGGTCTATCTCACTACTTAGCATTTTCCCTAAAATGGGAATGAGGACAACTTGCCTGGGAGCTTCTGAGAGAGATATATATAAGAAAAGAGTAAAAGAGCTCAGCAAATGGAAGGCCTCGGGCATTTGCGTCTGTACTGTTTTGCCCAAAAAGTGATTACCAACAGCGCTTTCCATCTGCCAACATCATCCCCAGTATCTCTTCTATGGATCCCTTGGTCCGTACTTAAACTTTCTATGATCAATTCCCAGTCTCCATATTCTCCTCCAGTCTCTCTGCTGGGACTCCTTGGACAACATGGACACACAGCGTCTTGCTCTACCTTCACGTATCTGCAGGGCTGACTGGCATCTGCGGAGGGGTCTTCCCCTAGCCGACGTCTCTATCTAAACAAGGGGTACTGCTCTCTGGCTCTGACTCCTGGAGTCGCCAGGACTTCCACCAAAGGAACAAAAGCTCAAGGGACATTTTCCACTGCTCCTTGATCCTATTTGCCCAACCACTCTCTCGGTCTCTGGGTGCAGCTGTTGTGGCAGAGGTCTCCACGTACCCCAAGAGGGCATCTGCACATGAACAGCAAAGAGCAAGGGCCTACTGGGTACGAGGTACATGCATGGCCAGTCACTGTCCCTGGTCACCAGGTGGCCCACGGCCAGAGCTGTGCCACTCCTGCCACACGCGCCCTCACACAGCTGCACTTCGAGCCACAGCCCTCACCTCACCTCTCTGAGCACCAACCGTGCGTGGGCTGTGGGCCGACTCCTCCACATACCTGAGAAAAGGCACTGCTATTAGGAGCATTCTCACTTTTCAGATGAGGAGACTGCATCTCTAGGAAGTCTATCACTTACGCATTATCTTACAGTAAGCAGAGGCAAGGCCAGCCTTTGAATCTAGGGCTGCCTCCTTGAGCAACACGGGGACAGAGACACTTTTGCTCACTTATGGGAGTTACTCTGAATGTGAAATGTTCTTGCTCCTGTTCTGCAATCTTCAGTGAATCCTCATGTGCTTTCAACCCCTGAACACAGCTGTCAGAGCACTGTGGTCTGAGACTCTCATCTTCTGAGGAATTAGGAGGAATCCCACGTGAGGCACATTAAATGAAACAACATTCACAAGAAAGCCCTGCAAACTACAAGTCAGTATAAATTCTAAGGTTTGAAGAGTTAGCTGAAGGTGTCTATAATGCAGTTTGAAAAGCTATCCCTTAAAACAGGAACAAACCACACTGGAAATGGCCATGACCATTAAACTTCACTTTTTTTTTCCTTTTTTTTTTTTTTTTACAGTCTTTACTTAGCTTAGCCTCCTCGCCTGTGTTAGTTTTACAGAAGAGGAATATCTATCCCACTGCCTTAAAAATAGAACTCGGACCAAAACCTAAACATGAATTTGGCCAGCAGCAGTGATTTTCCTGATGGCTTGAGCAAGCCACTGCTCTCAGAGCTCCCACGTCCCCTCCTACGAAGCAAAGGAAATGAGCAGAAAACAGCAATTCCACAAGATCTTTGTGAATGTCTCACGCTTTCAGGGCTTCAGTTGTTTGTGTAACAAAAGTCATTGGCAGACAGGACCTAGAAGCAAATGGACAAACATTTGGGCAAGTGTATTTCTCAGGGTCACCCTGTCTTCTGCCACAAAAATGCCTAAGAAGGGCTGAAGGGAGCTGGATCCTACAGGTTTGCTCCCTACCCACAAGAGAAGGGAAATGAATCTGCCTAGTGATGCCCTTCCCTTACTAAGTGGGCAACTGAGTCATCTGAATTTCCAGGATAAAAGTAAAAAGCTACCTGGGCACTGTACCCAGAACTACACCTTCCCAGACCAAGCTGTCACTGGAAAGCCAGTCTGGATTGTAACCACTGAACAGGTCCCCGATTGTGTGATCCTCAGTACAATGAACATTTCAACTAATTCCCACAGTCCAAGAAGCCTAGATACTTCAGGAAAGTCATTAACAAAAGAGAAAAAGAGTCCTCCATAACCCCCCAAAAATTCATTTGTTAATACTTTAATATAAAGGGCATGTTCAATATCAGTGATTTGAGGAAATTCTACAACAGAGGCAGGACTCAGCAAAAACATTAACTTTTTTGTACTATTTCCCTAGCTCTTCTCAGTCTCTGTCTGCAGAACTAATGGTGACATGGCTTACCTTCAACACGTCTAAACTAAAATAATAGCCATCACCACATTGCAAGGACTTGTGTTCACTGCATCCTCAGAATGTAACCACAGAAGTGTGCTATGCGTGTCCCATTTTACACACAGGGAGACTGAAGCTCTGGCCCAAGGTCACCCAGTTGTGAACAAGACACAAAGACCCAACCCCCTTGCCTTGAACTCCAAAGGCTTTGTCTCAGCCACCAAACCTCTAACTCCAGGACTTATGGAGTTAGATACCTATTTCAAGATATCCTGTAAGCATGTACTCGATCTCTCAGTTAATAGTGAAGCACTGAAACACAGCCACTGAGTTTTCAATACAGTTTCTCTCAAATACTATTCATCCTGGGCAACTTCAGGCCAAAGGTCAACCTTTCATAACTTAAGGTTGAAACATAGCACTACTGGCAGGGAGTGGGCAGCTTGCAGTTGAAGGGGTCTCGTGGAAAATAGAGGGGGCAGGACAGAGTCATCACTTTCCATCCTAACTGCACAGATGTGCAGCCAAGCTGGACACACAGAGAAGGCAGTATGTCACCCAGGAAACGCAGGGCATTCCCAGGACTGGAGAGAGCTGCATTGGCTTCTTGCAGCCCTAGCCAACCATCTGTGCTCACCTGCCCTCACTTTCCCGGCTGTTCCCTTCCACTGGCCTCCACCACAGACCACCCCGTCCCTCTCTCAAAAGTTGCTCCCTAAAAACTGGAGCAGGGAGCTCCCCTCCATGTACAGCCTAGGTCTACACCTGCCCCAGTCACCCTCATCCTCTGGCCTGAGCATTGAGCCTACCACAGCAGATAGGTTCATCAATGTCTACAGTTGAGGAAAAGCACTAGAATGCAAGTCCTTAAGCTATGCTTCCCTGCGCCATCCTAGATGAGTTATATGACCCTCGCTAAGCTACACAACTTTGCTAAGCTCATTTTCTTCCCTTGTGATATATAAGAAGTTATCCTTGTTCTGCTGATCTCAGGAATAAGATGGTTAAGGAGGTAATGCTCTGCACGGTGTGGGCATGACAAAATGGCCCTAGAAGTACTGAAATCCTTAAGCAAGCATAATTCCTACCTGAGAGTAGGCACTTACTTAATACTTACAAACTAACTTTTAAAAATATCTTGCAGCCATAGCATGAACTCCTCAGCAAAGAATTTCAGTCTCTTAGTAAATCACTCTGGAACTACACATGAGGCATCCAGGAGGATGAGATATTTTCTTGCTTCAAGTACAAAGCACCTGCTATCCTTAAACAGAAAGGGTACACTTACCCCATCCCTGTCCCTCACTCCAGAACAAAACATGACTTTGGAGATGCTTACTTCAATAACTGAGATGAATATATGTTCCCTGACCTAGTCTTTCAGGTATCAAAGGCCACTGGAAGCCCACAGTTGGGGAGGGACTGGCAGTCACATTACATGGCTAGAAAGACTTGACCGGTGCCCCTGGCTGAACAAAATGGCCCAGATTCCCCTATGAGGCTCTCTTAATGAGGGGAACAAACAAAGCAGAACAGTAAGATGAGCTGCTGAACCAAATCAGGACTCTGTTCTCCAGTACTTTCACAGTCCCTCACAGAGTGTTGCAGGGATTTTTTGCTTTTTTAAGCAAACAACACTGGAGGAGGGGAGAATGACATTCTTCAAGGACATGAAAGTGCTGAGATCCCAAGCCAAAACAAATCTGAACATGGGAACAAGACAGCCTATGTTGTTTCTTGAAACCGAGGCCAACTGCATGCATGACCTGTCAAGAGCTCATTTATCAACGAGAAATAATTGAAAGATGGGTTTGCTATAAGCACTCCCAGAACGTCCACTACCATTCATGTCATTAAACCCACCAAACACTCCAAGAGAGGAGGGCACTACAGACAAGAATTTGCTGAACAAACTTAAAAAGGAAGGAGACTGGGGACACAAAATGAGGAGGACTGATACTTACTGAGTGGGCACAGAGCTAGACACTGCCTTCTCCTCCACGGCAGGGTAAGGGCAAGAATGGGCAGGGAACCAGAGGGTAGTGGGCAGACAACAAGGGGCCCCAAAGATAATCTTAAGTGGTAAGCCACTTAGCTTAAGACAACCATGACCTATTCTTCAGTGAGACCTATTTAAAGCATAATGAATTCAACCAACCCATGATTAAAAACCAAGAGATGAGGGGTGAAAGGAAAAAAAAAAGTAATAATCTAAATAAATAAAGATGCACAAACAAGAGGCTGTGTGGCCTGTGCTGAGTGAGACTTAGGAGGCAGGGGGGTCTGCTGGTAGCCATGGCCAGCTCCACCTACTCTGCCATGTCACTTCCCTTCTCTGGACCTGATTCCTTCAACTGCGTAGTGGGAAGCTGGGCCAGACAAGCTCTGTCTCTGACCAGTAAGAGTCTCAATGCAGATACATAGCACTGTGTGGCTTTAACCAAGTCACTGTATCTTCTTGAGCCTCAGTTTCCTTACTTGAAAATGGGACCTCCACACCTATCCTAGACCAAGTGGCATGGTGTAGGTTATGTGCAGGCTGGCCTTCCTAACCAGATCAAACCTGACCCAAAGTGTTCAAAGTCCCAAGAAACAGGACAGAGCAAAGCCCAATCTTCATTCACTGTCACAGTGGCTTAAGTATGGCTTCCCAGACAACTGAGTGAATACAGGAAGCTATGCTGACATTTGAATCTGCTTGCAGTGGGCAGGGTGGGTGGGACAGGCAGGGGTATAGAGCCAGCCTTCCTCTTATGTAGCTATGGGGACAGATGGAGTACAGGGGGTGCATTTTCTAAATTTAGTACTAAATATGCAGAAGCACTTGCCTTGATGTCTTTCAGTAAAGCCAGTAATATTCTGAACTGGATGAGTAGCTTGGAATGCCGAGAAGTAAGCCACTGATTAGTTCTGATGCCTTCATCTGTTACCTCCCCAAAAGGACAAGAATCTCTTCTTCCCTTATAAAATGCTGACAGGCTCACACGGCCCTCAAACAGCAATGTTCCCTCCCTCTTGTAAGACTAACCATAGCTACTCACAAGCCCTCCACCAGTGTAGCTCCAGTTGAGGCAACAGGGAAAAGCACTGCTGTTAGTGGCCACAGCCACAGGCCAGCATGTTGTCACAGGACTCCCAAGGCCACAGCACACTGGAAAGGTAATCTTTCAGCAGCTATTGCTTAGGACAGAGCTGGGGGGGGCAGCAGATCTCTAAATCTCAGAGGCCTGAGGACTAAAAGCCCTAACACACTGGTCCAAATCAGGATCAGACTGGTACACTGGAGGTGACACAAGAGGACACCAGTGAGCTCTGCTGACATGAGAGCCACCACGTTTCCTACTCACAGGTCACATCCTACCCTCAGCTCAGACTTCAGGACCTGACCCTTATGACCTGACTGAGTCATATCCCCAGTCTATCTTACAGGTATAGAAATTAATCAGGCAAGCTCACCAGTCACACTTGAAGCCTTCTGCCTTTGCTTTTCCACCCCACATCCCCAAAAACTCTACCACACGTTCAAGTTTAATAATGCCATCATCAGCAAAAATGAGAGACACAGAGCTGCCCAACAAGTCTGTCATATAATAAGTAAATCAAACTCTTGTGGCACCTCTCAGATCAAACTACCAAAGCCATCCATCTAGTCCTTGTTGGCAAGGAAGATTCTCAATGGCATGGCTGACCATGGTAAGACCACTCTGTGGCCATCGGTCACAGCAGCCATCTGTACAGAGACTAAAATAGCACCAGACTCTTGTCTCCTTAGATAAAAGAGACTAGGATTTCACTAAGTAAGTCCTAATTCAAAGCTAGGTTAAGACATTCAGTTCTAAATTACTTTGAATATGTCATGAAATAAATATAAGAAATTTGGGGGCGAGGCCACTCACTGGGTCTTAAGTCTATTTTTTGGCAGAGTATAGAGGGCAGGAGATGGAAGAGGAACCACCTCTGCAAACTCTTCTCCACTTCCCTCAAGCACTCTGGCTATGATACCCAGGCTTCTCATAGAGACACAGAGCACAGACCTGTGCAGGGTGGTAAAGAGGAAATGACATAGCCAATAGAGTCACCAGCCTAAAATAAAGGCAAGGCACCCTGTAAGGCCATGCTGAACTCTTCCAGGTCCTGAAGCGGACTTCTGCACAGCTCAGAGGAAGACTCCCAGAGTTCACCTTGCTCCGAAAGATGAGTACATCAGCTCCCTCACAAGCAACAGCCAAGGCCCCGGAAGAAACAGATTCATTCTATTGTTTGTCCACAACAGATCCTAAAGTGCTTGATAAACTGCCAAGCACACCAGCTGCTGCTGTAGCTGTCTCCTTACTGTCATCGGCCCCCTAGTGGCGCCAACTGGACCAGCTTTTAGTGCAGACTTCCCTCTTCCTCTCAGGAAGCTGCAGAAAGTCAGCAGCACAGCCACTGCCAGTCTCCAGCCACCCCTCCACATCAGGTGGTACCTTCCCCTGACAGAGTCTGCCACAGCCAGCAGAAGATCCACAAACCACCCTCGCTGGCCACCTCAGCCAGGGACACACTAGGGAGGGGGCACTGATGACTAACATTCTCAGACTTAAAAAGGACAAAAACAAGGATGGGGGTGGGGGCTCAGGCTAAATAGCTGGATGAGGCCAGATGGATGAAATTTAACAGACTGGGTGGAAGGTAGCACTTGGGCAAGGAAGCCAAGTTTCAGGTTCTTTTGGTGAATAGTTAACAGCACACTGTCAGCTCTGAAAAGCTGATTCATTTATTGAACGCAGCCTAACTGAGTGGTTACTTGGTGCCTGCTGTGGTTATGAAATGGGAAGAAGACAGGAACACATAAACCACAGCCCCTACTCCCAAAGAAGTGAAAATCTTTAGTGACCGATCATGAGTGAAATAAAAGGTAAAATAAAATGCACTAAGACCCAGAGTATACTTTTGAAAACAAGCAGTATAATATACTGGGCCCTGCGAAGTGCAGGGGCTTAGGTCACAACTTTGTGAGGTGGGCACAAAAGGCATCCTGATTCTCCCCTTTCTGCGCTCCTGCAGGTCCTCCTGCAAGTCACTTCCATCGTTAATAACCTGACAAAAGCCAGGCATGGTGGAGCACAGGACAACCCCAGTGCTGTAGGAAGTTCACAAGTTCACACCACCGTGGGCAATTTAGCACTTCAGCAAGAAAGACCCTGTCTCAAGATAAAAAAGGAAAAGTGCTGGAAGAGTAGCTCAGTGCAAATATCCCCACTGCCACGAGATAAATAAATTAACAAAACATGAGCTAGAGCTGTGCTGGTCAGAAGGCTCAAAGCCTGGTAAGGGTGTGGAAGCAGCCACAAGGCCAGAACAGGCCTAAGCAACCCACGCCACCGGCTGCTGGTATGAGCAGGGCTCAGAGTCCACACAGGAGTCTCTGAGCAACACTGACTGCACTCTAAGGGAGGTATGGCTTTGAGAGGCCACACTGGGGCCCAGGCCCTTCCACAGAGTTACTGATGGGAAGCAGCCAAGAAATAAAATGGCTTCCTTCAAAATTCATCAGAACACAGTTTAAAAGTCATGTGCTACCAGGTGTGGTGGCCTGAGCCTGTAATCCCAGAACTAAATTGGAGGCTGAAGCTGGAATATTGCATAGCCAAGCCAAACTGGGCAATTTAACCAGAACCTGTCTCAAAATACAAAATAAAAGAATCTAGGGATATAGCTCAAGGTTCCATGGGTTCAATCCCCAATGCTGCAAGGAAAAGTCGCTTGCTTAACAGACTAAGGCCCTGGGTGCAACAAGCTCCAGCACCCTACTGAAATAAACATACACCCACACACTGCGAAAGTTCCCCGTACCCCGTGCTGTTTCACGCCTCCAGGCCTTTGCCGGGCCCTCTGGCTAGTGCCTGCTCCTGGCTCCCCCATCACCCTCTCAGCCTTCACACTGCGCTCAAGCTACACTCAAGCTCCTGTCACCACCTCCAGGACGGACGGCCTATACCACATACTGAGCTACACCCTGTGCTTCTGTATACCCCAGAGTTCGAACCAGGCTGTGGACAAGGAGGGCACAAACTCAACCTTAGTCTATCAAGAGCCCAGGACGTGGCATGAAGAGCTGCTCAGGAAAGGGCTGCTGAAACAAAACACACAATCACTGCTTTAAGTCAAGTCTCAACTTTCTTGGTGCCAAAAGGTACCAAAATCTCTTGTCTATGGGGCTTCCTACAGCTATCAAAATTGTGTTAACGTTAATTCGAAGCCTTGAGCCTCCTAGTTTACAGAGGGGCCAGGCTTGAAGCTATCTGGATTCCATACCAGCAGAGCATGACAGAAATACTCAGTGGCAGGTGTGCATAGTGATGCATGCCTGTAATCCTAGGGCTCAAGAGGCTGAGCCAGGAAGATTTTTCAGAGTTTCAGGCCAATTTGAACTAACAGTAAGACCCTGTCTCAAAAAGAGATCATATTGGGCTGGGGGATAGCTTGACAGTCTAAGTGCCTGCCTGGCATGTGCAAGGACCCAGGTTTGATCCCCAGTACCACATGGCATGCTGTGTCATGCCAGCCACTGAAGCCGGGCGTGGCAGTACACATCTGTAATCCCAGCACTGGGGAGGCTGAGGCAGGAGGATCACTATGAGTCCAAGCTGCATAAGGAGCTGGACTTAATAAAGATTAAAAATAAAGTACCAAATAAAGATTAAAAAACAGTATTTTAAATAGATTAATATAGATTGATTGATTGATCAATCGACTGATTAGTTAGACAGACAGAAATGCCCAGCGGCTAGCTGAATCTGTGGTTGGCATCTGCTACTGCTCACAGCTCCTAGAGGACCTGCAACCACTCACTCAGTAGAGCTTCAGTGGGCAGGGGTGGCAGGCAGCTTTGCTCATTCCCCAACACAGGCAAATCTTGAGCCCAGAGCTCTTCCCCAATGACTATTTCTTGTGTTCTGCTTTTAGAGAAAAAAAAAAGTCTGGCTACAGCCAGGCTTGAAGTGGGCCAGGCCCACACCTCTGTAGGAACTTAACCAGAACAAAGAGCCCAAGGGCCTGGAGCCCCCACAGTGAGCCAGGAGGGTCAAGGAAAACTGGCCCAGGAATCAGACCTGCGTACGATGCTGTGCTCCTTAGAACAGCCTTTTACGTAAGAACAAGTATTTTCTAGATGACTTGGACTGCATGAATGGAGCCCAGGTACATCTCTGCACTGTGTTTCTGCCACCATTATGTTCTCTTAGTAGCAGAGTTCTATTCCAAAGTCAACGCTCACTGGACTGGCTGTGCTGGGGACAGAAGAAGGAAGTCACAACTTCACAACCAAGTTTACACAAACAGCAAATGTTCAAAGAGGTCTACTACAAGGTACAATCAGAGGTGTAAGGTAAGTGCCATGGACAGAGAAGCGAGTCTATAATCCTAAGGAGGGAGGTAAAGATCTGGGAGTTCAGCTGGGGATGGTGGAGCACACCTGTAACTTTACCACTCCAGGAGACTGAGGCAGGAGGACTGCAGGCTTGAGCCCAGCCTGGGAAATTTAGTGGATGAGACACTATCTCAAAATTTTTAAAGGGCTAGAGATGCCATTCAGTGTGAAGACCTGAGTTCAATCCACAGTACAACAGAGAACTTGAGGGCTTCCTCCTGGCTGGTAGGAGTCCCATGTGACCCAAACAAGTACAGCATACAATATCTGGCCAGTATCAGCATCCCTCACTGGCTCAGGAGTGGGGGCTGCCACACAGACAACCAAGCCACCACCACTTCCCCACCACTCCACATCAGCCTTCCCCTCTGACTCACAGAATCTGCCCTATCCACCCTGGCCTGTCTCCCTTTCCTCTTGGCCAACAAGAACATCAAGAAGGGGGCTGAGCTACAAGGATCCTGACAAAGTGTCCCAAACCTCCCCCTTCCATAAAATGGCAGCATCTGAATAACGAGCTCCAAAAATGGTTATTTCTATTTTCTAGGATACAAACAGCCCCAGTCTAGACCCACGCAGCTAACCCAGAATACCAATAGACAATACAATAATTGTGTTCTCCCTTGGGGAGGGGGAATGACCACACAGAGCCCCATATGAGAATGTCACAATCGTCTCGGGCTCCAGAGTCACAAATATGTGATCAGGGCATGTGCAGGGCACGCGCTCCCCGCGTGTTTTCATGGTTATGAAAGCACAAGGGCCTGCGTAGTGCAGCTGCCGGGGGGCTGGTAGCAGGGGAAAGCAAGGCACTGGGGCAACACAAGGAGTCAGAGAGACAGCAGAAATGATGCATTCAGACCACCACTGACTCGGTGTCTCCTGCAGGAGTGCAAAGAGGAAGACTGCTGTACAAAGCACGACCAAGGGGAAACTGCAAAGCCGGGGAGACAGTGACTGTCTGTCACGGCCAACTAGCTCATCTTTAACTGCGCACCCAAAGCCAGCAGTGATTTCACACACACTCTAGACAAATGAAAACCAAAAGTAAGATGCAAGCAATCTTTGCGGGCAGCCAACCACTAACAACTAGATCTAATGACTGGCTGTCTAGCACATCACTTCCTAGCTCTGGCCCTGTCTCCCCTGTTTCCCCAGCTACTAAAAGGCCTCCTTCACTTGTGGAAGCCCAAGCCAGGCTCATCCATATGGCTGAGTCTCTTGCAAACTCAGGTAAGGAGAAAGAGATGAAGTAGTTGATTCTGAACACTGTGGGCACCCTAGTTCCTGTCACCAAATAGGGACACTGACTTCAAGACATCTTAGACAAGAAGAGACCAGCCTGGAGTCCAACAGCAGTCAGCAGGAAATAGCAGGAAGCATCCCAGAGTGCAGAGGCGCCCAGTGCATCCATGAGGTTAACGCAGCCCAACCTCAGCCTTTTGGTAAGAATAGATAACACAATCCCATGTCAGAAGAATGGATAAAATAGTTCCACTTGGGAAACCAAGACTCAAAACTCAAGGTCACACCTTTGGCATCCAGGGTCCAGAGGAGGTAGTGGGGACAGGAATACACGGTGAATGACAGGTGTAATAGAAAAGGTTGTCTCAAGATAGGAAATAAATGTGTCTCCAACTATTAAAGCCAGAGTCTGAAGACAAACTGCTTCCATAAAAATGGTTGCCTGGAAAACAAAATATCTTTAGGCATAGCTAAGATCCAGGGTCCAAGAAGGTAAGACGCAAAGTGTTGAATGTGTACACATGACACGTGGAATGATGAAAGGCAAGGGCAGGCTCACAAGCCAGGTGACCTGAACCCTTGCTGGAGTACACAGTGAAACACCTGGCACCTGCTCCAACAATGTGGTTTTGGTGCAGGTGGATCCCACAGTGTAGTCCCTGCACCACCAGAAGCAGCCCGAGCAGCAGCATCACCTGGAAACTCATTAGAAATGGAAACTTCCGGTCCCCAGCCAGGACCAGCTCACTAATTCTCCAGGAGCAGCAGGCTTTAACAAGCCTCCAGGTGAGCCAGCTGTTCCCTTGAGCCTGCAAATCACTGTGTTTCGGTGGATTCCATCCCAGAACTCTGGCAACTGGCAGGACAA
This sequence comes from Octodon degus, assembly GCF_000260255.1. Taxonomy (NCBI): domain Eukaryota; kingdom Metazoa; phylum Chordata; class Mammalia; order Rodentia; family Octodontidae; genus Octodon; species Octodon degus. The sequence continues at coordinate 19,199,988 of NW_004524586.1, read as the reverse complement.
TTCGCAGATGAGAAAAATCAAGATCCAAAACCACAGAGTCTCTTGCAAACTCCATTTTGTCGGTGAGGGTGACAGGCCTTCAGCCCACCCTGGCACTTCTTCTGAGGTAGGCCATGAGGCTGAGATTAAGATGACCTAGCCCTTGTCCTTAATGGGCTCCCCAATAGTCTCTAAAACACTCAAGAAGGACACTGGCATCATTGGGGCCTTCTCCAAAGCCCTGGCCTAGCAGAATCCAGGACTGAACTAACCCTGCCAGAACGAGGGGCTGATCAGTGTGGGAGAAGGAGGCGAGTGAGATGCTGTGCTCCTGCTGCAAATCGGGAGGCAGAAGGGTTCCCAAGCAATGGCATTTAGAGCCCAAATTTCGCAGATTCAGAAAAAAAATCCAGAATGACACCAAGAAGCTCATAGTGAACTATGGATACAAATCAAAATGGAAAAAAATGTTTTCAGAGTGCCATAAAAGGAAAAACAAAACAAAACAAAACAAAACCAGCGCTGAATGAAAAAGGAAAAGGGAAATCTGAAAAGAAAACCTCAGTATTTAGGAAATGGATATACTGCCACATTTTTATTTTACTGTCTTTATTTTACTTTATTAAAGAATCTTTATTTTACTGTCTATTGAAAATAAGCTATAATATTCTGAGAATTGTTTTAATTTATATTAACTGTGTCTATCACCAGCAGAAGTTACCTACTTGATACGCAGCAGCCAGACTGTTTGCCAAGAGAGTTTAAAGATAAAACATTTTAACAAAAATCCTTCAACATATATTAAAATTGGAGGTCCTGGGGGTCGAGGAGAGAGCTTAGCAGCACAGTGCCTGCCTGGCAAGCAGGAGGTCGTGAGTTTGATTCCTGGTACCAAAAGAGAAAAAAACTGAAGGTATTTTTAGATTATGAAGATTACAACAGATAAAGCACCTGTGCAGCTTTACAGACAGGGGAGGGTAACAAAAAGGACCCTGGGGGTTCTGGGCATCACAGGACAACATGGAGTAGATGCTGGGGTAAAAGGGTGCCCGAGTGAGCCCTGAGGGACACACTTGTTGGCTAGAGTTAGCAGTTAACAGCAGTTAGCATACCGCCTCGCCTGATTTCCAGCTTAGCAATGAGTTTACATACAGGTGGAAGAGCCAGCAGGAATTATGGGAGCAGTGACCTTGAGCAATGGAAATAGCAGCCTGGACATTTCCTCTAGTCACTGCCATGCACCACAGCCTGCCCTGCACCAACTGACCTGGAGAACTAGAGTTTTGAATCTGTCTTCCAAATGACAGAAATCTCAGACTCAAATGTCTTTTGGGGCCACACAGGGGACATAAATGAGTGAGTCATTCTGGGTAGGAACTATGAGCTCATGCACATACCCCACGTACAGTGCACAGCTTTGACTACAGCTAAGTGCTCTGTGGGAAAGAGCTCCTCACTCTCACCCCCAGCTAATATTAAAAATCTTATAGCTTGTTAGGAGAAGCCAAAAATTTAGTCTTCTTCATCCAGTCCCCTGATTTTTAAATGTCAAGAAATTCAAAACTTGGTAAAGCATCACAGGGCCAAACATCACTAGGCCTCAGGTCTGAGGGCCATGTGTGGCCCCCGGTCCACCCATGTACAAACTCTATTCTAAATGATTCTATTAAGACCTATGGAAACACCTGGACAACACAGTTATTACATTTACAGCTTAGTTCAAAAGCCATGTGGACTCACTCTGGCCTGCACAATCCCGTCATGTACGTCCATCTGCATCACTCCCTGGCTCATTCTGTGAATTTGCTGGAGGCTTCAAAACAGCTAGGAAGTTCAGACCGTGAAATCCCGTGCACACCAAAGCAGACCACGGAACTCCCAGCCCCAGTGGACGCCTGCTGCTCCAGCTGTGTAATGGAGAGGACAGTCGATTTCCTTTCGTGGCAAAGCTGTGTGTCCCTTCTCCAGGCGAGCTGCGACGTTATGTGAAATAGCAGGGTCTTTGGTCTGCCCCACCACCACCAGGAAAGCTTCCTCTGGCCTCTCCCACTGGGTGGGGCGGAGGAAAGAAACGCTTTCCAAGCCAAATAGTTGAACTAAATGCAAGTACACTCAGCAGGTGGGACAGATAATTCTGGCCCCCTGACACCTCCAGACTGCTGGCACCGGCTGGGTCATCATGAACAGAACAGCTGCTTCCTCCTTCAACGCTCGCCCAGAACAGAGGATTCTGTTTGGATGACTTCTATACAAGCTATAGGAACACGAGGGGAGTTTCCTGCCTTTTATTTCAAAATAGTCCAGGACAAATGAAGACTTCTTGTACCATACCAACACATTCAAAGGGAAAGTTCGGTGGAGCTGCCTTTCCTAAATGTCACCCCCAGAAAGCAACCTACTTCTCTGCCCACAAGCCATGATAAAAATGTGATTGGGGAACCATCCAGAAAAGCAAGAGATTTCACACAGCAGCTTGGTGCATGACTAGGAACAAAACTGGGTAAGCGAGAAAGGCCTTGGGAGAGACAAACCAGGGTTTCAAGCCAGGGTCTACCCACAGTGGCCCACACTCTCAGAGATATGGCTCGAGTTCAGCTCCTTCTGTGTAAAGCGGGGCCAGTTATCCAACAACTATTTGTAAGACAATCTGATGAAAGAATATATACGAGGGCTTTGGCACACGGTGGGTACTCAACAAACTCTGGCTCTCCAAGGAAGAACTCTCCAAGCTCTTCCAAAAGAAATAATTTGCACTGTACTTTCGATTTGATTTGAAACTGTCTCATTGCTATATGTTTATCAATAAAACTTTGAAAAGAAAAAAAAAAAGAAATAATTTGCATTATACACTGATTCACATCAGGGTTCTTTCAGGGCACCCACAATTAGCTCTCCTTTCTGGGTGCTGGCACAACTGTAGGCACAGCCTGATCTGCCATGACCTCCCCCTGTACTAGTTAAAGAAGACACAGAAGACTCTCTTCCAAGAGTGACAAGCTAGCACCACACAAAGTGTTAAAGATGTTGTGGGAAAGGAGAGAGATGTGCAATCAAGCTCGGCTTCCAAGGCTATTCACAGGATGTTTCCTCTTTTAAAACACAGAAGGAAAAAAAAGTTTTTCCATGAACATCTTCCTAACCCCAACTTCCTCCTTATGAGCTACTTCTTTCATGCAACTATTCCAGGGCTAGATTCACTGGGTTTATCTGTCTTGCTTTCACTCTGTTCTGAGATCTAGAAAAACCCTGCTGGCATCTTATTCTTGCATTTTATAACTATCTCCATCCTGATATAAAGAGTGAACACTGTCTAAGGAACGGAGACTTGTGCAGACTGGACTCCTGATGGCACAGCCCATCTCACAGAGGCCAGTGAAGCCAGCCTGGACCACACAGAGATCTGAAGACAAACACCCACACAGTCTTTCTCCATAGAGGCCATCGGCGAGTGAGGAAGAGATCGGCGAGTGGGTAGAGATGGTTCTGGCACCAGTATGCCTGGCTTCAGTGAACTGGAAATCTATCCTATCTGTATTTACCTCACTTTACACCTCAGAATGACTACTTCTAAGTAGTTTCCCAAGAGATTCCTATACCAAGCAGACCTGGCCAGGAAAGACAGACGCTATAATTCAGCCCAGCTCTCAGCAGCTCACCAGACTGCACCGATGCCTACCACAAACAGCATTCTAAGCACAGCCACATGACACCAGCCTGTAACTCATCTTCCTTCCTCATGCTAAGCAGGAGACACAATCTTGAATGTAGTTCCTTATCTGCTCAGTGGCCACTGAATCAATCAGAAATCTACCAGTCCAGTAGGAAGAGTGGTATAACCCATCAGGTCCAGATGTCCAGTGCAGACCAGGATATAAATGCAGGAAAGTGAGTTTCTACAGATTTGCACAGGGCCCAGCATGCCACATACATGGGGCGAGGACACAGAGGGTGGGGGACCAAGGGCCCTGGGAGCTCAGAGCCCGGGCTCATTGGTTAAGAGAGCAGCAGGGCTGTGGTCTACAGGGTTGACGAGCACCTCTTTTATGTGAAGCCAGGGTTTCCTCTGACATAACAGAAAGTTTTCCATCACCTCAGAGTCAATGAACTAATTCCCAATTCTGTGTCTTTAGGCCAGGAAGCTCCAGGGTTGCCTACCACAATGTTCTCTCAGATTTGGATTCCCCACACACTGAGAGACGGCTTACAGCCCTCCTACCAATGGAAGGTTCTGCAGTAACAAGGTTCTCTACCATGCAACATGTGCCTGCTATTGAGAACTTGACATGTGGCTAATGCAACTAAACTGAATCTCTGACTGTAGTTTTAATAGCTTCAATTTAAATCATTACATGAAGCCAGTGGCTACCACATTGAACAATACACATCTGAAGTTCAGAGGAGTATCTATACCAAGAAGGGCTCAGTACATTTTTTGTAAAGGGTCAGACCATAATGTTTTAGGCTTTGTAGACCATTCAGTCCATACATTCCCCCTCTGTAGCCTGAAGGCAGCCACAGACACTAGGTACACAAATGGGTGTGGCTGTGCTCCAACATGACTTTATCTATAAAAACAATGGGGGGGGGGTATAGCTCAACAGCACAGGGCCTGCTTAGCAAGGGTATGGTCCCGAGTTTGATTCCCAATACAAAAAAAAAAAAGGCAGCACTGGGCCAGATATGTTCATTAGGCTTACAGTCCATGGCCTCCTGATAGAGTATTAGGTTGAAAGTTCAAAACCTAGGACTGCTGTCTACCAGCTGGATGACACTGGGTATCTCATTAAACCTTAAATTCTCTACCTATAAAAAGGGAACAAGAGGGCTGGAGGTGTGGTAGAATGCATGCTTGGCAAGTGCAAGACCTAGGTTCAACCCCAGAACCACAGAGAGGATTGGGACCACTAATAGCTTTTACTTCTCAGGTGATTATAAAAATTAAACAATTAAGTGCCTGCCTGGCAAGCACAAGGCCCTGAGTTCAATCCCTGGTACTAAAAAACTAAAAATTAAACAAAAAGCCTACAACACACTTAGCACAGTGCCAGCACACAGTGGGCATTCGAAAAATACTTGTGGTGTAAATGAAAAGAAGGCAAGAGAGGCTCTGACCTGCCTGATCCTGTGTGTTCCTGCTCTGCTGTAAAGTACGCAATATTCCTCCCAGAGAAGAAAATCTCAGCTTAGAGCAGTGAAATGGCTGGCTCCAAGTCAAATAAAATCAAGCAGCACAGCTAAAAAATGAGGCCAGGGGCTCCTATTTCCCAGTTTCCTTGCCCTAGTCTCTCTCTCTCTCTCTCTCTCTCTCTCTCTCTCTCTCTCTCTCTCTCTCTCTCTCT
>NW_004524586.1:19185277-19194570 GCF_000260255.1 Octodon degus | reverse complement strand
CTCTCTCTCTCTCTCTCTCTCTCTCTCTCTCTCTCTCTCTCTCTTCCTTTCAGTCTTCTCCCACCAACATCTGCCCCACCTAAGAGTCTACCTGGCTATCTAGACCCATTTGTACTGCCTTGTATTGTAAAAGCTCTTTTTGTACAGGAAATCATTAAGAAACACAAAGTCAATTTCTTAAGGGTTTTAAGATGTCAAGCTCTTCCAGGTCCTGTTGTGTTGCCCCCTCAGATGCCCCCTGAGAGGCAGCAGAGAGGTAGGATGATGGACACCTAAATCCTGGCTACTTGAGAGGTTAAGGTGGGAGGACTGCAAATCCCAGGCCAACCTTGGCAACTCAGTGAGACCCTCCCTCAAAACCAACATAAAAACCAGTAACTGTAGCTCAGTGGTAGAGCACCTGCTGAGTGTGCATGAAGTCCTGAGTCTGATCTCCAGCACCAGGGAAAAAAGCATGGCCAGGGGCTGGGGAGATAGCTCCATTGAATAAGCACTTGCCTGGCAAGCTCAAGGGCCTGAGTTCAATCCCCAGCTCTGGGAAGAGAAAGAAAGAAAAAAAAAAAAAAGGCATGGTCATCAGGTATCTGCTCTGTTCCCCAGCCTTCTAACTTCCTGCCAGGCTCCGAACCAGTGTGCCTGGCTCAGCCCCTTCCCCTGCACTTGTAAGGGAACAACTGAGGACAGTCCCTCCTGCTGAGCTCCTGGAGGGATCCGTGGAACCTGGGACAGACTGGCTGATACTCCTCAAGCAGGCACTGAGTGGTGTGGTCAGCCTTCAGGTGCCCATGGCAGTGGAGGCCTGGTTTTGAGTCCTGAGCTGTAGCTAAGGAGAGAGCTGGAGTCTAGGTTTTGCTCCCTCTGAGGCTGAGGACTCTTCTCAGGTTTCCACAGCTCTGGTTTTGGCCCAGCCCCCTGGTTGCTGGATCTCAAACTTGGGATCCTCCTGTCTCAGCCTCCCAAGCAGTTGGTAACACTGGTGGGTGCATGCCACCACATGCAGATTGGCCGTGCCGTGCTCACACGCACCTTACCATAGTGTTTCAGTATCATGGTGCCCTACTAGCAGCAACTTCCGGAGTCTTTTCTGTAATCCACAAAGACATGCCTGAATTTTATACAAGCTTTGGAGAAAAGTTTTTCTGTTTCCTCCAACACAAATTAAAACACATCTATCTTAGAGCATCACACATTCAGCAGGCGGGGGGCTGACCCACACGGGCTCTCAGCTCCTATTTTTGGCTATGTCATTTTTTTCACTTCAGTTTGTAGCTCACCTTCTGGCCCATTTAGACTCAGCCAGGTCCAATCTCTCTTTCACTTTTCTAATAGGTGAAGGCTTTATTAACCTCCATGGGAATGAGATGAACAATTAAGACCATTTGCAGTTAACTTCCTTCCCTCCTCAGGAATAAATGCTGATGAACAAAACCCTCTAGGCTGTGGAAAAGATACCCAAAAGAAGAGAGAGGCTGCTGAGCTGCAGCTCTGCCTCTCCACAGGTTCACTATTTTTCTTCCCTCTCCTCCTCTGGGCCTGAGTCATATGCTACACAGCCAACTGGGCCAGAAATCTGGGCTGGCATCTGAGGGTGGCAAGGCTCTGGAGCACAGCCGCCTGCAGTCAGGTGACCCAGGAGGCAGTTCTAAGTGTGTGTGTCAGCAGCTTCCCCCACCCCTCAAGAACATGCTGCAACAGAGCCACTGGGGCACCGAGGCATGTTTTCCAATCACACCAACCAACGTGGTTAGATGCCTTTTTTCCCTTTGAGGAGAGAAGGGAGTAATGTAGTTTTCTTCAACTTGTGCCATGCCAAAATGCTTTATTTGTTTTGACTTCTCTAGTTCCAGTGCAGGCACAGGCAAGAGGTGTTGGAAAGTCTTGGGAATCCCATGTGCCCCCACCAAATGCAAGCTGTAACTAAAAATAAATGAAGACCCTCTCGCTCTGGCCAAGCAGACAGCAAGTGATGAAAATTCCACTATTAGGCACTAGTCACACGCCTTTCCAAGGAGGTCACTCTGAAGTCAAAAGGGATGGGCCCCTAGGCAGTGTCACCCAGAAAGTGACACCTACTGGAGAAGTCTGCCTCCTCTGCCTGCCTCTCCTGACTGGCTGCTGCTGCTGGTCCTGGTCCTGGTCCCCCGCCCCCACCCTGCCCTGACAGCCACCTTTCCCAGGTCACACAGTGGTCTCCAAGGCTGCCTGCTATAACCCTGCTCTGCATTGCCACTCCCAGGACTCGGAGCTTTCAAAACCGCAAGTATCAGCACATCATTCTGCAGCTCCAGCCGTCAGGGTTAAAGTCCAGACTGCTTTGCCTTGCACTCCAGCCATCCGGATCCCATCTGCTTCCTTCTCACCAATGCCCATCCAGAGTGCCCTGAGGGATGGGCACAAGCTGCTGTGCTCTTGCACACACGGCTCTCCGGGTCCTTCTCCTTCCCACTCTTCATCTGTCTAATGAAGACTGTGCATTCCTCTATGCTCAGGTCAGCCATCACCTCCTCCCTCAGCACACCTTAAGTAAGCTTCCTATGATCTCCACAGAACTGAGTGACTCACTGCGCCTTGGGCACACATACATGTGTCTGGCACACAGTAGGACTCCACAAACCACTGCAGACTGACTATAACAAACCTGTAAGTATTTTACAAACACGGCTTGGGGTCTGGAAATAAGGCTGAGTGAGCCCAAAGGTGAGAGGCCCTGGGTTCCATCCTCAGCACAGGAAAAGAGGTTAGGTGTTTGCTAGCACTAGGAGGTGAGCAGAGCTGGTGACCACCACCAGGGCAGATGCGTTCTGTGCTCACCAGGGACAAACAAGGACATACTAAAGAGACACAGAGAGTGAGAAGACGTACTCCACTTGGGACGAGCTCTGTCATATCCACCGTGACCAGAGGCAGCACAGAACTTGACCTTGCTTTTACTGCCCCTCCTTCACAAAGCTTCATGATTTAATCATCCAGCCCAAGCCCTATGAGTCCAGCTCAAGTGGAAGTGGCCACCACCCCAGAACTAATAACACAGTCTTCCTCTATCAAGGGGTTTCACCCCAAGTTGCCCAAAATCCAGTTGAGAAATGTCCACATGTCAAGACCACACACTCTATTCACCCCACTGGATGCCAGGCCAGGGCTGACCAGGGGCAGTGGTGTCTGGAATCAGCAGCCTGTGCCGAGAAGGCCAGCCACCACTGAACAGGCTCAGGGCCTTCTCCCTCATCTGGTCAAGGGCTCCTGTCAAAAGCTTCACTCCTTGGAGAGACAGTATTTCATGTTGGGGGAGAGAGTTGGCCAGGAGGGATCTGGAAGCAGCTGGAATCAAACCCTGGGTAAAGCTAGGGGAGCCTCCAGTGGTGACCATACAACTTGATCCAAGAGGATGCTCCCTCTAGCCACCAAAAGAAGGGACTGGATAACAAAGATGTCAGCTCCAAAGACTGAAGAAAATCTGAGCAGTGATAGTGGACTAAGTGACTGCTTAGGCAGGCGCAGGGACCAGGGTTCGATCCCCAGCACCACATGCCACACTGGCCCTCTCCCAAGCATGCTGAACCACAGAGACCCAGCTTGGTGGCACATGCCTCTAATCCCAGCGTTGGGGAAGCTGCAACAGGAGGATCACTACGAGTCCAAGCTGCATAGTAAGACATTGTAGTAAATACATTAAAAAAAAAAAAAAAAAAAAATCTGAGCAGTGATAGAGAAGAACCCCTCACCCCCAGTCCTGACAGGCATGCGGCCCTGGAGATTTCCTGAGAACCTATTCACAATTGTCAGACTGCAGTCAAGATTCTGAAGCCATGACCCCTACATGTACTTAATTTTCTATGAGCCAAACTAAATCACTGTTTGTAAACAGAGATTTAGTTTCCTAAAGAGAAAGCTTAAAAGATTTCACCAGTCTTAACGCTTCTTAAAAGATACACACTGCAAACTATCACTCATACTTTCAACCCTTCCTCCTGAAAACAGTCCCAAGCCACCTGAGAAGAAAGCCAGAGAAGCAATGGATGTCTTTCCCACGTGACCTGTCCAGCCAAACCCAGCTCAAACCCAACGGCCCTCTACTCGGTCCTGTTGTCCTTCACCACTGGGCCCTCCACCTGGCCCTCCCACCAGAACACGCTTGCCAATAATGTCCAATGGGCTCCAAGCATCCCCAACCTGGTCTCAGTGCCCAAACCCATGGCCTGAGCGCTACCAACAGTGTCACTTTGCAGATGAGCTACCACTGGAGTGTACAGGCAGCAAAGGGCAGACCTGGGTTTTAAGCCCAGGGACTGTGATTCCAGAGCCGAAAGCTGCCTCTGCCCTAAATGACGCAGAACTAGGTTGGACCTACACTTCACCCCCCAAGCTTCTACATAACAAGAAGGTTCCTATTGGCCCGAAACCTGCCCTGGACTTCATGCCTGGCCAGTCAGACTTATCTCCTACCTCAAGTCCCTCTGTATGGCACCTTAACCTTTTCCAGCAGCCTCTCAAACACGACTCTAGATGCTAGAGACCCAGAGACCCAGAGAAGCTACCTGGGAGAGTCAATCATTTGACTACTAGAAGGATTTCCTGAGAAGGTGGTTCCCAGGGCCCACTCCCCAGTACCAGGCCAGAAGGGCTGCCCCGCATTCTACACCACCACCACCACCCCGTTTGGAGATTCAGAACAACAGACCCCCCAACCCATCCCCGGCCCCAGGAAACAGGCTCCCTGTCCTCACCTACAGAATGGAGGCAGCCTGAGGCAGAGAACACTGTCTTCCCACCCAGGCAAAGAAGCTGTTCCCAGACAGCAGGAAGCCTCCCTCTACTCCCAGGCCCTTGTCCAATATGAATGCCAGAGTAAGGGGAATTCCAGGCCTCTTCTCCCAGTCAAGCTTTGTGCTACAGGGCACTTCATGCTTCAGCCAGGGGACAGGAGGAAGGGTAGTCACCATGGGGTAAGGCAGACAGGACAGTGACAATCAGAACCCATACAAGTCACCTTCTCCACAAACAGCCCTTCAAAGAGAGCCCCTAAAAAAGCTCAGCTCCCTAGAAACCAGAAGGCCCAGCCAGCAAACCTCCCCACAGCCACTCAAGGCTCTTGGTGGAAGTAACAAGAGGGATACCCTATCAGCTGTCACCAAGGAGCACCCACAGGACAACACACGTTGTTCCCAACAGGAAGCCCGTTGCTTTGCACTGGCAGATACCAGACGAAGTGGAAGCACGATGTAATGAGAAGTCTATAAGAAGCAGGTCAGGGGCCAGGGATAGGTATCGTTCAGCGGCATAAGCGACTGCCTGGCAAGCACAAAGTTCTGAGTTTGATCCGAAGTACAAAGAAAAACACCCCAAGAAGCAGGTCAAATCTCAACTGTCCTCTCAGAGGGATATGTGAGTCCTCTGAGAAATAATGTCTTTGGCAATAAGCCGACTGGTCCGCAGCCAGACTGTGCTGAGGAGTAGTTAAAACTAATGAAGTAAATACTTACCTCTGTGCCCATCACTTAGGAGGGGCCCAGTCAGTCAGGTGCTGCTGGATGAATGTGGGAATCACAGACCTGGAAAAAAGCACAACTCTCCTCTTCCCTTCCCTAGGCCCAAACCCACCTCCTGGCATGGAGTAGAGCCCTTAATTACTCTCTACCCCCATGGCACAGAAAAGCAGAGGGACAGACTTTCGGCAAAAAAAAAAAAAAAAAAAAAAAAAAAAAAAAAAAAAAAAAAAAAAAAAAAACACATCATCCTGATGGACCTGTCTTTCAGCAGCAGAAGTCTGGCCTAGCTGAATGAGCCGTCCACTTTCAGCCAATCTCTTGCAAGAGCCACTGAGCATATTTTTATGGCTCACACAATGATACTGGCCAACTTTGCAGAAGCAGACTGTCCTTTAAGTAGGAATGGGGTTCCACATCAAGGGAATGGGGCAGAGACTCAGGAGACGCAGGTCTGCCTTTCTAAACCACTGCTACTTGACCTTAGAAGAGTTACCTCAGCTCTTGGGAATCACAACTCTCTCTGGAAACTTCTATCAGGTCAAAGAAGCTCTCAGTCTCCAGGGCCCCTAGTCATTCTAAATGTAACTCTATGAAGTGCAATCTCAAGTATGTTTGTAGGAGGCCAGGTCTGAGTTGTCAAGTACAACTGCGTGCTTCAGTGTGATACTCATTTACAAATGCCAACTATTACTGAGATCACCTAAGCCTGTGCAGGGCCCTCACTACATTTTCCCTCGCCTAACCCCTAAACCTCCAGAAGGAAGAAGACTGCAGGATGGTGGGGGGCAGAGACTAAAACTACAACGTAGGCAGCACTGCCATCTTCAATCTGTAGAGAAGGTGGCTTGAAAGGGAAGAGAGATAAGCCCACATCCCGAGCTAACAGAAATAGGATTACAGCACCTAGACGATGTCCACAGCAGGCACTTTGTGCAGGCCTTTTAAACCAGTAGTGCAAGCCTGTGGCACATGTGCCATAGCAGCCCATTTGTATCATTAAAAGGTCTAAAAGATTCGCCATCACTGTTGCAAGCTCTCTTTCATCAAAATATGACAGCCATGGAAGATTCCAAAAGGTTTATTGTACTCCTGCTAAAGTAAAGCAAGGTGTGGTAGGCATGCTGGGGTTTACTTCTATCCTTAGGCCAAGTTCTAAACGCACAATGGAATCAACTCAGGAACATCAAAAATATCTGGGGCTGGGCCAGGGAGATGGCTTGGCAGTCTGCCTGGCGAGTGCAGGGACCTAAGTTCGATCCCTTATCAGGGATCGAACCACGTGCCATGCTGGCCCCACACTGAGCTGGCCACCAAAACCAGACTTGGTGGCACACACCTGTAATCCCAGCACTGGGAAGGCTGAGACAGGAGGATCACTGAGTCTGAGCTGCATAACGAGACCTTGTACCAAATAAATAAACGCATAAAAGATTAAATAATATTATAATATATCCTCCAGTGGTGACCATACAACTTGATCCAAGAGGATGCTCCCTCTAGCCACCAAAAGAAGGGACTGGATAACAAAGATGTCAGCTCCAAAGACTGAAGAAAATCTGAGCAGTGATAGTGGACTAAGTGACTGCTTAGGCAGGCGCAGGGACCAGGGTTCGATCCCCAGCACCACATGCCACACTGGCCCTCTCCCAGGCATGCTGAACCACAGAGACCCAGCTTGGTGGCACATGCCTCTAATCCCAGCGTTGGGGAAGCTGCAACAGGAGGATCACTACGAGTCCAAGCTGCATAGTAAGACATTGTAGTAAATACATTAAAAAAAAAAAAAAAAAAAAATCTGAGCAGTGATAGAGAAGAACCCCTCACCCCCAGTCCTGACAGGCATGCGGCCCTGGAGATTTCCTGAGAACCTATTCACAATTGTCAGACTGCAGTCAAGATTCTGAAGCCATGACCCCTACATGTACTTAATTTTCTATGAGCCAAACTAAATCACTGTTTGTAAACAGAGATTTAGTTTCCTAAAGAGAAAGCTTAAAAGATTTCACCAGTCTTAACGCTTCTTAAAAGATACACACTGCAAACTATCACTCATACTTTCAACCCTTCCTCCTGAAAACAGTCCCAAGCCACCTGAGAAGAAAGCCAGAGAAGCAATGGATGTCTTTCCCACGTGACCTGTCCAGCCAAACCCAGCTCAAACCCAACGGCCCTCTACTCGGTCCTGTTGTCCTTCACCACTGGGCCCTCCACCTGGCCCTCCCACCAGAACACGCTTGCCAATAATGTCCAATGGGCTCCAAGCATCCCCAACCTGGTCTCAGTGCCCAAACCCATGGCCTGAGCGCTACCAACAGTGTCACTTTGCAGATGAGCTACCACTGGAGTGTACAGGCAGCAAAGGGCAGACCTGGGTTTTAAGCCCAGGGACTGTGATTCCAGAGCCGAAAGCTGCCTCTGCCCTAAATGACGCAGAACTAGGTTGGACCTACACTTCACCCCCCAAGCTTCTACATAACAAGAAGGTTCCTATTGGCCCGAAACCTGCCCTGGACTTCATGCCTGGCCAGTCAGACTTATCTCCTACCTCAAGTCCCTCTGTATGGCACCTTAACCTTTTCCAGCAGCCTCTCAAACACGACTCTAGATGCTAGAGACCCAGAGACCCAGAGAAGCTACCTGGGAGAGTCAATCATTTGACTACTAGAAGGATTTCCTGAGAAGGTGGTTCCCAGGGCCCACTCCCCAGTACCAGGCCAGAAGGGCTGCCCCGCATTCTACACCACCACCACCACCCCGTTTGGAGATTCAGAACAACAGACCCCCCAACCCATCCCCGGCCCCAGGAAACAGGCTCCCTGTCCTCACCTACAGAATGGAGGCAGCCTGAGGCAGAGAACACTGTCTTCCCACCCAGGCAAAGAAGCTGTTCCCAGACAGCAGGAAGCCTCCCTCTACTCCCAGGCCCTTGTCCAATATGAATGCCAGAGTAAGGGGAATTCCAGGCCTCTTCTCCCAGTCAAGCTTTGTGCTACAGGGCACTTCATGCTTCAGCCAGGGGACAGGAGGAAGGGTAGTCACCATGGGGTAAGGCAGACAGGACAGTGACAATCAGAACCCATACAAGTCACCTTCTCCACAAACAGCCCTTCAAAGAGAGCCCCTAAAAAAGCTCAGCTCCCTAGAAACCAGAAGGCCCAGCCAGCAAACCTCCCCACAGCCACTCAAGGCTCTTGGTGGAAGTAACAAGAGGGATACCCTATCAGCTGTCACCAAGGAGCACCCACAGGACAACACACGTTGTTCCCAACAGGAAGCCCGTTGCTTTGCACTGGCAGATACCAGACGAAGTGGAAGCACGATGTAATGAGAAGTCTATAAGAAGCAGGTCAGGGGCCAGGGATAGGTATCGTTCAGCGGCATAAGCGACTGCCTGGCAAGCACAAAGTTCTGAGTTTGATCCGAAGTACAAAGAAAAACACCCCAAGAAGCAGGTCAAATCTCAACTGTCCTCTCAGAGGGATATGTGAGTCCTCTGAGAAATAATGTCTTTGGCAATAAGCCGACTGGTCCGCAGCCAGACTGTGCTGAGGAGTAGTTAAAACTAATGAAGTAAATACTTACCTCTGTGCCCATCACTTAGGAGGGGCCCAGTCAGTCAGGTGCTGCTGGATGAATGTGGGAATCACAGACCTGGAAAAAAGCACAACTCTCCTCTTCCCTTCCCTAGGCCCAAACCCACCTCCTGGCATGGAGTAGAGCCCTTAATTACTCTCTACCCCCATGGCACAGAAAAGCAGAGGGACAGACTTTCGGCAAAAAAAAAAAAAAAAAAAAAAAAAAAAAATT